>NW_026991362.1:300000-600000 GCF_036370855.1 Dromaius novaehollandiae | reverse complement strand
GCTTGGGTGTTCCCTTCTTTCTCCGTGCTTGACGCGCCATGGCAGGCCCTTCACTGCTGGCTGTGCTTGTGAGGTCACAGCAGCCTCAGTGCCTCATAGGCCAGTGGCAGGCCCCTGTCTGCTTGGCTGTGCTTGTGAGGTCACAGCAGCGTCAGGACCTGATAGGCCAGTGGGAGGCCAATGGCTGCTGGCTGTGCTTGTGAGGTCACAGCAGCCTCCGTGCCTCATAGGCCAGTGGCAGACCCACAGCTGCTGGCTGTGCTTGTCAGGTCAGAGAAGCCTCAGTGTCTTACAGGGCAGTGGCAGGCCCCTGGCTGCTGGCCGCGTTTTGAGGTCACATTTGTCTCTGTACCTCATAGGGCAGTGGCAGGCCCATAGCTGCTGGCTGTGCTTGTGAGGTCAGAGCAGTCCTATTGCCTGATAGGTCAGTGGCAGGCCCCTGGCTGCTGGCTGTGCTTGTGAGGTCAGAGAAGCCTCCCTGCCCTTGAGGGTGGTGGCAGTCCCAATGGCTGCTGGCTGTGCTTGTCAGGTCACAACACTCCTACAGCCTGATAGGCCAGTGGCAGACCCACAGCTGCTGGCTTTGCTTGTGACGTCACAGCAGCCTCAGTGCCTCATAGGCCAGTGGGAGGCCAATGGCTGCTGGCTGTGCTTGTGAGGTCACAGCAGCCTCATTGCCTCATAGGCCAGTGGGAGGCCAATGGCTGCTGGCTGTGCTTGTTAGGTCACAGCAGCCTCCGTGCCTCATAGGCCAGTGGCAGACCCACAGCCGCTGGCTGTGCTTGTCAGGTCAGAGAAGCCTCAGTGTCTTACAAGGCAGTGGCAGGCCCCTGGCTGCTGGCCGCGTTTTGAGGTCACATTTGTCTCTGTACCTCATAGGGCAGTGGCAGGCCCATAGCTGCTGGCTGTGCTTGTGAGGTCAGAGCAGTCCTATTGCCTGATAGGTCAGTGGCAGGCCCCTGGCTGCTGGCTGTGCTTGTGAGGTCAGAGAAGCCTCCCTGCCCTTGAGGGTGGTGGCAGTCCCAATGGCTGCTGGCTGTGCTTGTCAGGTCACAACACTCCTACAGCCTGATAGGCCAGTGGCAGACCCACAGCTGCTGGGTTGCTTGTGACGTCACAGCAGCCTCAGTGCCTCATAGGCCAGTGGGAGGCCAATGGCTGCTGGCTGTGCTTGTGAGGTCACAGCAGCCTCAGTGCCTCATAGGCCAGTGGGAGGCCAATGGCTGCTGGCTTTGCTTGTTAGGTCACAGCAGCCTCATTGCCTCATAGGCCAGTGGGAGGCCAATGGCTGCTGGCTGTGCTTGTTAGGTCACAGCAGCCTCCGTGCCTCATAGGCCAGTGGCAGACCCACAGCTGCTGGCTGTGCTTGTGACGTCACAGCAGCCTCTGTGCCTCATAGGCCAGGGGCAGGCCTGTAGCTGCTGGCTGTGCTTCTCAGGTCACAGCAGTCGTATTTCCTGATAGGCCTGTGGCAGGCCCCTGTCTGCTGGCTGCCTTTTGAGGTCACATTTGTCTCTGTACCTTATAGGGCAGTGGGAGGCCCGTGGCTCCTTGCTCTGCTTGTGAGGTCACAGCAGCCTCCTTTTCCTGTAGGCCAGAGGGAGGCCAAAGGCTGCTTGGTGTGCTGGTGAGGTCACAGCAGCCTCAGTGCTTGATCGTACAGTGGCAGGCCCTTGGCTGCTGGCTGTGCATCTGAGGTCACATCAGCCTCCATTCCCTGTAGGACAATGGCAGGCCCATAGCTGCTGGCTGTGCTTGTCAGGTCACAGCAGCCTCAGTGCTTCACAGGCCAGTGGCAGGCCTCTGGCTGCTGGCTGTGCTTGTGATGTTACAGAAGCCTCCCTGCCCTTGAGGGTGGTGGCAGGCCCCTGTCTGCTGGCTGTGCTTGTGAGGTCACAGCAGCCTCAGTGCCTCATAGGCCAGTGGGAGGCCAATGGCTGCTGGCTGTGCTTGTGAGGTCAGAGCAGTCCTATTCCCTGATAGGTGAGTGGCAGGCCAATGGCTGCTGGCTGTCCTTCTGAGGTCACAGCAGTCACATTGCCTCATAGGCCAGTGGCAGGCCTCTGGGTGCTGGCTGTTTTTGTGAGGTGACAGCAGCCTCAGTGGCTCATCGGCAGGTTGGATGCCATGGCTGCTGGCTGCTGGCTGTGCTTGTGAGGTCACAGCAGTCCTGTTGCCTGATAGGCCAGTGACAGCTCCATGCCTGCTGGCTGTGTTATGAGGTCATGTTTGTCTCGGGGCCTCATAGGGCAGTTGGATGCCCATGCCTGCTGGCCATGCTTGTGAGGTCACAGCAGTCCTGTTGCCTGATAGGCCAGTTCGAGGCCAATGACTGCTGGGTGGGCTTGTGAGGTCAGAGAAGCCTCAGTGTCCTATAGGCCAGTGGCAGGCCCATAGCTGCTGGCTGGGCTTGTGATATCACAGCAGCCTCCATGCCCTTTAGGGCAGTGGCAGGCCCCTGACTGTTTACTGTGCTTCTGAGTTGACAGCAGCATCAGCACCTGATCGGGAAGTTGGAGGCCAATGGCTGCTGGCTGTGCTTGTCAGGTCACAGCAGCCTCCGTGCCTCATAGGCCAGTGGCAGGCCCTTCACTGCTGGCTGTGCTTGTGAGGTCACAGCAGCCTCAGTGTCTTATAGGGCAGTGGCAGGCCCCTGGCAGCTTGCCGCGTTTTGAGGTCACATTTGTCTCTGTATCTCATAGGACAGTGGCAGGCCCTTGGCTGCTGACTGTGCTTGTGAGGTCACAGTAGCCTCCGTGCCTCATAGGCCAGTGGAGGCCCGTAGCGGCTGGCTGTGCTTGTCAGGTCACAGCAGCCTCAGTGCCACACAGGGCAGTGGCAGGCTCCTGGCTGCTGGCTGTGCTTGTGAAGTAACAGCAGCCACCGTGCCTCCTAGGCCAGTGGCAGGCTCATGGCTGCTGGCTGTGCTTGTGAGGTCACAGCACCCTCAGTGCCTCAAAGGGCAGTGGGAGGCTTCTGGCTGCTGGCTGTGCTTGTGAGGTCATAGCACCCTCCATGCCTCCTAGGCCAGTGGCAGACTAATGGCCGCTGGCCGTGCTTGTGCGGTCACAGCAGTCTCAGTGCCTCCTAGGCTAGTGGCAGGCTCATGGCTGCTGGCTGTGCTTGTGAGGTCACAGCAGCCTCAGTGCCTCCTAGGCCAAGGGCAGGCCACTGGCTGCTTTCTGTGCTTGTTAGGTCACAGCAGCCTCCGTGCCTCATAGGCCAGTGGCATACCCACAGCTGCTGGCTTTACTTGTTAGGTGAAATCAGCTTCAGTATCTTGTAGGGCAGTGGCAGGGCCCTGGCTGCTGGCCGCATTTTGAGGTCACATTTGTCTATGTACCTCATAGGGCAGTGGCAGGCCCCTGGCTGCTGGCTGTGCTTGTGAGGTCACAGCAGTCCTGTTGCCTGATAGGCCAGTGGGAGGCCCATGGCTGCTGGCTGCATTTTGAGGTCACCTTTGTCTTAGTGCCTCATTGGCCAGTGGGATGCCCATGGCTGCTGGTTGTACTTGTGAGGTCACAGCAGCCTCCGTGCCTGATAGGCCAGTTCGAGGCCAGTTCCACTGCTGGGTGGGCTTCTGAGGTCAGAGAAGCCTCAGTGCCCTATAGGGCAGTGGCAGGCCCATAGCTGCTCGCTGGGCTTCTGAGGTCACAGCAGCCTCCATGCCCTTTAGTGCAGTGGCAGGCATCGACTGTTACTGTGCTTCTCAGTTGACAGCAGCGTCAGCGCCTCATCGGGCAGTGGTAGGCGAATGGCTGCTGGCTGTGTTTGTCAGGTTACATCAGCCTGGGTTTCCTATAGGCCAGTGGCAGATCCATAGCTGCTGGCTGTGCCTGTGAGGTCACAGCAGTCCAATTGCCTCATAGGCCAGTGGTAGGCCCTTGTCTACTGGCTGTGCTTGTGAGGTCACAGCAGCCTTATTACCTGATAGGCCCGTGGGAGACCAATGGCTGCTTGGTGTGCTTGTGAGGTCACAGCAGCCTCCGTGCCTCATAGGCCTGTGGGAGGCCCTTAGCTGCTGCCTGGGCTCGTGAGGTCACAGCAGCCTCAGTGCTTCACAGGCCAGTGGCAGGCCCCTTGCTGCTGGCTCTGCTTGTGAGGTCAGAGAAGCCTCAGTGCCCTATAGGGCAGTGGCAGGCCCATAGCTGCTGGCTGTGCTTGTAAGGTCACAGCAGTCCTATTTCCTGATAGGCCCGTGGAAGGCCCCGTCTGCTGGCTGCCTTTTGAGGTCACATTTGTCTCTGTACCTTATAGGGCAATGGCAGGCCTCTGGCTCCTCGCTGTGCTTGTCAGGTCACAGCAGCCTCCCTGCCCTATAGGGCAGTGGTAGGCCCATAGCTGCTGCCTGGGCTCGTGAGGTCATAGCAGCCTAAGTGCTTCACAGGCCAGTGGCAGGCCCCTGGCTGCTGGCTGTGCTTGTGAGGTTACAGAAGCCTCCCTGCCCTTGAGGGCAGTGGCAGGCCCATAGCTGCTGGCTGTGCTTGTCAGGTCACAACACTCCTACAGCCTGGTAGGCCAGTGGCAGACCCACAGCTGCTGGCTTTGCTTGTTACGTCACAGCAGCCTCAGTGTCTTATCAGGCAGTGGCAGGCCCCTGGCTGCTGGCTGTGCTTGTGAGGTCACAGCAGCCTCCGTGCCGTTTATGGCATTGGCAGGCCCGTGACAGTGTGCTGTGCTTGTGAGGTCAGAGCAGTGTCAGCGCCTCATTGGGCAGTGGAAGGCCAATGGCTGCTGGCTGTGTTTGTGAGGTAACATCAGCCTCCGTTCCCTATAGGCCAGTGGCAGGCCCTTCACTGCTGGCTGTGCTTGTGAGGTCACAGCAGCCTCTGTGCCCTATAGGGCAGTGGCAGGCCCCTGGCTGTTTGCTGTGCTTGTGAGGTCACAGCAGTCTGAGTGCCTGATAGCCAGTGGGAGGCCCATAGCTGCTGGCTGTGCTCGTGAGGTCACAGCAGTCCTATTGCCTGATAGGCCAGTGCGAGGCCATTGGCTGCTGGCTGTCCTTTTGAGGTCATGGCAGTCCTATTGCCTGATAGGCCAGTGGCAGGCCTCTGCGTGCTGGCTGCATTTTGAGGTCACCTTTGTCTTAGTGCCTCATCAGGCAGTGGGATGCCCATGGCTGCTGACTCTGCTTGTGAGCTCACAGAAGTACCAGTGCCTGACAGGCCAGTGGCAGGCCCCTGGCGGCTTCCTTTCCTTGTGAGGTCACATGAGCCTCTGTGTCTGATAGGGCAGTGGAAGGTGTTGTAGAGGCCTCCAAGTGCCTTTTTTTGCGGTGCAGGGGCCACCGAGTGCCTTTTTTTGCGGTGCAGGGGCCACCGAGTGCCTTTTTTTGCAATGTGGGGGCTTCCGAGTGCCTTTTTTTGTGGTGCTGGGGCCTCCAAGTGCCTTTATTTCCAGTGTACAGGCCTGCAAGTGGCTCTTTTCCCAGTGCAGGGGCCTCCGAGTGCCTTTTTTGGTGGTGCTGGGCCCTCCGAGTGCCTTGTTTCACATTGTAGCAGCCCCCGAGTGCCTTTTATTGTGCTGTAGGGGCCACCGAGTGCCTTTTCTTGTGGGTCAGGGGCCTCCGAGTGCCTTCTTTTGTGGTGCAGGGCCCTCCAAGTGCCTTTGTTTCTGGTGCAGGGGCCTCCAAGTGCCATTTTTTGCATTGTAGCAGCCTCCAAGTGCCTTTTTTTGTGGTGTAGGGGCCTCCGAGTGCCTTTTTTTCCAGTGTAGGGGCAGCCGAGTGCCTTTTTTTGTGGTGTAGGGGCCTCCGAGTGCCTTTTTTTTGCAGTGTAGGGGCCTCCGAGTGCCTTCTTATGTGGTGCAGGGGCCTCCAAGTGCCTTTATATCCGGTGTACAGGCCTGCTAGTGCCTCTTTTCCCAGTGCAGGAGCCTCCGAGTGCTTTTTTTTGTGGTGCAGGGCCCTCTGAGTGCCTTTTTCCGCGTTGTAGCAGCCTCCGAGTGCCTTTTTTGCATTTTAGCATCCACCAAGTGCCTTTTTTTGTGCTGTAGGGGCCACTGAGTGCCTTTTCTTGTGGTGTAGGGGCAGCCGAGTGCCTTTTTTTCCAGTGTAGGGGCAGCCGAGTGCCTTTTTTTGTGGTGTGGTCCTCCGAGTGCCTTTCTTTTGTGATGTCGAGGCCTCTGGGTGCATTTTTTTTTTTGCAGTGTAGCGGCCTCCAAGTGCCTTTTTTTGCAGTGTGGAGGCCTCCGAGTGCCTTTTTTTGCGGTGTGGAGGCCTCTGAGTGCCTTTTTTTGCAATGCAGGGGCTACTGAGTGCCTTTTTTTGCTGAGCATGGGCCTCAGGGTGCATTTTTTTGCAGTGTAGTAGCCTCCAAGTGCCTTTTTTTGCAATGTGGGGGCCACCAAGTGCCTTTCTTGGTGGTGTAGTGGCCTCTGAGTGCCTTCTTTTGTGGTGCAGGAGCCTCCGAGTGCCTTTTTTTCTGGTGTACAGGCCTGCAAGTGCCTCTTTTTCCAGTGCAGGGGCCTCCAAGTGCCTCTTTTGGTTGTGCCGGGCCCTCCAAGTGCCTTGTTTCACATTGTATCAGCCCCCAAGTGCCTTTTTTTGTGCTGTAGGAGCCACCGAGTGCCTTTCCCTGTGGTTCAGGGGCCTCCGAGTGCTGTTATTTTTGGGTGTGTGGTCCTCCATGTATCTTTCTTTTGCGGTGTAGTGGCCCCGAGTGCCTTTTCTTGTGGTTCAGCGGCCTCCGAGTGCCTTTCTTTGCATTGTAGCAGCCCCCGAGTGCCTTTTCTTGTGGTGTAGGGGCCTCCGAGTGCCTTATTTTCCGTTGCAGGTGCCTCCGAGTGCCTTTCTCTGCAGTGTAGCAGCCTCCGAGTGCCTTTTTTTCCGGTGTACAGGCCTGCAAGTGCCTCTTTTCCCAGTGCAGGAGCCTCCAAGTGCCTCTTTTGGTGGTGCCGGGCCCTCCAAGTGCCTTGTTTCACATTGTAGCAGCCCCCAAGTGCCTTTTTCTGTGCTGTAGGAGCCACCGAGTGCCTTTCCCTGTGGTTCAGGGGCCTCCGAGTGCTGTTATTTTGGGGTGTGTGGTCCTCCATGTACCTTTTTTTTTGCGGTGTAGTGGCCCCGAGTGCCTTTTCTTGTGGTGTCGGGGCCACCGAGTGCCTTTTTTTGCCGTGCATGGTCCTCCGAGTGCCTTTTTTGCAGTGTATTAGCCTCCAAGTGCCTTTTTTTGTGATGCAGCGGCCTCCAAGTGCCTTTTCTTGTGGTGTAGGGGCCTCCGAGTGCCTTCTTTTGTGGTGCAGGGCCCTCCAAGTGCCTTTGTTTCTGGTGAAGGGGCCTCCGAGTGCCTTTTTTCCAGTGTAGCAGCCCCGAAGTGCCTTTTTTTGTGGTGTAGGGGCCTCCATGTGCCTTTTTTTTTGTGGTGCAGGGGCCTCCAAGTGCCTTTTTTTGCGGTGCAGGGGCCTCAGGGTGCATTTTTTTGCAGTGTAGTAGCCTCCAAGTGCCTTTTTTTGCAATGTAGGGGCTTCCGAGTGACTTTTTTTGTGGTGCAGGGGCCTCCAAGTGCCTTTATTTCCAGTGCAGGAGCCTCCGAGTGCCTTATTTGGTGGTGCTGGGCCCTCCGGTGCACTGTTTCACATTGTAGCAGCCCCCAAGTGCCTTTTATTGTGCTGTAGGGTCCACCAAGTGCCTTTTCTTGTGGTTCAGAGGCCACCGAGTGCCTTTTCTTGTGGTTCAGGGGCCTCTGAGTGCCTTTTTTCACATTGCAGCAGCCCCCGAGTGCCTTTTTTTGTGCTGTAGGAGCCACCGAGTGCCTTTCCTTGTGGTTCAGGGGCCACCGAGTGCCTTTGTTTGAGGTGCACTGCTGTCTGAGTGCCTTTTTTTTGCAGTGAAGGGGCATCTAAGTGCCTTTTTTCCGGTCTAGCCACCTCCAAGTGCCTATTTTTGTGATGCAGGCTCCCAAAGTGCCTTTTTTTCCAGTATAGTGTCCTCCATGGGCATATTTTTGCAGTGCATGGCCTCCTAGTGCCCTTTTTTCCCAGTACTCATGCCTCCAAGTGCCTTTTTTCTGTTATGGTCCTTCAACGTTCTGTGATATCACTTTACCCTCTGCCTGAAATGATATTGTCAGGCCCACCACTGCTGGATGAGATAGTCATGTCACTTCTGCCTCACGGCCTGGTAGGCCAGTCAGGCCCATCAGTCCTCGCTCTGCTTGTGAGGTTGCTTCTGCCTCTGTGCTTGATAGGCCAGTGGCAGGGCCATGCCTCCTGACTGGGCTTGTGAGGATACTTGTGTCTCCATGCCAAAAAGGGCAGTGGCAGGCCCATGGTTGCTGGTTGTGTCTTATGATGTCACTTTGACCTGCATGCCATTGCATGCATGGCATGCATGGCATGCACTGCCACGCCCATGGCTGCTGGTCTGCTTGGGTGTTCCCTTCTTTCTCCGTGCTTGACGCGCCATGGCAGGCCCTTCACTGCTGGCTGTGCTTGTGAGGTCACAGCAGCCTCAGTGCCTGATAGGCCAGTGGCAGGCCCCTGTCTGCTTGGCTGTGCTTGTGAGGTCACAACAGCGTCAGGACCTGATAGGCCAGTGGGAGGCCAATGGCTGCTGGCTGTGCTTGTGAGGTCACAGCAGCCTTATTACCTGATAGGCCCGTGGGAGACCAATGGCTGCTGGCTGTGCTTGCGAGGTCACAGAAGCCTTGGTTCCCTATAGGCCAGTGGCAGGCCCATGCCTGCTGGCTGCGTTGTGAGATCACGTTTGTCTCGGGGCCTCATAGGCCAGTGGCAGGCCCATAGCTGCTGCCTGTGCTTGTGAAGTCACAGCAGCCTCCTTTTCCTATAGGCCAGTGGCAGGCCCATAGCTGCTGCCTGTGCTTGTGAGGTCACAGCAGTCGTATTGCCTGATAGGCCTGTGGCAGGCCCTTGGCTGCTGGCTGTGCTTGTGAGGTCACAGCAGCCTCAGTGCCTGATAGGCCCGTGGGAGGCCAATGGCTGCTTGGTGTGCTTGTGAGGTCACAGCAGCCTCCGTGCCTCATAGGCCTGTGGGAGGCCCGTAGCTGCTGCCTGGGCTCGTGAGGTCACAGCAGCCTCAGTGCTTCACAGGCCAGTGGCAGGCCCCTTGCTGCTGGCTCTGCTTGTGAGGTTACAGAAGCCTCAGTGCCTGATAGGCCAGCTTGAGGCCAATGACTGCTGGGTGGGCTTCTGAGGTCAGAGAAGCCTCAGTGCCCTATAGGGCAGTGGCAGGCCCATAGCTGCTCGCTGGGCTTCTGAGGTCACAGCAGCCTCTATGCCCTTTAGTGCAGTGGCAGGCATCGACTGTTACTGTGCTTCTCAGTTGACAGCAGCGTCAGCGCCTCATCGGGCAGTGGTAGGCGAATGGCTGCTGGCTGTGTTTGTCAGGTTACATCAGCCTGGGTTTCCTATAGGCCAGTGGCAGATCCATAGCTGCTGGCTGTGCCTGTGAGGTCACAGCAGTCCAATTGCCTCATAGGCCAGTGGTAGGCCCTTGTCTACTGGCTGTGCTTGTGAGGTCACAGCAGCCTTATTACCTGATAGGCCCGTGGGAGACCAATGGCTGCTTGGTGTGCTTGTGAGGTCACAGCAGCCTCCGTGCCTCATAGGCCTGTGGGAGGCCCTTAGCTGCTGCCTGGGCTCGTGAGGTCACAGCAGCCTCAGTGCTTCACAGGCCAGTGGCAGGCCCCTTGCTGCTGGCTCTGCTTGTGAGGTCAGAGAAGCCTCAGTGCCCTATAGGGCAGTGGCAGGCCCATAGCTGCTGGCTGTGCTTGTAAGGTCACAGCAGTCCTATTTCCTGATAGGCCCGTGGAAGGCCCCGTCTGCTGGCTGCCTTTTGAGGTCACATTTGTCTCTGTACCTTATAGGGCAATGGCAGGCCTCTGGCTCCTCGCTGTGCTTGTCAGGTCACAGCAGCCTCCCTGCCCTATAGGGCAGTGGTAGGCCCATAGCTGCTGCCTGGGCTCGTGAGGTCATAGCAGCCTAAGTGCTTCACAGGCCAGTGGCAGGCCCCTGGCTGCTGGCTGTGCTTGTGAGGTCACAGCAGCCTCCGTGCCTGATAGGCCAGTTCGAGGCCAGTTCCACTGCTGGGTGGGCTTCTGAGGTCAGAGAAGCCTCAGTGCCCTATAGGGCAGTGGCAGGCCCATAGCTGCTCGCTGGGCTTCTGAGGTCACAGCAGCCTCTATGCCCTTTAGTGCAGTGGCAGGCATCGACTGTTACTGTGCTTCTCAGTTGACAGCAGCGTCAGCGCCTCATCGGGCAGTGGTAGGCGAATGGCTGCTGGCTGTGTTTGTCAGGTTACATCAGCCTGGGTTTCCTATAGGCCAGTGGCAGATCCATAGCTGCTGGCTGTGCCTGTGAGGTCACAGCAGTCCAATTGCCTCATAGGCCAGTGGGAGGCCAATGGCTGCTGGCTGTGCTTGTGAGGTCACAGCAGCCTTATTACCTGATAGGCCCGTGGGAGACCAATGGCTGCTGGCTGTGCTTGCGAGGTCACAGAAGCCTTGGTTCCCTATAGGCCAGTGGCAGGCCCATGCCTGCTGGCTGCGTTGTGAGATCACGTTTGTCTCGGGGCCTCATAGGCCAGTGGCAGGCCCATAGCTGCTGCCTGTGCTTGTGAAGTCACAGCAGCCTCCTTTTCCTATAGGCCAGTGGCAGGCCCATAGCTGCTGCCTGTGCTTGTGAGGTCACAGCAGTCGTATTGCCTGATAGGCCTGTGGCAGGCCCTTGGCTGCTGGCTGTGCTTGTGAGGTCACAGCAGCCTCAGTGCCTGATAGGCCCGTGGGAGGCCAATGGCTGCTTGGTGTGCTTGTGAGGTCACAGCAGCCTCCGTGCCTCATAGGCCTGTGGGAGGCCCGTAGCTGCTGCCTGGGCTCGTGAGGTCACAGCAGCCTCAGTGCTTCACAGGCCAGTGGCAGGCCCCTTGCTGCTGGCTCTGCTTGTGAGGTTACAGAAGCCTCAGTGCCTGATAGGCCAGCTTGAGGCCAATGACTGCTGGGTGGGCTTCTGAGGTCAGAGAAGCCTCAGTGCCCTATAGGGCAATGGCAGGCCCATAGCTGCTGGCTGTGCTTGTAAGGTCACAGCAGTCCTATTTCCTGATAGGCCCGTGGAAGGCCCCGTCTGCTGGCTGCCTTTTGAGGTCACATTTGTCTCTGTACCTTATAGGGCAATGGCAGGCCTCTGGCTCCTCGCTGTGCTTGTCAGGTCACAGCAGCCTCCCTGCCCTATAGGGCAGTGGTAGGCCCATAGCTGCTGCCTGGGCTCGTGAGGTCATAGCAGCCTAAGTGCTTCACAGGCCAGTGGCAGGCCCCTGGCTGCTGGCTGTGCTTGTGAGGTTACAGAAGCCTCCCTGCCCTTGAGGGCAGTGGCAGGCCCATAGCTGCTGGCTGTGCTTGTCAGGTCACAACACTCCTACAGCCTGGTAGGCCAGTGGCAGACCCACAGCTGCTGGCTTTGCTTGTTACGTCACAGCAGCCTCAGTGTCTTATCGGGCAGTGGCAGGCCCCTGGCTGCTGGCTGTGCTTGTGAGGTCACAGCAGCCTCAGTGCTTCACAGGCCAGTGTCAGGCCCCTGGCTGCTGGCTGTGCTTGTGAGGTCACAGCAGCCTCTGTGCCCTATAGGGCAGTGGCAGGCCCCTGGCTGTTTGCTGTGCTTGTGAGGTCACAGCAGTCTGAGTGCCTGATAGCCAGTGGGAGGCCCATAGCTGCTGGCTGTGCTCGTGAGGTCACAGCAGTCCTATTGCCTGATAGGCCAGTGCGAGGCCATTGGCTGCTGGCTGTCCTTTTGAGGTCACGGCAGTCCTATTGCCTGATAGGCCAGTGGCAGGCCTCTGCGTGCTGGCTGCATTTTGAGGTCACCTTTGTCTCAGTGCCTCATCAGGCAGTGGGATGCCCATGGCTGCTGACTCTGCTTGTGAGCTCACAGAAGTACCAGTGCCTGACAGGCCAGTGGCAGGCCCCTGGCGGCTTCCTTTCCTTGTGAGGTCACATGAGCCTCTGTGTCTGATAGGGCAGTGGAAGGTGTTGTAGAGGCCTCCAAGTGCCTTTTTTTGCGGTGCAGGGGCCACCGAGTGCCTTTTTTTGCGGTGCAGGGGCCACCGAGTGCCTTTTTTTGCAATGTGGGGGCCTCCAAGTGCCTTTTTTTGTGGTGCTGGGGCCTCCAAGTGCCTTTATTTCCAGTGTACAGGCCTGCAAGTGGCTCTTTTCCCAGTGCAGGGGCCTCCGAGTGCCTTTTTTGGTGGTGCTGGGCCCTCCGAGTGCCTTGTTTCACATTGTAGCAGCCCCCGAGTGCCTTTTATTGTGCTGTAGGGGCCACCGAGTGCCTTTTCTTGTGGGTCAGGGGCCTCCGAGTGCCTTCTTTTGTGGTGCAGGGCCCTCCAAGTGCCTTTGTTTCTGGTGCAGGGGCCTCCAAGTGCCATTTTTTGCATTGTAGCAGCCTCCAAGTGCCTTTTTTTGTGGTGTAGGGGCCTCCGAGTGCCTTTTTTTCCAGTGTAGGGGCAGCCGAGTGCCTTTTTTTGTGGTGTAGGGGCCTCCGAGTGCCTTTTTTTTGCAGTGTAGGGGCCTCCGAGTGCCTTCTTATGTGGTGCAGGGGCCTCCAAGTGCCTTTATATCCGGTGTACAGGCCTGCTAGTGCCTCTTTTCCCAGTGCAGGAGCCTCCGAGTGCTTTTTTTTGTGGTGCAGGGCCCTCTGAGTGCCTTTTTCCGCGTTGTAGCAGCCTCCGAGTGCCTTTTTTGCATTTTAGCATCCACCAAGTGCCTTTTTTTGTGCTGTAGGGGCCACTGAGTGCCTTTTCTTGTGGTGTAGGGGCAGCCGAGTGCCTTTTTTTCCAGTGTAGGGGCAGCCGAGTGCCTTTTTTTGTGGTGTGGTCCTCCGAGTGCCTTTCTTTTGTGGTGTCGAGGCCTCTGGGTGCATTTTTTTTTTTGCAGTGTAGCGGCCTCCAAGTGCCTTTTTTTGCAGTGTGGAGGCCTCCGAGTGCCTTTTTTTGCGGTGTGGAGGCCTCTGAGTGCCTTTTTTTGCAATGCAGGGGCTACTGAGTGCCTTTTTTTGCTGAGCATGGGCCTCAGGGTGCATTTTTTTGCAGTGTAGTAGCCTCCAAGTGCCTTTTTTTGCAATGTGGGGGCCACCAAGTGCCTTTCTTGGTGGTGTAGTGGCCTCTGAGTGCCTTCTTTTGTGGTGCAGGAGCCTCCGAGTGCCTTTTTTTCTGGTGTACAGGCCTGCAAGTGCCTCTTTTTCCAGTGCAGGGGCCTCCAAGTGCCTCTTTTGGTTGTGCCGGGCCCTCCAAGTGCCTTGTTTCACATTGTATCAGCCCCCAAGTGCCTTTTTTTGTGCTGTAGGAGCCACCGAGTGCCTTTCCCTGTGGTTCAGGGGCCTCCGAGTGCTGTTATTTTTGGGTGTGTGGTCCTCCATGTATCTTTCTTTTGCGGTGTAGTGGCCCCGAGTGCCTTTTCTTGTGGTTCAGCGGCCTCCGAGTGCCTTTCTTTGCATTGTAGCAGCCCCCGAGTGCCTTTTCTTGTGGTGTAGGGGCCTCCGAGTGCCTTATTTTCCGTTGCAGGTGCCTCCGAGTGCCTTTCTCTGCAGTGTAGCAGCCTCCGAGTGCCTTTTTTTCCGGTGTACAGGCCTGCAAGTGCCTCTTTTCCCAGTGCAGGAGCCTCCAAGTGCCTCTTTTGGTGGTGCCGGGCCCTCCAAGTGCCTTGTTTCACATTGTAGCAGCCCCCAAGTGCCTTTTTCTGTGCTGTAGGAGCCACCGAGTGCCTTTCCCTGTGGTTCAGGGGCCTCCGAGTGCTGTTATTTTGGGGTGTGTGGTCCTCCATGTACCTTTTTTTTTGCGGTGTAGTGGCCCCGAGTGCCTTTTCTTGTGGTGTCGGGGCCACCGAGTGCCTTTTTTTGCCGTGCATGGTCCTCCGAGTGCCTTTTTTGCAGTGTATTAGCCTCCAAGTGCCTTTTTTTGTGATGCAGCGGCCTCCAAGTGCCTTTTCTTGTGGTGTAGGGGCCTCCGAGTGCCTTCTTTTGTGGTGCAGGGCCCTCCAAGTGCCTTTGTTTCTGGTGAAGGGGCCTCCGAGTGCCTTTTTTTGCAGTGTAGCAGCCCCGAAGTGCCTTTTTTTGTGGTGTAGGGGCCTCCATGTGCCTTTTTTTTTGTGGTGCAGGGGCCTCCAAGTGCCTTTTTTTGCGGTGCAGGGGCCTCAGGGTGCATTTTTTTGCAGTGTAGTAG
The DNA here is from genome assembly GCF_036370855.1 of Dromaius novaehollandiae. Classification (NCBI taxonomy): domain Eukaryota; kingdom Metazoa; phylum Chordata; class Aves; order Casuariiformes; family Dromaiidae; genus Dromaius; species Dromaius novaehollandiae. The sequence goes on along the minus strand of NW_026991362.1, from coordinate 585,839 downwards.
CCTCCAAGTGCCTTTTTTTGCAATGTAGGGGCTTCCGAGTGACTTTTTTTGTGGTGCAGGGGCCTCCAAGTGCCTTTATTTCCAGTGCAGGAGCCTCCGAGTGCCTTTTTTGGTGGTGCTGGGCCCTCCGGTGCACTGTTTCACATTGTAGCAGCCCCCAAGTGCCTTTTATTGTGCTGTAGGGTCCACCAAGTGCCTTTTCTTGTGGTTCAGAGGCCACCGAGTGCCTTTTCTTGTGGTTCAGGGGCCTCTGAGTGCCTTTTTTCACATTGCAGCAGCCCCCGAGTGCCTTTTTTTGTGCTGTAGGAGCCACCGAGTGCCTTTCCTTGTGGTTCAGGGGCCACCGAGTGCCTTTGTTTGAGGTGCACTGCTGTCTGAGTGCCTTTTTTTTGCAGTGAAGGGGCATCTAAGTGCCTTTTTTTGTGGTGTAGGGGCCTCCGAGTGCATTTTTTTCCGTTGCCGGTGCCGCCGAGTGCCTTTCTCTGTGGTGTAGCGGCCTCCAAGTGCCTTTTTTTCCGGTGTACAGGCCTGCAAGTGCCTCTTTTTCCAGTGCAGGAGCCTCTGAGTGCTTCTTTTGGTGGTGCAGGGCCCTCCGAGTGCCTTGTTTCACATTGTAGTAGCCCCCGAGTGCCTTTTTTTGCAGTGTAGGGGCCACTGAGTGCCTTTTTCTGGGGTGTAGAGGCCTCCGAGTGCCTGTTTTTCCAGTGTAAGGGCAGCTGAGTGCCTTTTTTTGTGCTGCAGGGCCCTCTGAGTGCCTTTCTTTCTGGTGTAGGGGCATCGGAGTGCCTGTTTTCGCATTGTAGCAGCCCCCGAGTACCTTTTTTTGTGGTGTCGGGGCCACCGAGTGCCTTTTTTTGCCGTGCATGGTCCTCCAAGTGCCTTTTTTTGTGATGCAGCGGCCTCCGAGTGCCTTTTCTTGTGGTGTAGGGGCCTCCGAGTGCCTTCTTTTGTGGTGCAGGGCCCTCCAAGTGCCTTTGTTTCTGGTGAAGGGGCCTCCGAGTGCCTTTTTTCCAGTGTAGCAGCCCCGAAGTGCCTTTTTTTGTGGTGTAGGGGCCTCCGAGTGCTTTTTTTTCCACTGTAGGGGCAGCCGAGTGCCTTTTTTTGTGGTGTAGGGGCCTCCATGTGCCTTTTTTTTGTGGTGCAGGGGCCTCCAAGTGCCTTTTTTTGCGGTGCAGGGGCCTCAGGGTGCATTTTTTTGCAGTGTAGTAGCCTCCAAGTGCCTTTTTTTGCAATGTAGGGGCTTCCGAGTGACTTTTTTTGTGGTGCAGGGGCCTCCAAGTGCCTTTATTTCCAGTGCAGGAGCCTCCGAGTGCCTTTTTTGGTGGTGCTGGGCCCTCCGGTGCACTGTTTCACATTGTAGCAGCCCCCAAGTGCCTTTTATTGTGCTGTAGGGTCCACCAAGTGCCTTTTCTTGTGGTTCAGAGGCCACCGAGTGCCTTTTCTTGTGGTTCAGGGGCCTCTGAGTGCCTTTTTTCACATTGCAGCAGCCCCCGAGTGCCTTTTTTTGTGCTGTAGGAGCCACCGAGTGCCTTTCCTTGTGGTTCAGGGGCCACCGAGTGCCTTTGTTTGAGGTGCACTGCTGTCTGAGTGCCTTATTTTTGCAGTGAAGGGGCATCTAAGTGCCTTTTTCTCCGGCCTAGCGGCCTCCAAGTGCCTATTTTTGTGATGCAGGCTCCCAAAGTGCCCTTTTTTCCAGTATAGTGTCCTCCATGTGCATATTTTTGCAGTGCATCGCCTCCTAGTGCCCTTTTTTCCCAGTGCTCATGCCTCCAAGTGCCTTTTTTTCTGTTATGGTCCTTCAGTGTTCTGTGATATCACTTTACCCTCTGCCTGAAATGATATTGTCAGGTCCACCACTGCTGGATGAGATAGTCATGTCACTTCTGCCTCACGGCCTGGTAGGCCAGTCAGGCCCATCAGTCCTTGCTCTGCTTGTGAGGTTGCTTCTGCCTCTGTGCTTGATAGGCCAGTGGCAGGGCCATGCCTCCTGACTGGGCTTGTGAGGATACTTGTGTCTCCATGCCAAAAAGGGCAGTGGCAGGCCCATGGTTGCTGGTTGTGTCTTATGATGTCACTTTGACCTGCATGCCATTGCATGCATGGCATGCATGGCATGCACTGCCACGCCCATGGCTGCTGGTCTGCTTGGGTGTTCCCTTCTTTCTCCGTGCTTGACGCGCCATGGCAGGCCCTTCACTGCTGGCTGTGCTTGTGAGGTCACAGCAGCCTCAGTGCCTCATAGGCCAGTGGCAGGCCCCTGTCTGCTTGGCTGTGCTTGTGAGGTCACAGCAGCGTCAGGACCTGATAGGCCAGTGGGAGGCCAATGGCTGCTGGCTGTGCTTGTGAGGTCACAGCAGCCTCCGTGCCTCATAGGCCAGTGGCAGACCCACAGCTGCTGGCTGTGCTTGTCAGGTCAGAGAAGCCTCAGTGTCTTACAGGGCAGTGGCAGGCCCCTGGCTGCTGGCCGCGTTTTGAGGTCACATTTGTCTCTGTACCTCATAGGGCAGTGGCAGGCCCATAGCTGCTGGCTGTGCTTGTGAGGTCAGAGCAGTCCTATTGCCTGATAGGTCAGTGGCAGGCCCCTGGCTGCTGGCTGTGCTTGTGAGGTCAGAGAAGCCTCCCTGCCCTTGAGGGTGGTGGCAGTCCCAATGGCTGCTGGCTGTGCTTGTCAGGTCACAACACTCCTACAGCCTGATAGGCCAGTGGCAGACCCACAGCTGCTGGCTTTGCTTGTGACGTCACAGCAGCCTCAGTGCCTCATAGGCCAGTGGGAGGCCAATGGCTGCTGGCTGTGCTTGTGAGGTCACAGCAGCCTCATTGCCTCATAGGCCAGTGGGAGGCCAATGGCTGCTGGCTGTGCTTGTGAGGTCACAGCAGCCTCCGTGCCTCATAGGCCAGTGGCAGACCCACAGCTGCTGGCTGTGCTTGTCAGGTCAGAGAAGCCTCAGTGTCTTACAGGGCAGTGGCAGGCCCCTGGCTGCTGGCCGCGTTTTGAGGTCACATTTGTCTCTGTACCTCATAGGGCAGTGGCAGGCCCATAGCTGCTGGCTGTGCTTGTGAGGTCAGAGCAGTCCTATTGCCTGATAGGTCAGTGGCAGGCCCCTGGCTGCTGGCTGTGCTTGTGAGGTCAGAGAAGCCTCCCTGCCCTTGAGGGTGGTGGCAGTCCCAATGGCTGCTGGCTGTGCTTGTCAGGTCACAACACTCCTACAGCCTGATAGGCCAGTGGCAGACCCACAGCTGCTGGCTTTGCTTGTGACGTCACAGCAGCCTCAGTGCCTCATAGGCCAGTGGGAGGCCAATGGCTGCTGGCTGTGCTTGTGAGGTCACAGCAGCCTCAGTGCCTCATAGGCCAGTGGGAGGCCAATGGCTGCTGGCTTTGCTTGTTAGGTCACAGCAGCCTCATTGCCTCATAGGCCAGTGGGAGGCCAATGGCTGCTGGCTGTGCTTGTTAGGTCACAGCAGCCTCCGTGCCTCATAGGCCAGTGGCAGACCCACAGCTGCTGGCTGTGCTTGTGACGTCACAGCAGCCTCTGTGCCTCATAGGCCAGGGGCAGGCCTGTAGCTGCTGGCTGTGCTTCTCAGGTCACAGCAGTCGTATTTCCTGATAGGCCTGTGGCAGGCCCCTGTCTGCTGGCTGCCTTTTGAGGTCACATTTGTCTCTGTACCTTATAGGGCAGTGGGAGGCCCGTGGCTCCTTGCTGTGCTTGTGAGGTCACAGCAGCCTCCTTTTCCTGTAGGCCAGAGGGAGGCCAAAGGCTGCTTGGTGTGCTGGTGAGGTCACAGCAGCCTCAGTACTTGATCGTACAGTGGCAGGCCCTTGGCTGCTGGCTGTGCATCTGAGGTCACATCAGCCTCCATTCCCTGTAGGACAATGGCAGGCCCATAGCTGCTGGCTGTGCTTGTCAGGTCACAGCAGCCTCAGTGCTTCACAGGCCAGTGGCAGGCCTCTGGCTGCTGGCTGTGCTTGTGATGTTACAGAAGCCTCCCTGCCCTTGAGGGTGGTGGCAGGCCCCTGTCTGCTGGCTGTGCTTGTGAGGTCACAGCAGCCTCAGTGCCTCATAGGCCAGTGGGAGGCCAATGGCTGCTGGCTGTGCTTGTGAGGTCAGAGCAGTCCTATTCCCTGATAGGTGAGTGGCAGGCCAATGGCTGCTGGCTGTCCTTCTGAGGTCACAGCAGTCACATTGCCTCATAGGCCAGTGGCAGGCCTCTGGGTGCTGGCTGTTTTTGTGAGGTGACAGCAGCCTCAGTGGCTCATCGGCAGGTTGGATGCCATGGCTGCTGGCTGCTGGCTGTGCTTGTGAGGTCACAGCAGTCCTGTTGCCTGATAGGCCAGTGACAGCTCCATGCCTGCTGGCTGTGTTATGAGGTCATGTTTGTCTCGGGGCCTCATAGGGCAGTTGGATGCCCATGCCTGCTGGCCATGCTTGTGAGGTCACAGCAGTCCTGTTGCCTGATAGGCCAGTTCGAGGCCAATGACTGCTGGGTGGGCTTGTGAGGTCAGAGAAGCCTCAGTGTCCTATAGGGCAGTGGCAGGCCCATAGCTGCTGGCTGGGCTTGTGATATCACAGCAGCCTCCATGCCCTTTAGGGCAGTGGCAGGCCCCTGACTGTTTACTGTGCTTCTGAGTTGACAGCAGCATCAGCACCTGATCGGGAAGTTGGAGGCCAATGGCTGCTGGCTGTGCTTGTCAGGTCACAGCAGCCTCCGTGCCTCATAGGCCAGTGGCAGGCCCTTCACTGCTGGCTGTGCTTGTGAGGTCACAGCAGCCTCAGTGTCTTATAGGGCAGTGGCAGGCCCCTGGCAGCTTGCCGCGTTTTGAGGTCACATTTGTCTCTGTATCTCATAGGACAGTGGCAGGCCCTTGGCTGCTGACTGTGCTTGTGAGGTCACAGTAGCCTCCGTGCCTCATAGGCCAGTGGAGGCCCGTAGCGGCTGGCTGTGCTTGTCAGGTCACAGCAGCCTCAGTGCCACACAGGGCAGTGGCAGGCTCCTGGCTGCTGGCTGTGCTTGTGAAGTAACAGCAGCCACCGTGCCTCCTAGGCCAGTGGCAGGCTCATGGCTGCTGGCTGTGCTTGTGAGGTCACAGCACCCTCAGTGCCTCAAAGGGCAGTGGGAGGCTTCTGGCTGCTGGCTGTGCTTGTGAGGTCATAGCACCCTCCATGCCTCCTAGGCCAGTGGCAGACTAATGGCCGCTGGCCGTGCTTGTGCGGTCACAGCAGTCTCAGTGCCTCCTAGGCTAGTGGCAGGCCCCTGGCTGCTGGCTGTGCTTGTGAGGTCACAGCAGTCCTGTTGCCTGATAGGCCAGTGGGAGGCCCATGGCTGCTGGCTGCATTTTGAGGTCACCTTTGTCTTAGTGCCTCATTGGCCAGTGGGATGCCCATGGCTGCTGGTTGTACTTGTGAGGTCACAGCAGCCTCCGTGCCTGATAGGCCAGTTCGAGGCCAGTTCCACTGCTGGGTGGGCTTCTGAGGTCAGAGAAGCCTCAGTGCCCTATAGGGCAGTGGCAGGCCCATAGCTGCTCGCTGGGCTTCTGAGGTCACAGCAGCCTCTATGCCCTTTAGTGCAGTGGCAGGCATCGACTGTTACTGTGCTTCTCAGTTGACAGCAGCGTCAGCGCCTCATCGGGCAGTGGTAGGCGAATGGCTGCTGGCTGTGTTTGTCAGGTTACATCAGCCTGGGTTTCCTATAGGCCAGTGGCAGATCCATAGCTGCTGGCTGTGCCTGTGAGGTCACAGCAGTCCAATTGCCTCATAGGCCAGTGGTAGGCCCTTGTCTACTGGCTGTGCTTGTGAGGTCACAGCAGCCTTATTACCTGATAGGCCCGTGGGAGACCAATGGCTGCTTGGTGTGCTTGTGAGGTCACAGCAGCCTCCGTGCCTCATAGGCCTGTGGGAGGCCCTTAGCTGCTGCCTGGGCTCGTGAGGTCACAGCAGCCTCAGTGCTTCACAGGCCAGTGGCAGGCCCCTTGCTGCTGGCTCTGCTTGTGAGGTCAGAGAAGCCTCAGTGCCCTATAGGGCAGTGGCAGGCCCATAGCTGCTGGCTGTGCTTGTAAGGTCACAGCAGTCCTATTTCCTGATAGGCCCGTGGAAGGCCCCGTCTGCTGGCTGCCTTTTGAGGTCACATTTGTCTCTGTACCTTATAGGGCAATGGCAGGCCTCTGGCTCCTCGCTGTGCTTGTCAGGTCACAGCAGCCTCCCTGCCCTATAGGGCAGTGGTAGGCCCATAGCTGCTGCCTGGGCTCGTGAGGTCATAGCAGCCTAAGTGCTTCACAGGCCAGTGGCAGGCCCCTGGCTGCTGGCTGTGCTTGTGAGGTTACAGAAGCCTCCCTGCCCTTGAGGGCAGTGGCAGGCCCATAGCTGCTGGCTGTGCTTGTCAGGTCACAACACTCCTACAGCCTGGTAGGCCAGTGGCAGACCCACAGCTGCTGGCTTTGCTTGTTACGTCACAGCAGCCTCAGTGTCTTATCGGGCAGTGGCAGGCCCCTGGCTGCTGGCTGTGCTTGTGAGGTCACAGCAGCCTCAGTGCTTCACAGGCCAGTGTCAGGCCCCTGGCTGCTGGCTGTGCTTGTGAGGTCACAGCAGCCTCCGTGCCGTTTATGGCATTGGCAGGCCCGTGACAGTGTGCTGTGCTTGTGAGGTCAGAGCAGTGTCAGCGCCTCATTGGGCAGTGGAAGGCCAATGGCTGCTGGCTGTGTTTGTGAGGTAACATCAGCCTCCGTTCCCTATAGGCCAGTGGCAGGCCCTTCACTGCTGGCTGTGCTTGTGAGGTCACAGCAGCCTCTGTGCCCTATAGGGCAGTGGCAGGCCCCTGGCTGTTTGCTGTGCTTGTGAGGTCACAGCAGTCTGAGTGCCTGATAGCCAGTGGGAGGCCCATAGCTGCTGGCTGTGCTCGTGAGGTCACAGCAGTCCTATTGCCTGATAGGCCAGTGCGAGGCCATTGGCTGCTGGCTGTCCTTTTGAGGTCATGGCAGTCCTATTGCCTGATAGGCCAGTGGCAGGCCTCTGCGTGCTGGCTGCATTTTGAGGTCACCTTTGTCTCAGTGCCTCATCAGGCAGTGGGATGCCCATGGCTGCTGACTCTGCTTGTGAGCTCACAGAAGTACCAGTGCCTGACAGGCCAGTGGCAGGCCCCTGGCGGCTTCCTTTCCTTGTGAGGTCACATGAGCCTCTGTGTCTGATAGGGCAGTGGAAGGTGTTGTAGAGGCCTCCAAGTGCCTTTTTTTGCGGTGCAGGGGCCACCGAGTGCCTTTTTTTGCGGTGCAGGGGCCACCGAGTGCCTTTTTTTGCAATGTGGGGGCTTCCGAGTGCCTTTTTTTGTGGTGCTGGGGCCTCCAAGTGCCTTTATTTCCAGTGTACAGGCCTGCAAGTGGCTCTTTTCCCAGTGCAGGGGCCTCCGAGTGCCTTTTTTGGTGGTGCTGGGCCCTCCGAGTGCCTTGTTTCACATTGTAGCAGCCCCCGAGTGCCTTTTATTGTGCTGTAGGGGCCACCGAGTGCCTTTTCTTGTGGGTCAGGGGCCTCCGAGTGCCTTCTTTTGTGGTGCAGGGCCCTCCAAGTGCCTTTGTTTCTGGTGCAGGGGCCTCCAAGTGCCATTTTTTGCATTGTAGCAGCCTCCAAGTGCCTTTTTTTGTGGTGTAGGGGCCTCCGAGTGCCTTTTTTTCCAGTGTAGGGGCAGCCGAGTGCCTTTTTTTGTGGTGTAGGGGCCTCCGAGTGCCTTTTTTTTGCAGTGTAGGGGCCTCCGAGTGCCTTCTTATGTGGTGCAGGGGCCTCCAAGTGCCTTTATATCCGGTGTACAGGCCTGCGAGTGCCTCTTTTCCCAGTGCAGGAGCCTCCGAGTGCTTTTTTTTGTGGTGCAGGGCCCTCTGAGTGCCTTTTTCCGCGTTGTAGCAGCCTCCGAGTGCCTTTTTTGCATTTTAGCATCCACCAAGTGCCTTTTTTTGTGCTGTAGGGGCCACTGAGTGCCTTTTCTTGTGGTGTAGGGGCAGCCGAGTGCCTTTTTTTCCAGTGTAGGGGCAGCCGAGTGCCTTTTTTTGTGGTGTGGTCCTCCGAGTGCCTTTCTTTTGTGGTGTCGAGGCCTCTGGGTGCATTTTTTTTTTTGCAGTGTAGCGGCCTCCGAGTGCCTTTTTTTGCGGTGTGGAGGCCTCCGAGTGCCTTTTTTTGCGGTGTGGAGGCCTCTGAGTGCCTTTTTTTGCAATGCAGGGGCTACTGAGTGCCTTTTTTTGCTGAGCATGGGCCTCAGGGTGCATTTTTTTGCAGTGTAGTAGCCTCCAAGTGCCTTTTTTTGCAATGTGGGGGCCACCAAGTGCCTTTCTTGGTGGTGTAGTGGCCTCTGAGTGCCTTCTTTTGTGGTGCAGGAGCCTCCGAGTGCCTTTTTTTCTGGTGTACAGGCCTGCAAGTGCCTCTTTTTCCAGTGCAGGGGCCTCCAAGTGCCTCTTTTGGTTGTGCCGGGCCCTCCAAGTGCCTTGTTTCACATTGTATCAGCCCCCAAGTGCCTTTTTTTGTGCTGTAGGAGCCACCGAGTGCCTTTCCCTGTGGTTCAGGGGCCTCCGAGTGCTGTTATTTTTGGGTGTGTGGTCCTCCATGTATCTTTCTTTTGCGGTGTAGTGGCCCCGAGTGCCTTTTCTTGTGGTTCAGCGGCCTCCGAGTGCCTTTCTTTGCATTGTAGCAGCCCCCGAGTGCCTTTTCTTGTGGTGTAGGGGCCTCCGAGTGCCTTATTTTCCGTTGCAGGTGCCTCCGAGTGCCTTTCTCTGCAGTGTAGCAGCCTCCGAGTGCCTTTTTTTCCGGTGTACAGGCCTGCAAGTGCCTCTTTTCCCAGTGCAGGAGCCTCCAAGTGCCTCTTTTGGTGGTGCCGGGCCCTCCAAGTGCCTTGTTTCACATTGTAGCAGCCCCCAAGTGCCTTTTTCTGTGCTGTAGGAGCCACCGAGTGCCTTTCCCTGTGGTTCAGGGGCCTCCGAGTGCTGTTATTTTGGGGTGTGTGGTCCTCCATGTACCTTTTTTTTTGCGGTGTAGTGGCCCCGAGTGCCTTTTCTTGTGGTGTCGGGGCCACCGAGTGCCTTTTTTTGCCGTGCATGGTCCTCCGAGTGCCTTTTTTGCAGTGTATTAGCCTCCAAGTGCCTTTTTTTGTGATGCAGCGGCCTCCAAGTGCCTTTTCTTGTGGTGTAGGGGCCTCCGAGTGCCTTCTTTTGTGGTGCAGGGCCCTCCAAGTGCCTTTGTTTCTGGTGAAGGGGCCTCCGAGTGCCTTTTTTCCAGTGTAGCAGCCCCGAAGTGCCTTTTTTTGTGGTGTAGGGGCCTCCATGTGCCTTTTTTTTGTGGTGCAGGGGCCTCCAAGTGCCTTTTTTTGCGGTGCAGGGGCCTCAGGGTGCATTTTTTTGCAGTGTAGTAGCCTCCAAGTGCCTTTTTTTGCAATGTAGGGGCTTCCGAGTGACTTTTTTTGTGGTGCAGGGGCCTCCAAGTGCCTTTATTTCCAGTGCAGGAGCCTCCGAGTGCCTTTTTTGGTGGTGCTGGGCCCTCCGGTGCACTGTTTCACATTGTAGCAGCCCCCAAGTGCCTTTTATTGTGCTGTAGGGTCCACCAAGTGCCTTTTCTTGTGGTTCAGAGGCCACCGAGTGCCTTTTCTTGTGGTTCAGGGGCCTCTGAGTGCCTTTTTTCACATTGCAGCAGCCCCCGAGTGCCTTTTTTTGTGCTGTAGGAGCCACCGAGTGCCTTTCCTTGTGGTTCAGGGGCCACCGAGTGCCTTTGTTTGAGGTGCACTGCTGTCTGAGTGCCTTATTTTTGCAGTGAAGGGGCATCTAAGTGCCTTTTTCTCCGGCCTAGCGGCCTCCAAGTGCCTATTTTTGTGATGCAGGCTCCCAAAGTGCCCTTTTTTCCAGTATAGTGTCCTCCATGTGCATATTTTTGCAGTGCATCGCCTCCTAGTGCCCTTTTTTCCCAGTGCTCATGCCTCCAAGTGCCTTTTTTTCTGTTATGGTCCTTCAGTGTTCTGTGATATCACTTTACCCTCTGCCTGAAATGATATTGTCAGGTCCACCACTGCTGGATGAGATAGTCATGTCACTTCTGCCTCACGGCCTGGTAGGCCAGTCAGGCCCATCAGTCCTTGCTCTGCTTGTGAGGTTGCTTCTGCCTCTGTGCTTGATAGGGCAGTGGCAGGGCCATGCCTCCTGACTGGGCTTGTGAGGATACTTGTGTCTCCATGCCAAAAAGGGCAGTGGCAGGCCCATGGTTGCTGGTTGTGTCTTATGATGTCACTTTGACCTGCATGCCATTGCATGCATGGCATGCATGGCATGCACTGCCACGCCCATGGCTGCTGGTCTGCTTGGGTGTTCCCTTCTTTCTCCGTGCTTGACGCGCCATGGCAGGCCCTTCACTGCTGGCTGTGCTTGTGAGGTCACAGCAGCCTCAGTGCCTGATAGGCCAGTGGCAGGCCCCTGTCTGCTTGGCTGTGCTTGTGAGGTCACAGCAGCGTCAGGACCTGATAGGCCAGTGGGAGGCCAATGGCTGCTGGCTGTGCTTGTGAGGTCACAGCAGCCTCCGTGCCTCATAGGCCAGTGGCAGACCCACAGCTGCTGGCTGTGCTTGTCAGGTCAGAGAAGCCTCAGTGTCTTACAAGGCAGTGGCAGGCCCCTGGCTGCTGGCCGCGTTTTCAGGTCACATTTGTCTCTGTACCTCATAGGGCAGTGGCAGGCCCATAGCTGCTGGCTGTGCTTGTGAGGTCAGAGCAGTCCTATTGCCTGATAGGTCAGTGGCAGGCCCCTGGCTGCTGGCTGTGCTTGTGAGGTCAGAGAAGCCTCCCTGCCCTTGAGGGTGGTGGCAGTCCCAATGGCTGCTGGCTGTGCTTGTCAGGTCACAACACTCCTACAGCCTGATAGGCCAGTGGCAGACCCACAGCTGCTGGCTTTGCTTGTGACGTCACAGCAGCCTCAGTGCCTCATAGGCCAGTGGGAGGCCAATGGCTGCTGGCTGTGCTTGTGAGGTCACAGCAGCCTCATTGCCTCATAGGCCAGTGGGAGGCCAATGGCTGCTGGCTGTGCTTGTTAGGTCACAGCAGCCTCCGTGCCTCATAGGCCAGTGGCAGACCCACAGCCGCTGGCTGTGCTTGTCAGGTCAGAGAAGCCTCAGTGTCTTACAAGGCAGTGGCAGGCCCCTGGCTGCTGGCCGCGTTTTGAGGTCACATTTGTCTCTGTACCTCATAGGGCAGTGGCAGGCCCATAGCTGCTGGCTGTGCTTGTGAGGTCAGAGCAGTCCTATTGCCTGATAGGTCAGTGGCAGGCCCCTGGCTGCTGGCTGTGCTTGTGAGGTCAGAGAAGCCTCCCTGCCCTTGAGGGTGGTGGCAGTCCCAATGGCTGCTGGCTGTGCTTGTCAGGTCACAACACTCCTACAGCCTGATAGGCCAGTGGCAGACCCACAGCTGCTGGCTTTGCTTGTGACGTCACAGCAGCCTCAGTGCCTCATAGGCCAGTGGGAGGCCAATGGCTGCTGGCTGTGCTTGTGAGGTCACAGCAGCCTCAGTGCCTCATAGGCCAGTGGGAGGCCAATGGCTGCTGGCTTTGCTTGTTAGGTCACAGCAGCCTCATTGCCTCATAGGCCAGTGGGAGGCCAATGGCTGCTGGCTGTGCTTGTTAGGTCACAGCAGCCTCCGTGCCTCATAGGCCAGTGGCAGACCCACAGCTGCTGGCTGTGCTTGTGACGTCACAGCAGCCTCTGTGCCTCATAGGCCAGGGGCAGGCCTGTAGCTGCTGGCTGTGCTTCTCAGGTCACAGCAGTCGTATTTCCTGATAGGCCTGTGGCAGGCCCCTGTCTGCTGGCTGCCTTTTGAGGTCACATTTGTCTCTGTACCTTATAGGGCAGTGGGAGGCCCGTGGCTCCTTGCTCTGCTTGTGAGGTCACAGCAGCCTCCTTTTCCTGTAGGCCAGAGGGAGGCCAAAGGCTGCTTGGTGTGCTGGTGAGGTCACAGCAGCCTCAGTGCTTGATCGTACAGTGGCAGGCCCTTGGCTGCTGGCTGTGCATCTGAGGTCACATCAGCCTCCATTCCCTGTAGGACAATGGCAGGCCCATAGCTGCTGGCTGTGCTTGTCAGGTCACAGCAGCCTCAGTGCTTCACAGGCCAGTGGCAGGCCTCTGGCTGCTGGCTGTGCTTGTGATGTTACAGAAGCCTCCCTGCCCTTGAGGGTGGTGGCAGGCCCCTGTCTGCTGGCTGTGCTTGTGAGGTCACAGCAGCCTCAGTGCCTCATAGGCCAGTGGGAGGCCAATGGCTGCTGGCTGTGCTTGTGAGGTCAGAGCAGTCCTATTCCCTGATAGGTGAGTGGCAGGCCAATGGCTGCTGGCTGTCCTTCTGAGGTCACAGCAGTCACATTGCCTCATAGGCCAGTGGCAGGCCTCTGGGTGCTGGCTGTTTTTGTGAGGTGACAGCAGCCTCAGTGGCTCATCGGCAGGTTGGATGCCATGGCTGCTGGCTGCTGGCTGTGCTTGTGAGGTCACAGCAGTCCTGTTGCCTGATAGGCCAGTGACAGCTCCATGCCTGCTGGCTGTGTTATGAGGTCATGTTTGTCTCGGGGCCTCATAGGGCAGTTGGATGCCCATGCCTGCTGGCCATGCTTGTGAGGTCACAGCAGTCCTGTTGCCTGATAGGCCAGTTCGAGGCCAATGACTGCTGGGTGGGCTTGTGAGGTCAGAGAAGCCTCAGTGTCCTATAGGCCAGTGGCAGGCCCATAGCTGCTGGCTGGGCTTGTGATATCACAGCAGCCTCCATGCCCTTTAGGGCAGTGGCAGGCCCCTGACTGTTTACTGTGCTTCTGAGTTGACAGCAGCATCAGCACCTGATCGGGAAGTTGGAGGCCAATGGCTGCTGGCTGTGCTTGTCAGGTCACAGCAGCCTCCGTGCCTCATAGGCCAGTGGCAGGCCCTTCACTGCTGTCTGTGCTTGTGAGGTCACAGCAGCCTCAGTGTCTTATAGGGCAGTGGCAGGCCCCTGGCAGCTTGCCGCGTTTTGAGGTCACATTTGTCTCTGTATCTCATAGGACAGTGGCAGGCCCTTGGCTGCTGACTGTGCTTGTGAGGTCACAGTAGCCTCCGTGCCTCATAGGCCAGTGGAGGCCCGTAGCGGCTGGCTGTGCTTGTCAGGTCACAGCAGCCTCAGTGCCACACAGGGCAGTGGCAGGCTCCTGGCTGCTGGCTGTGCTTGTGAAGTAACAGCAGCCACCGTGCCTCATAGGCCAGTGGCAGGCTCATAGCTGCTGCCTGTGCTTGTGAGGTCACAGCACCCTCAGTGCCTCAAAGGGCAGTGGGAGGCTTCTGGCTGCTGGCTGTGCTTGTGAGGTCATAGCACCCTCCATGCCTCCTAGGCCAGTGGCAGACTAATGGCCGCTGGCCGTGCTTGTGCGGTCACAGCAGTCTCAGTGCCTCCTAGGCTAGTGGCAGGCCCCTGGCTGCTGGCTGTGCTTGTGAGGTCACAGCAGTCCTGTTGCCTGATAGGCCAGTGGGAGGCCCATGGCTGCTGGCTGCATTTTGAGGTCACCTTTGTCTTAGTGCCTCATTGGCCAGTGGGATGCCCATGGCTGCTGGTTGTACTTGTGAGGTCACAGCAGCCTCCGTGCCTGATAGGCCAGTTCGAGGCCAGTTCCACTGCTGGGTGGGCTTCTGAGGTCAGAGAAGCCTCAGTGCCCTATAGGGCAGTGGCAGGCCCATAGCTGCTCGCTGGGCTTCTGAGGTCACAGCAGCCTCTATGCCCTTTAGTGCAGTGGCAGGCATCGACTGTTACTGTGCTTCTCAGTTGACAGCAGCGTCAGCGCCTCATCGGGCAGTGGTAGGCGAATGGCTGCTGGCTGTGTTTGTCAGGTTACATCAGCCTGGGTTTCCTATAGGCCAGTGGCAGATCCATAGCTGCTGGCTGTGCCTGTGAGGTCACAGCAGTCCAATTGCCTCATAGGCCAGTGGTAGGCCCTTGTCTACTGGCTGTGCTTGTGAGGTCACAGCAGCCTTATTACCTGATAGGCCCGTGGGAGACCAATGGCTGCTTGGTGTGCTTGTGAGGTCACAGCAGCCTCCGTGCCTCATAGGCCTGTGGGAGGCCCTTAGCTGCTGCCTGGGCTCGTGAGGTCACAGCAGCCTCAGTGCTTCACAGGCCAGTGGCAGGCCCCTTGCTGCTGGCTCTGCTTGTGAGGTCAGAGAAGCCTCAGTGCCCTATAGGGCAGTGGCAGGCCCATAGCTGCTGGCTGTGCTTGTAAGGTCACAGCAGTCCTATTTCCTGATAGGCCCGTGGAAGGCCCCGTCTGCTGGCTGCCTTTTGAGGTCACATTTGTCTCTGTACCTTATAGGGCAATGGCAGGCCTCTGGCTCCTCGCTGTGCTTGTCAGGTCACAGCAGCCTCCCTGCCCTATAGGGCAGTGGTAGGCCCATAGCTGCTGCCTGGGCTCGTGAGGTCATAGCAGCCTAAGTGCTTCACAGGCCAGTGGCAGGCCCCTGGCTGCTGGCTGTGCTTGTGAGGTTACAGAAGCCTCCCTGCCCTTGAGGGCAGTGGCAGGCCCATAGCTGCTGGCTGTGCTTGTCAGGTCACAACACTCCTACAGCCTGGTAGGCCAGTGGCAGACCCACAGCTGCTGGCTTTGCTTGTTACGTCACAGCAGCCTCAGTGTCTTATCGGGCAGTGGCAGGCCCCTGGCTGCTGGCTGTGCTTGTGAGGTCACAGCAGCCTCAGTGCTTCACAGGCCAGTGTCAGGCCCCTGGCTGCTGGCTGTGCTTGTGAGGTCACAGCAGCCTCCGTGCCGTTTATGGCAGTGGCAGGCCCGTGACAGTGTGCTGTGCTTGTGAGGTCAGAGCAGTGTCAGCGCCTCATTGGGCAGTGGAAGGCCAATGGCTGCTGGCTGTGTTTGTGAGGTAACATCAGCCTCCGTTCCCTATAGGCCAGTGGCAGGCCCTTCACTGCTGGCTGTGCTTGTGAGGTCACAGCAGCCTCTGTGCCCTATAGGGCAGTGGCAGGCCCCTGGCTGTTTGCTGTGCTTGTGAGGTCACAGCAGTCTGAGTGCCTGATAGCCAGTGGGAGGCCCATAGCTGCTGGCTGTGCTCGTGAGGTCACAGCAGTCCTATTGCCTGATAGGCCAGTGCGAGGCCATTGGCTGCTGGCTGTCCTTTTGAGGTCATGGCAGTCCTATTGCCTGATAGGCCAGTGGCAGGCCTCTGCGTGCTGGCTGCATTTTGAGGTCACCTTTGTCTCAGTGCCTCATCAGGCAGTGGGATGCCCATGGCTGCTGACTCTGCTTGTGAGCTCACAGAAGTACCAGTGCCTGACAGGCCACTGGCAGGCCCCTGGCGGCTTCCTTTCCTTGTGAGGTCACATGAGCCTCTGTGTCTGATAGGGCAGTGGAAGGTGTTGTAGAGGCCTCCAAGTGCCTTTCTTTGCGGTGCAGGGGCCACCGAGTGCCTTTTTTTGCGGTGCAGGGGCCACCGAGTGCCTTTTTTTGTGGTGCAGGGGCCACCGAGTGCCTTTTTTTGCAATGTGGGGGCTTCCGAGTGCCTTTTTTTGTGGTGCTGGGGCCTCCAAGTGCCTTTATTTCCAGTGTACAGGCCTGCAAGTGGCTCTTTTCCCAGTGCAGGGGCCTCCGAGTGCCTTTTTTGGTGGTGCTGGGCCCTCCGAGTGCCTTGTTTCACATTGTAGCAGCCCCCGAGTGCCTTTTATTGTGGTGTAGGGGCCACCGAGTGCCTTTTCTTGTGGGTCAGGGGCCTCCGAGTGCCTTCTTTTGTGGTGCAGGGCCCTCCAAGTGCCTTTGTTTCTGGTGCAGGGGCCTCCAAGTGCCATTTTTTGCATTGTAGCAGCCTCCAAGTGCCTTTTTTTGTGGTGTAGGGGCCTCCGAGTGCCTTTTTTTCCACTGTAGGGGCAGCCGAGTGCCTTTTTTTGTGGTGTAGGGGCCTCCGAGTGCCTTTTTTTTGCAGTGTAGGGGCCTCCGAGTGCCTTCTTATGTGGTGCAGGGGCCTCCAAGTGCCTTTATATCCGGTGTACAGGCCTGCGAGTGCCTCTTTTCCCAGTGCAGGAGCCTCCGAGTGCTTTTTTTTGTGGTGCAGGGCCCTCTGAGTGCCTTTTTCCGCATTGTAGCAGCCTCCGAGTGCCTTTTTTTGCATTTTAGCATCCACCAAGTGCCTTTTTTTGTGCTGTAGGGGCCACTGAGTGCCTTTTCTTGTGGTGTAGGGGCAGCCGAGTGCCTTTTTTTCCAGTGTAGGGGCAGCCGAGTGCCTTTTTTTGTGGTGTGGTCCTCCGAGTGCCTTTCTTTTGTGGTGTCGAGGCCTCTGGGTGCATTTTTTTTTTGCAGTGTAGCGGCCTCCAAGTGCCTTTTTTTGCGGTGTGGAGGCCTCCGAGTGCCTTTTTTTGCGGTGTGGAGGCCTCTGAGTGCCTTTTTTTGCAATGCAGGGGCTACTGAGTGCCTTTTTTTGCTGAGCATGGGCCTCAGGGTGCATTTTTTTGCAGTGTAGTAGCCTCCAAGTGCCTTTTTTTGCAATGTGGGGGCCACCGAGTGCCTTTCTTGGTGGTGTAGGGGCCTCTGAGTGCCTTCTTTTGTGGTGCAGGAGCCTCCGAGTGCTTTTTTTGGTGGTGCTGGGCCCTCCGAGTGCCTTGTTTCATGTTGTAGCAGCCCCCGAGTGCCTTTTATTGTACTGTAGGGTCCACCAAGTGCCTTTTCTTGTGGTTCAGAGGCCACCGAGTGCCTTTTCTTGTGGTTCAGGGGCCTCTGAGTGCCTTTTTTCACATTGTAGCAGCCCCCGAGTGCCTTTTTTTGTGCTGTAGGAGCCACCGAGTGCCTTTCCTTGTGGTTCAGGGGCCACCGAGTGCTGTTATTTTTGGGTGTGTGGTCCTCCATGTACCTTTTTTTTGCGGTGTAGTGGCCCCGAGAGCCTTTTCTTGTGGTTCAGGGGCCTCCAAGTGCCTTTTTTTGCATTGTAGCAGCCCCCAAGTGCCTTTTTTTGTGGTGTAGGGGCCTCCGAGTGCCTTTTTTTCCAGTGTAGGGGCCTCCAAGTGCCTTTTTTTGTGGTGTAGGGGCCTCCGAGTGCATTTTTTTCCGTTGCCGGTGCCTCCGAGTGCCTTTCTCTGTGGTGTAGCGGCCTCCAAGTGCCTTTTTTTCCGGTGTACAGGCCTGCAAGTGCCTCTTTTTCCAGTGCAGGAGCCTCTGAGTGCTTCTTTTGGTGGTGCAGGGCCCTCCCAGTGCCTTGTTTCACATTGTAGTAGCCCCCGAGTGCCTTTTTTTGCAGTGTAGGGGCCACTGAGTGCCTTTTTCTGGGGTGTAGAGGCCTCGGAGTGCCTGTTTTTCCAGTGTAAGGGCAGCTGAGTGCCTTTTTTTGTGCTGCAGGGCCCTCTGAGTGCCTTTCTTTCTGGTGTAGGGGCATCGGAGTGCCTGTTTTCGCATTGTAGCAGCCCCCGAGTACCTTTTTTTGTGGTGTCGGGGCCACCGAGTGCCTTTTTTTGCCGTGCATGGTCCTCCGAGTGCCTTTTTTGCAGTGTATTAGCCTCCAAGTGCCTTTTTTTGTGATGCAGCGGCCTCCGAGTGCCTTTTCTTGTGGTGTAGGGGCCTCCGAGTGCCTTCTTTTGTGGTGCAGGGCCCTCCAAGTGCCTTTGTTTCTGGTGAAGGGGCCTCCGAGTGCCTTTTTTCCAGTGTAGCAGCCCTGAAGTGCCTTTTTTTGTGGTGTAGGGGCCTCCGAGTGCCTTTTTTTCCACTGTAGGGGCAGCCGAGTGCCTTTTTTTGTGGTGTAGGGGCCTCCATGTGCCTTTTTTTTGTGGTGCAGGGGCCTCCAAGTGCCTTTTTTTGCGGTGCAGGGGCCTCAGGGTGCATTTTTTTGCAGTGTAGTAGCCTCCAAGTGCCTTTTTTTGCAATGTAGGGGCTTCCGAGTGACTTTTTTTGTGGTGCAGGGGCCTCCAAGTGCCTTTATTTCCAGTGCAGGAGCCTCCGAGTGCCTTATTTGGTGGTGCTGGGCCCTCCGGTGCACTGTTTCACATTGTAGCAGCCCCCAAGTGCCTTTTATTGTGCTGTAGGGTCCACCAAGTGCCTTTTCTTGTGGTTCAGAGGCCACCGAGTGCCTTTTCTTGTGGTTCAGGGGCCTCTGAGTGCCTTTTTTCACATTGCAGCAGCCCCCGAGTGCCTTTTTTTGTGCTGTAGGAGCCACCGAGTGCCTTTCCTTGTGGTTCAGGGGCCACCGAGTGCCTTTGTTTGAGGTGCACTGCTGTCTGAGTGCCTTATTTTTGCAGTGAAGGGGCATCTAAGTGCCTTTTTCTCCGGCCTAGCGGCCTCCAAGTGCCTATTTTTGTGATGCAGGCTCCCAAAGTGCCCTTTTTTCCAGTATAGTGTCCTCCATGTGCATATTTTTGCAGTGCATCGCCTCCTAGTGCCCTTTTTTCCCAGTGCTCATGCCTCCAAGTGCCTTTTTTTCTGTTATGGTCCTTCAGTGTTCTGTGATATCACTTTACCCTCTGCCTGAAATGATATTGTCAGGTCCACCACTGCTGGATGAGATAGTCATGTCACTTCTGCCTCACGGCCTGGTAGGCCAGTCAGGCCCATCAGTCCTTGCTCTGCTTGTGAGGTTGCTTCTGCCTCTGTGCTTGATAGGGCAGTGGCAGGGCCATGCCTCCTGACTGGGCTTGTGAGGATACTTGTGTCTCCATGCCAAAAAGGGCAGTGGCAGGCCCATGGTTGCTGGTTGTGTCTTATGATGTCACTTTGACCTGCATGCCATTGCATGCATGGCATGCATGGCATGCACTGCCACGCCCATGGCTGCTGGTCTGCTTGGGTGTTCCCTTCTTTCTCCGTGCTTGACGCGCCATGGCAGGCCCTTCACTGCTGGCTGTGCTTGTGAGGTCACAGCAGCCTCAGTGCCTGATAGGCCAGTGGCAGGCCCCTGTCTGCTTGGCTGTGCTTGTGAGGTCACAGCAGCGTCAGGACCTGATAGGCCAGTGGGAGGCCAATGGCTGCTGGCTGTGCTTGTGAGGTCACAGCAGCCTCCGTGCCTCATAGGCCAGTGGCAGACCCACAGCTGCTGGCTGTGCTTGTCAGGTCAGAGAAGCCTCAGTGTCTTACAGGGCAGTGGCAGGCCCCTGGCTGCTGGCCGCGTTTTGAGGTCACATTTGTCTCTGTACCTCATAGGGCAGTGGCAGGCCCATAGCTGCTGGCTGTGCTTGTGAGGTCAGAGCAGTCCTATTGCCTGATAGGTCAGTGGCAGGCCCCTGGCTGCTGGCTGTGCTTGTGAGGTCAGAGAAGCCTCCCTGCCCTTGAGGGTGGTGGCAGTCCCAATGGCTGCTGGCTGTGCTTGTCAGGTCACAACACTCCTACAGCCTGATAGGCCAGTGGCAGACCCACAGCTGCTGGCTTTGCTTGTGACGTCACAGCAGCCTCAGTGCCTCATAGGCCAGTGGGAGGCCAATGGCTGCTGGCTGTGCTTGTGAGGTCACAGCAGCCTCAGTGCCTCATAGGCCAGTGGGAGGCCAATGGCTGCTGGCTGTGCTTGTTAGGTCACAGCAGCCTCCGTGCCTCATAGGCCAGTGGCAGACCCACAGCTGCTGGCTGTGCTTGTCAGGTCAGAGAAGCCTCAGTGTCTTACAGGGCAGTGGCAGGCCCCTGGCTGCTGGCCGCGTTTTGAGGTCACATTTGTCTCTGTACCTCATAGGGCAGTGGCAGGCCCATAGCTGCTGGCTGTGCTTGTGAGGTCAGAGCAGTCCTATTGCCTGATAGGTCAGTGGCAGGCCCCTGGCTGCTGGCTGTGCTTGTGAGGTCAGAGAAGCCTCCCTGCCCTTGAGGGTGGTGGCAGTCCCAATGGCTGCTGGCTGTGCTTGTCAGGTCACAACACTCCTACAGCCTGATAGGCCAGTGGCAGACCCACAGCTGCTGGCTTTGCTTGTGACGTCACAGCAGCCTCAGTGCCTCATAGGCCAGTGGGAGGCCAATGGCTGCTGGCTGTGCTTGTGAGGTCACAGCAGCCTCAGTGCTTCACAGGCCAGTGTCAGGCCCCTGGCTGCTGGCTGTGCTTGTGAGGTCACAGCAGCCTCCGTGCCGTTTATGGCATTGGCAGGCCCGTGACAGTGTGCTGTGCTTGTGAGGTCAGAGCAGTGTCAGCGCCTCATTGGGCAGTGGAAGGCCAATGGCTGCTGGCTGTGTTTGTGAGGTAACATCAGCCTCCGTTCCCTATAGGCCAGTGGCAGGCCCTTCACTGCTGGCTGTGCTTGTGAGGTCACAGCAGCCTCTGTGCCCTATAGGGCAGTGGCAGGCCCCTGGCTGTTTGCTGTGCTTGTGAGGTCACAGCAGTCTGAGTGCCTGATAGCCAGTGGGAGGCCCATAGCTGCTGGCTGTGCTCGTGAGGTCACAGCAGTCCTATTGCCTGATAGGCCAGTGCGAGGCCATTGGCTGCTGGCTGTCCTTTTGAGGTCATGGCAGTCCTATTGCCTGATAGGCCAGTGGCAGGCCTCTGCGTGCTGGCTGCATTTTGAGGTCACCTTTGTCTCAGTGCCTCATCAGGCAGTGGGATGCCCATGGCTGCTGACTCTGCTTGTGAGCTCACAGAAGTACCAGTGCCTGACAGGCCAGTGGCAGGCCCCTGGCGGCTTCCTTTCCTTGTGAGGTCACATGAGCCTCTGTGTCTGATAGGGCAGTGGAAGGTGTTGTAGAGGCCTCCAAGTGCCTTTTTTTGCGGTGCAGGGGCCACCGAGTGCCTTTTTTTGCGGTGCAGGGGCCACCGAGTGCCTTTTTTTGCAATGTGGGGGCTTCCGAGTGCCTTTTTTTGTGGTGCTGGGGCCTCCAAGTGCCTTTATTTCCAGTGTACAGGCCTGCAAGTGGCTCTTTTCCCAGTGCAGGGGCCTCCGAGTGCCTTTTTTGGTGGTGCTGGGCCCTCCGAGTGCCTTGTTTCACATTGTAGCAGCCCCCGAGTGCCTTTTATTGTGCTGTAGGGGCCACCGAGTGCCTTTTCTTGTGGGTCAGGGGCCTCCGAGTGCCTTCTTTTGTGGTGCAGGGCCCTCCAAGTGCCTTTGTTTCTGGTGCAGGGGCCTCCAAGTGCCATTTTTTGCATTGTAGCAGCCTCCAAGTGCCTTTTTTTGTGGTGTAGGGGCCTCCGAGTGCCTTTTTTTCCAGTGTAGGGGCAGCCGAGTGCCTTTTTTTGTGGTGTAGGGGCCTCCGAGTGCCTTTTTTTTGCAGTGTAGGGGCCTCCGAGTGCCTTCTTATGTGGTGCAGGGGCCTCCAAGTGCCTTTATATCCGGTGTACAGGCCTGCGAGTGCCTCTTTTCCCAGTGCAGGAGCCTCCGAGTGCTTTTTTTTGTGGTGCAGGGCCCTCTGAGTGCCTTTTTCCGCGTTGTAGCAGCCTCCGAGTGCCTTTTTTGCATTTTAGCATCCACCAAGTGCCTTTTTTTGTGCTGTAGGGGCCACTGAGTGCCTTTTCTTGTGGTGTAGGGGCAGCCGAGTGCCTTTTTTTCCAGTGTAGGGGCAGCCGAGTGCCTTTTTTTGTGGTGTGGTCCTCCGAGTGCCTTTCTTTTGTGGTGTCGAGGCCTCTGGGTGCATTTTTTTTTTTGCAGTGTAGCGGCCTCCGAGTGCCTTTTTTTGCGGTGTGGAGGCCTCCGAGTGCCTTTTTTTGCGGTGTGGAGGCCTCTGAGTGCCTTTTTTTGCAATGCAGGGGCTACTGAGTGCCTTTTTTTGCTGAGCATGGGCCTCAGGGTGCATTTTTTTGCAGTGTAGTAGCCTCCAAGTGCCTTTTTTTGCAATGTGGGGGCCACCAAGTGCCTTTCTTGGTGGTGTAGTGGCCTCTGAGTGCCTTCTTTTGTGGTGCAGGAGCCTCCGAGTGCCTTTTTTTCTGGTGTACAGGCCTGCAAGTGCCTCTTTTTCCAGTGCAGGGGCCTCCAAGTGCCTCTTTTGGTTGTGCCGGGCCCTCCAAGTGCCTTGTTTCACATTGTATCAGCCCCCAAGTGCCTTTTTTTGTGCTGTAGGAGCCACCGAGTGCCTTTCCCTGTGGTTCAGGGGCCTCCGAGTGCTGTTATTTTTGGGTGTGTGGTCCTCCATGTATCTTTCTTTTGCGGTGTAGTGGCCCCGAGTGCCTTTTCTTGTGGTTCAGCGGCCTCCGAGTGCCTTTCTTTGCATTGTAGCAGCCCCCGAGTGCCTTTTCTTGTGGTGTAGGGGCCTCCGAGTGCCTTATTTTCCGTTGCAGGTGCCTCCGAGTGCCTTTCTCTGCAGTGTAGCAGCCTCCGAGTGCCTTTTTTTCCGGTGTACAGGCCTGCAAGTGCCTCTTTTCCCAGTGCAGGAGCCTCCAAGTGCCTCTTTTGGTGGTGCCGGGCCCTCCAAGTGCCTTGTTTCACATTGTAGCAGCCCCCAAGTGCCTTTTTCTGTGCTGTAGGAGCCACCGAGTGCCTTTCCCTGTGGTTCAGGGGCCTCCGAGTGCTGTTATTTTGGGGTGTGTGGTCCTCCATGTACCTTTTTTTTTGCGGTGTAGTGGCCCCGAGTGCCTTTTCTTGTGGTGTCGGGGCCACCGAGTGCCTTTTTTTGCCGTGCATGGTCCTCCGAGTGCCTTTTTTGCAGTGTATTAGCCTCCAAGTGCCTTTTTTTGTGATGCAGCGGCCTCCAAGTGCCTTTTCTTGTGGTGTAGGGGCCTCCGAGTGCCTTCTTTTGTGGTGCAGGGCCCTCCAAGTGCCTTTGTTTCTGGTGAAGGGGCCTCCGAGTGCCTTTTTTCCAGTGTAGCAGCCCCGAAGTGCCTTTTTTTGTGGTGTAGGGGCCTCCATGTGCCTTTTTTTTGTGGTGCAGGGGCCTCCAAGTGCCTTTTTTTGCGGTGCAGGGGCCTCAGGGTGCATTTTTTTGCAGTGTAGTAGCCTCCAAGTGCCTTTTTTTGCAATGTAGGGGCTTCCGAGTGACTTTTTTTGTGGTGCAGGGGCCTCCAAGTGCCTTTATTTCCAGTGCAGGAGCCTCCGAGTGCCTTTTTTGGTGGTGCTGGGCCCTCCGGTGCACTGTTTCACATTGTAGCAGCCCCCAAGTGCCTTTTATTGTGCTGTAGGGTCCACCAAGTGCCTTTTCTTGTGGTTCAGAGGCCACCGAGTGCCTTTTCTTGTGGTTCAGGGGCCTCTGAGTGCCTTTTTTCACATTGCAGCAGCCCCCGAGTGCCTTTTTTTGTGCTGTAGGAGCCACCGAGTGCCTTTCCTTGTGGTTCAGGGGCCACCGAGTGCCTTTGTTTGAGGTGCACTGCTGTCTGAGTGCCTTATTTTTGCAGTGAAGGGGCATCTAAGTGCCTTTTTCTCCGGCCTAGCGGCCTCCAAGTGCCTATTTTTGTGATGCAGGCTCCCAAAGTGCCCTTTTTTCCAGTATAGTGTCCTCCATGTGCATATTTTTGCAGTGCATCGCCTCCTAGTGCCCTTTTTTCCCAGTGCTCATGCCTCCAAGTGCCTTTTTTTCTGTTATGGTCCTTCAGTGTTCTGTGATATCACTTTACCCTCTGCCTGAAATGATATTGTCAGGTCCACCACTGCTGGATGAGATAGTCATGTCACTTCTGCCTCACGGCCTGGTAGGCCAGTCAGGCCCATCAGTCCTTGCTCTGCTTGTGAGGTTGCTTCTGCCTCTGTGCTTGATAGGGCAGTGGCAGGGCCATGCCTCCTGACTGGGCTTGTGAGGATACTTGTGTCTCCATGCCAAAAAGGGCAGTGGCAGGCCCATGGTTGCTGGTTGTGTCTTATGATGTCACTTTGACCTGCATGCCATTGCATGCATGGCATGCATGGCATGCACTGCCACGCCCATGGCTGCTGGTCTGCTTGGGTGTTCCCTTCTTTCTCCGTGCTTGACGCGCCATGGCAGGCCCTTCACTGCTGGCTGTGCTTGTGAGGTCACAGCAGCCTCAGTGCCTGATAGGCCAGTGGCAGGCCCCTGTCTGCTTGGCTGTGCTTGTGAGGTCACAGCAGCGTCAGGACCTGATAGGCCAGTGGGAGGCCAATGGCTGCTGGCTGTGCTTGTGAGGTCACAGCAGCCTCCGTGCCTCATAGGCCAGTGGCAGACCCACAGCTGCTGGCTGTGCTTGTCAGGTCAGAGAAGCCTCAGTGTCTTACAAGGCAGTGGCAGGCCCCTGGCTGCTGGCCGCGTTTTGAGGTCACATTTGTCTCTGTACCTCATAGGGCAGTGGCAGGCCCATAGCTGCTGGCTGTGCTTGTGAGGTCAGAGCAGTCCTATTGCCTGATAGGTCAGTGGCAGGCCCCTGGCTGCTGGCTGTGCTTGTGAGGTCAGAGAAGCCTCCCTGCCCTTGAGGGTGGTGGCAGTCCCAATGGCTGCTGGCTGTGCTTGTCAGGTCACAACACTCCTACAGCCTGATAGGCCAGTGGCAGACCCACAGCTGCTGGCTTTGCTTGTGACGTCACAGCAGCCTCAGTGCCTCATAGGCCAGTGGGAGGCCAATGGCTGCTGGCTGTGCTTGTGAGGTCACAGCAGCCTCATTGCCTCATAGGCCAGTGGGAGGCCAATGGCTGCTGGCTGTGCTTGTTAGGTCACAGCAGCCTCCGTGCCTCATAGGCCAGTGGCAGACCCACAGCCGCTGGCTGTGCTTGTCAGGTCAGAGAAGCCTCAGTGTCTTACAAGGCAGTGGCAGGCCCCTGGCTGCTGGCCGCGTTTTGAGGTCACATTTGTCTCTGTACCTCATAGGGCAGTGGCAGGCCCATAGCTGCTGGCTGTGCTTGTGAGGTCAGAGCAGTCCTATTGCCTGATAGGTCAGTGGCAGGCCCCTGGCTGCTGGCTGTGCTTGTGAGGTCAGAGAAGCCTCCCTGCCCTTGAGGGTGGTGGCAGTCCCAATGGCTGCTGGCTGTGCTTGTCAGGTCACAACACTCCTACAGCCTGATAGGCCAGTGGCAGACCCACAGCTGCTGGCTTTGCTTGTGACGTCACAGCAGCCTCAGTGCCTCATAGGCCAGTGGGAGGCCAATGGCTGCTGGCTGTGCTTGTGAGGTCACAGCAGCCTCAGTGCCTCATAGGCCAGTGGGAGGCCAATGGCTGCTGGCTTTGCTTGTTAGGTCACAGCAGCCTCATTGCCTCATAGGCCAGTGGGAGGCCAATGGCTGCTGGCTGTGCTTGTTAGGTCACAGCAGCCTCCGTGCCTCATAGGCCAGTGGCAGACCCACAGCTGCTGGCTGTGCTTGTGACGTCACAGCAGCCTCTGTGCCTCATAGGCCAGGGGCAGGCCTGTAGCTGCTGGCTGTGCTTCTCAGGTCACAGCAGTCGTATTTCCTGATAGGCCTGTGGCAGGCCCCTGTCTGCTGGCTGCCTTTTGAGGTCACATTTGTCTCTGTACCTTATAGGGCAGTGGGAGGCCCGTGGCTCCTTGCTCTGCTTGTGAGGTCACAGCAGCCTCCTTTTCCTGTAGGCCAGAGGGAGGCCAAAGGCTGCTTGGTGTGCTGGTGAGGTCACAGCAGCCTCAGTGCTTGATCGTACAGTGGCAGGCCCTTGGCTGCTGGCTGTGCATCTGAGGTCACATCAGCCTCCATTCCCTGTAGGACAATGGCAGGCCCATAGCTGCTGGCTGTGCTTGTCAGGTCACAGCAGCCTCAGTGCTTCACAGGCCAGTGGCAGGCCTCTGGCTGCTGGCTGTGCTTGTGATGTTACAGAAGCCTCCCTGCCCTTGAGGGTGGTGGCAGGCCCCTGTCTGCTGGCTGTGCTTGTGAGGTCACAGCAGCCTCAGTGCCTCATAGGCCAGTGGGAGGCCAATGGCTGCTGGCTGTGCTTGTGAGGTCAGAGCAGTCCTATTCCCTGATAGGTGAGTGGCAGGCCAATGGCTGCTGGCTGTCCTTCTGAGGTCACAGCAGTCACATTGCCTCATAGGCCAGTGGCAGGCCTCTGGGTGCTGGCTGTTTTTGTGAGGTGACAGCAGCCTCAGTGGCTCATCGGCAGGTTGGATGCCATGGCTGCTGGCTGCTGGCTGTGCTTGTGAGGTCACAGCAGTCCTGTTGCCTGATAGGCCAGTGACAGCTCCATGCCTGCTGGCTGTGTTATGAGGTCATGTTTGTCTCGGGGCCTCATAGGGCAGTTGGATGCCCATGCCTGCTGGCCATGCTTGTGAGGTCACAGCAGTCCTGTTGCCTGATAGGCCAGTTCGAGGCCAATGACTGCTGGGTGGGCTTGTGAGGTCAGAGAAGCCTCAGTGTCCTATAGGCCAGTGGCAGGCCCATAGCTGCTGGCTGGGCTTGTGATATCACAGCAGCCTCCATGCCCTTTAGGGCAGTGGCAGGCCCCTGACTGTTTACTGTGCTTCTGAGTTGACAGCAGCATCAGCACCTGATCGGGAAGTTGGAGGCCAATGGCTGCTGGCTGTGCTTGTCAGGTCACAGCAGCCTCCGTGCCTCATAGGCCAGTGGCAGGCCCTTCACTGCTGGCTGTGCTTGTGAGGTCACAGCAGCCTCAGTGTCTTATAGGGCAGTGGCAGGCCCCTGGCAGCTTGCCGCGTTTTGAGGTCACATTTGTCTCTGTATCTCATAGGACAGTGGCAGGCCCTTGGCTGCTGACTGTGCTTGTGAGGTCACAGTAGCCTCCGTGCCTCATAGGCCAGTGGAGGCCCGTAGCGGCTGGCTGTGCTTGTCAGGTCACAGCAGCCTCAGGGCCACACAGGGCAGTGGCAGGCTCCTGGCTGCTGGCTGTGCTTGTGAGGTCATAGCACCCTCCATGCCTCCTAGGCCAGTGGCAGACTAATGGCCGCTGGCTGTGCTTGTGCGGTCACAGCAGTCTCAGTGCCTCCTAGGCTAGTGGCAGGCTCATGGCTGCTGGCTGTGCTTGTGAGGTCAGAGCAGCCTCAGTGCCTCCTAGGCCAAGGGCAGGCCACTGGCTGCTTTCTGTGCTTGTTAGGTCACAGCAGCCTCCGTGCCTCATAGGCCAGTGGCATACCCACAGCTGCTGGCTTTACTTGTTAGGTGAAATCAGCTTCAGTATCTTGTAGGGCAGTGGCAGGGCCCTGGCTGCTGGCCGCATTTTGAGGTCACATTTGTCTCTGTACCTCATAGGTCAGTGGCAGGCCCCTGGCTGCTGGCTGTCCTTTTGAGTTCACAGCAGTCTGAGTTACTGATAGGCAAGTGGCAGGCCTCTGGGTGCTGGCTGTTTTTGTGAGGTGACAGCAGCCTCAGTGCCTCATAGGCCAGTGCGATGCCCTGGCTGCTGGCTGTGCTGGTGAGGTCACAGCAGTCCTGTTGCCTGATAGGCCAGTGGGAGGCCCATGGCTGCTGGCTGCATTTTGAGGTCACCTTTGTCTTAGTGCCTCATTGGCCAGTGGGATGCCCATGGCTGCTGGTTGTACTTGTGAGGTCACAGCAGCCTCCGTGCCTGATAGGCCAGTTCGAGGCCAGTTCCACTGCTGGGTGGGCTTCTGAGGTCAGAGAAGCCTCAGTGCCCTATAGGGCAGTGGCAGGCCCATAGCTGCTCGCTGGGCTTCTGAGGTCACAGCAGCCTCTATGCCCTTTAGTGCAGTGGCAGGCATCGACTGTTACTGTGCTTCTCAGTTGACAGCAGCGTCAGCGCCTCATCGGGCAGTGGTAGGCGAATGGCTGCTGGCTGTGTTTGTCAGGTTACATCAGCCTGGGTTTCCTATAGGCCAGTGGCAGATCCATAGCTGCTGGCTGTGCCTGTGAGGTCACAGCAGTCCAATTGCCTCATAGGCCAGTGGTAGGCCCTTGTCTACTGGCTGTGCTTGTGAGGTCACAGCAGCCTTATTACCTGATAGGCCCGTGGGAGACCAATGGCTGCTGGCTGTGCTTGCGAGGTCACAGAAGCCTTGGTTCCCTATAGGCCAGTGGCAGGCCCATGCCTGCTGGCTGCGTTGTGAGATCACGTTTGTCTCGGGGCCTCATAGGCCAGTGGCAGGCCCATAGCTGCTGCCTGTGCTTGTGAAGTCACAGCAGCCTCCTTTTCCTATAGGCCAGTGGCAGGCCCATAGCTGCTGCCTGTGCTTGTGAGGTCACAGCAGTCGTATTGCCTGATAGGCCTGTGGCAGGCCCTTGGCTGCTGGCTGTGCTTGTGAGGTCACAGCAGCCTCAGTGCCTGATAGGCCCGTGGGAGGCCAATGGCTGCTTGGTGTGCTTGTGAGGTCACAGCAGCCTCCGTGCCTCATAGGCCTGTGGGAGGCCCGTAGCTGCTGCCTGGGCTCGTGAGGTCACAGCAGCCTCAGTGCTTCACAGGCCAGTGGCAGGCCCCTTGCTGCTGGCTCTGCTTGTGAGGTTACAGAAGCCTCAGTGCCTGATAGGCCAGCTTGAGGCCAATGACTGCTGGGTGGGCTTCTGAGGTCAGAGAAGCCTCAGTGCCCTATAGGGCAGTGGCAGGCCCATAGCTGCTGGCTGTGCTTGTAAGGTCACAGCAGTCCTATTTCCTGATAGGCCCGTGGAAGGCCCCGTCTGCTGGCTGCCTTTTGAGGTCACATTTGTCTCTGTACCTTATAGGGCAATGGCAGGCCTCTGGCTCCTCGCTGTGCTTGTCAGGTCACAGCAGCCTCCCTGCCCTATAGGGCAGTGGTAGGCCCATAGCTGCTGCCTGGGCTCGTGAGGTCATAGCAGCCTAAGTGCTTCACAGGCCAGTGGCAGGCCCCTGGCTGCTGGCTGTGCTTGTGAGGTTACAGAAGCCTCCCTGCCCTTGAGGGCAGTGGCAGGCCCATAGCTGCTGGCTGTGCTTGTCAGGTCACAACACTCCTACAGCCTGGTAGGCCAGTGGCAGACCCACAGCTGCTGGCTTTGCTTGTTACGTCACAGCAGCCTCAGTGTCTTATCGGGCAGTGGCAGGCCCCTGGCTGCTGGCTGTGCTTGTGAGGTCACAGCAGCCTCAGTGCTTCACAGGCCAGTGTCAGGCCCCTGGCTGCTGGCTGTGCTTGTGAGGTCACAGCAGCCTCAGTGCTTCACAGGCCAGTGTCAGGCCCCTGGCTGCTGGCTGTGCTTGTGAGGTCACAGCAGCCTCCGTGCCGTTTATGGCAGTGGCAGGCCCGTGACAGTGTGCTGTGCTTGTGAGGTCAGAGCAGTGTCAGCGCCTCATTGGGCAGTGGAAGGCCAATGGCTGCTGGCTGTGTTTGTGAGGTAACATCAGCCTCCGTTCCCTATAGGCCAGTGGCAGGCCCTTCACTGCTGGCTGTGCTTGTGAGGTCACAGCAGCCTCTGTGCCCTATAGGGCAGTGGCAGGCCCCTGGCTGTTTGCTGTGCTTGTGAGGTCACAGCAGTCTGAGTGCCTGATAGCCAGTGGGAGGCCCATAGCTGCTGGCTGTGCTCGTGAGGTCACAGCAGTCCTATTGCCTGATAGGCCAGTGCGAGGCCATTGGCTGCTGGCTGTCCTTTTGAGGTCATGGCAGTCCTATTGCCTGATAGGCCAGTGGCAGGCCTCTGCGTGCTGGCTGCATTTTGAGGTCACCTTTGTCTCAGTGCCTCATCAGGCAGTGGGATGCCCATGGCTGCTGACTCTGCTTGTGAGCTCACAGAAGTACCAGTGCCTGACAGGCCAGTGGCAGGCCCCTGGCGGCTTCCTTTCCTTGTGAGGTCACATGAGCCTCTGTGTCTGATAGGGCAGTGGAAGGTGTTGTAGAGGCCTCCAAGTGCCTTTTTTTGCGGTGCAGGGGCCACCGAGTGCCTTTTTTTGCGGTGCAGGGGCCACCGAGTGCCTTTTTTTGCAATGTGGGGGCTTCCGAGTGCCTTTTTTTGTGGTGCTGGGGCCTCCAAGTGCCTTTATTTCCAGTGTACAGGCCTGCAAGTGGCTCTTTTCCCAGTGCAGGGGCCTCCGAGTGCCTTTTTTGGTGGTGCTGGGCCCTCCGAGTGCCTTGTTTCACATTGTAGCAGCCCCCGAGTGCCTTTTATTGTGCTGTAGGGGCCACCGAGTGCCTTTTCTTGTGGGTCAGGGGCCTCCGAGTGCCTTCTTTTGTGGTGCAGGGCCCTCCAAGTGCCTTTGTTTCTGGTGCAGGGGCCTCCAAGTGCCATTTTTTGCATTGTAGCAGCCTCCAAGTGCCTTTTTTTGTGGTGTAGGGGCCTCCGAGTGCCTTTTTTTCCAGTGTAGGGACAGCCGAGTGCCTTTTTTTGTGGTGTAGGGGCCTCCGAGTGCCTTTTTTTTGCAGTGTAGGGGCCTCCGAGTGCCTTCCTATGTGGTGCAGGGGCCTCCAAGTGCCTTTATATCCGGTGTACAGGCCTGCGAGTGCCTCTTTTCCCAGTGCAGGAGCCTCCGAGTGCTTTTTTTTGTGGTGCAGGGCCCTCTGAGTGCCTTTTTCCGCGTTGTAGCAGCCTCCGAGTGCCTTTTTTTGCATTTTAGCATCCACCAAGTGCCTTTTTTTGTGCTGTAGGGGCCACTGAGTGCCTTTTCTTGTGGTGTAGGGGCAGCCGAGTGCCTTTTTTTCCAGTGTAGGGGCAGCCGAGTGCCTTTTTTTGTGGTGTGGTCCTCCGAGTGCCTTTCTTTTGTGGTGTCGAGGCCTCTGGGTGCATTTTTTTTTTGCAGTGTAGCGGCCTCCAAGTGCCTTTTTTTGCGGTGTGGAGGCCTCCGAGTGCCTTTTTTTGCGGTGTGGAGGCCTCTGAGTGCCTTTTTTTGCAATGCAGGGGCTACTGAGTGCCTTTTTTTGCTGAGCATGGGCCTCAGGGTGCATTTTTTTGCAGTGTAGTAGCCTCCAAGTGCCTTTTTTTGCAATGTGGGGGCCACCGAGTGCCTTTCTTGGTGGTGTAGGGGCCTCTGAGTGCCTTCTTTTGTGGTGCAGGAGCCTCCGAGTGCTTTTTGTGGTGGTGCTGGGCCCTCTGAGTGCCTTGTTTCACGTTGTAGCAGCCCCCGAGTGCCTTTTATTGTACTGTAGGGTCCACCAAGTGCCTTTTCTTGTGGTTCAGAGGCCCCCGAGTGCCTTTTCTTGTGGTTCAGGGGCCTCTGAGTGCCTTTTTTCACATTGTAGCAGCCCCCGAGTGCCTTTTTTTGTGCTGTAGGAGCCACCGAGTGCCTTTCCTTGTGGTTCAGGGGCCACCGAGTGCTGTTATTTTTGGGTGTGTGGTCCTCCATGTACCTTTTTTTTGCGGTGTAGTGGCCCCGAGAGCCTTTTCTTGTGGTTCAGGGGCCTCCAAGTGCCTTTTTTTCCAGTGTAGGGGCCTCCAAGTGCCTTTTTTTGTGGTGTAGGGGCCTCCGAGTGCATTTTTTTCCGTTGCCGGTGCCTCCGAGTGCCTTTCTCTGTGGTGTAGCGGCCTCCAAGTGCCTTTTTTTCCGGTGTACAGGCCTGCAAGTGCCTCTTTTTCCAGTGCAGGAGCCTCTGAGTGCTTCTTTTGGTGGTGCAGGGCCCTCCGAGTGCCTTGTTTCACATTGTAGTAGCCCCCGAGTGCCTTTTTTTGCAGTGTAGGGGCCACTGAGTGCCTTTTTCTGGGGTGTAGAGGCCTCCGAGTGCCTGTTTTTCCAGTGTAAGGGCAGCTGAGTGCCTTTTTTTGTGCTGCAGGGCCCTCTGAGTGCCTTTCTTTCTGGTGTAGGGGCATCGGAGTGCCTGTTTTCGCATTGTAGCAGCCCCCGAGTACCTTTTTTTGTGGTGTCGGGGCCACCGAGTGCCTTTTTTTGCCGTGCATGGTCCTCCGAGTGCCTTTTTTGCAGTGTATTAGCCTCCAAGTGCCTTTTTTTGTGATGCAGCGGCCTCCAAGTGCCTTTTCTTGTGGTGTAGGGGCCTCCGAGTGCCTTCTTTTGTGGTGCAGGGCCCTCCAAGTGCCTTTGTTTCTGGTGCAGGGGCCTCCGAGTGCCTTTTTTCCAGTGTAGCAGCCCCGAAGTGCCTTTTTTTGTGGTGTAGGGGCCTCCGAGTGCCTTTTTTTCCACTGTAGGGGCAGCCGAGTGCCTTTTTTTGTGGTGTAGGGGCCTCCATGTGCCTTTTTTTTGTGGTGCAGGGGCCTCCAAGTGCCTTTTTTTGCGGTGCAGGGGCCTCAGGGTGCATTTTTTTGCAGTGTAGTAGCCTCCAAGTGCCTTTTTTTGCAATGTGGGGGCTTCCGAGTGCCTTTTTTTGTGGTGCAGGGGCCTCCAAGTGCCTTTATTTCCAGTGCAGGAGCCTCCGAGTGCCTTATTTGGTGGTGCTGGGCCCTCCGGTGCACTGTTTCACATTGTAGCAGCCCCCAAGTGCCTTTTATTGTGCTGTAGGGTCCACCAAGTGCCTTTTCTTGTGGTTCAGAGGCCACCGAGTGCCTTTTCTTGTGGTTCAGGGGCCTCTGAGTGCCTTTTTTCACATTGCAGCAGCCCCCGAGTGCCTTTTTTTGTGCTGTAGGAGCCACCGAGTGCCTTTCCTTGTGGTTCAGGGGCCACCGAGTGCCTTTGTTTGAGGTGCACTGCTGTCTGAGTGCCTTATTTTTGCAGTGAAGGGGCATCTAAGTGCCTTTTTCTCCGGCCTAGCGGCCTCCAAGTGCCTATTTTTGTGATGCAGGCTCCCAAAGTGCCCTTTTTTCCAGTATAGTGTCCTCCATGTGCATATTTTTGCAGTGCATCGCCTCCTAGTGCCCTTTTTTCCCAGTGCTCATGCCTCCAAGTGCCTTTTTTTCTGTTATGGTCCTTCAGTGTTCTGTGATATCACTTTACCCTCTGCCTGAAATGATATTGTCAGGTCCACCACTGCTGGATGAGATAGTCATGTCACTTCTGCCTCACGGCCTGGTAGGCCAGTCAGGCCCATCAGTCCTTGCTCTGCTTGTGAGGTTGCTTCTGCCTCTGTGCTTGATAGGGCAGTGGCAGGGCCATGCCTCCTGACTGGGCTTGTGAGGATACTTGTGTCTCCATGCCAAAAAGGGCAGTGGCAGGCCCATGGTTGCTGGTTGTGTCTTATGATGTCACTTTGACCTGCATGCCATTGCATGCATGGCATGCATGGCATGCACTGCCACGCCCATGGCTGCTGGTCTGCTTGGGTGTTCCCTTCTTTCTCCGTGCTTGACGCGCCATGGCAGGCCCTTCACTGCTGGCTGTGCTTGTGAGGTCACAGCAGCCTCAGTGCCTCATAGGCCAGTGGCAGGCCCCTGTCTGCTTGGCTGTGCTTGTGAGGTCACAGCAGCGTCAGGACCTGATAGGCCAGTGGGAGGCCAATGGCTGCTGGCTGTGCTTGTGAGGTCACAGCAGCCTCCGTGCCTCATAGGCCAGTGGCAGACCCACAGCTGCTGGCTGTGCTTGTCAGGTCAGAGAAGCCTCAGTGTCTTACAGGGCAGTGGCAGGCCCCTGGCTGCTGGCCGCGTTTTGAGGTCACATTTGTCTCTGTACCTCATAGGGCAGTGGCAGGCCCATAGCTGCTGGCTGTGCTTGTGAGGTCAGAGCAGTCCTATTGCCTGATAGGTCAGTGGCAGGCCCCTGGCTGCTGGCTGTGCTTGTGAGGTCAGAGAAGCCTCCCTGCCCTTGAGGGTGGTGGCAGTCCCAATGGCTGCTGGCTGTGCTTGTCAGGTCACAACACTCCTACAGCCTGATAGGCCAGTGGCAGACCCACAGCTGCTGGCTTTGCTTGTGACGTCACAGCAGCCTCAGTGCCTCATAGGCCAGTGGGAGGCCAATGGCTGCTGGCTGTGCTTGTGAGGTCACAGCAGCCTCAGTGCCTCATAGGCCAGTGGCAGGCCAATGGCTGCTGGCTTTGCTTGTTAGGTCACAGCAGCCTCATTGCCTCATAGGCCAGTGGGAGGCCAATGGCTGCTGGCTGTGCTTGTTAGGTCACAGCAGCCTCCGTGCCTCATAGGCCAGTGGCAGACCCACAGCTGCTGGCTGTGCTTGTGACGTCACAGCAGCCTCTGTGCCTCATAGGCCAGGGGCAGGCCTGTAGCTGCTGGCTGTGCTTCTCAGGTCACAGCAGTCGTATTTCCTGATAGGCCTGTGGCAGGCCCCTGTCTGCTGGCTGCCTTTTGAGGTCACATTTGTCTCTGTACCTTATAGGGCAGTGGGAGGCCCGTGGCTCCTTCCTGTGCTTGTGAGGTCACAGCAGCCTCCGTGCCTCATAGGCCAGTGGCATACCCACAGCTGCTGGCTTTACTTGTTAGGTGAAATCAGCTTCAGTATCTTGTAGGGCAGTGGCAGGGCCCTGGCTGCTGGCCGCATTTTGAGGTCACATTTGTCTCTGTACCTCATAGGGCAGTGGCAGGCCCCTGGCTGCTGGCTGTGCTTGTGAGGTCACAGCAGTCCTATTGCCTGATAGGTCAGTGGCAGGCCCCTGGCTGCTGGCTGTCCTTTTGAGTTCACAGCAGTCTGAGTTACTGATAGGCAAGTGGCAGGCCTCTGGGTGCTGGCTGTTTTTGTGAGGTGACAGCAGCCTCAGTGCCTCATAGGCCAGTGCGATGCCCTGGCTGCTGGCTGTGCTGGTGAGGTCACAGCAGTCCTGTTGCCTGATAGGCCAGTGGGAGGCCCATGGCTGCTGGCTGCATTTTGAGGTCACCTTTGTCTTAGTGCCTCATTGGCCAGTGGGATGCCCATGGCTGCTGGTTGTACTTGTGAGGTCACAGCAGCCTCCGTGCCTGATAGGCCAGTTCGAGGCCAGTTCCACTGCTGGGTGGGCTTCTGAGGTCAGAGAAGCCTCAGTGCCCTATAGGGCAGTGGCAGGCCCATAGCTGCTCGCTGGGCTTCTGAGGTCACAGCAGCCTCTATGCCCTTTAGTGCAGTGGCAGGCATCGACTGTTACTGTGCTTCTCAGTTGACAGCAGCGTCAGCGCCTCATCGGGCAGTGGTAGGCGAATGGCTGCTGGCTGTGTTTGTCAGGTTACATCAGCCTGGGTTTCCTATAGGCCAGTGGCAGATCCATAGCTGCTGGCTGTGCCTGTGAGGTCACAGCAGTCCAGTTGCCTCATAGGCCAGTGGTAGGCCCTTGTCTACTGGCTGTGCTTGTGAGGTCACAGCAGCCTTATTACCTGATAGGCCCGTGGGAGACCAATGGCTGCTGGCTGTGCTTGCGAGGTCACAGAAGCCTTGGTTCCCTATAGGCCAGTGGCAGGCCCATGCCTGCTGGCTGCGTTGTGAGATCACGTTTGTCTCGGGGCCTCATAGGCCAGTGGCAGGCCCATAGCTGCTGCCTGTGCTTGTGAAGTCACAGCAGCCTCCTTTTCCTATAGGCCAGTGGCAGGCCCATAGCTGCTGCCTGTGCTTGTGAGGTCACAGCAGTCGTATTGCCTGATAGGCCTGTGGCAGGCCCTTGGCTGCTGGCTGTGCTTGTGAGGTCACAGCAGCCTCAGTGCCTGATAGGCCCGTGGGAGGCCAATGGCTGCTTGGTGTGCTTGTGAGGTCACAGCAGCCTCCGTGCCTCATAGGCCTGTGGGAGGCCCGTAGCTGCTGCCTGGGCTCGTGAGGTCACAGCAGCCTCAGTGCTTCACAGGCCAGTGGCAGGCCCCTGGCTGCTGGCTGTCCTTTTGAGTTCACAGCAGTCTGAGTTACTGATAGGCAAGTGGCAGGCCTCTGGGTGCTGGCTGTTTTTGTGAGGTGACAGCAGCCTCAGTGCCTCATAGGCCAGTGCGATGCCCTGGCTGCTGGCTGTGCTGGTGAGGTCACAGCAGTCCTGTTGCCTGATAGGCCTGTGGGAGGCCCATAGCTGCTGCCTGGGCTCGTGAGGTCACAGCAGCCTCAGTGCTTCACAGGCCAGTGGCAGGCCCCTGGCTGCTGGCTGTGCTTGTGAGGTTACAGAAGCCTCCCTGCCCTTGAGGGCAGTGGCAGGCCCATAGCTGCTGGCTGTGCTTGTCAGGTCACAACACTCCTACAGCCTGGTAGGCCAGTGGCAGACCCACAGCTGCTGGCTTTGCTTGTTACGTCACAGCAGCCTCAGTGTCTTATCGGGCAGTGGCAGGCCCCTGGCTGCTGGCTGTGCTTGTGAGGTCACAGCAGCCTCAGTGCTTCACAGGCCAGTGTCAGGCCCTTGTCTACTGGCTGTGCTTGTGAGGTCACAGCAGCCTTATTACCTGATAGGCCCGTGGGAGACCAATGGCTGCTGGCTGTGCTTGCGAGGTCACAGAAGCCTTGGTTCCCTATAGGCCAGTGGCAGGCCCATGCCTGCTGGCTGCGTTGTGAGATCACGTTTGTCTCGGGGCCTCATAGGCCAGTGGCAGGCCCATAGCTGCTGCCTGTGCTTGTGAAGTCACAGCAGCCTCCTTTTCCTATAGGCCAGTGGCAGGCCCATAGCTGCTGCCTGTGCTTGTGAGGTCACAGCAGTCGTATTGCCTGATAGGCCTGTGGCAGGCCCTTGGCTGCTGGCTGTGCTTGTGAGGTCACAGCAGCCTCAGTGCCTGATAGGCCCGTGGGAGGCCAATGGCTGCTTGGTGTGCTTGTGAGGTCACAGCAGCCTCCGTGCCTCATAGGCCTGTGGGAGGCCCGTAGCTGCTGCCTGGGCTCGTGAGGTCACAGCAGCCTCAGTGCTTCACAGGCCAGTGGCAGGCCCCTTGCTGCTGGCTCTGCTTGTGAGGTTACAGAAGCCTCAGTGCCTGATAGGCCAGCTTGAGGCCAATGACTGCTGGGTGGGCTTCTGAGGTCAGAGAAGCCTCAGTGCCCTATAGGGCAATGGCAGGCCCATAGCTGCTGGCTGTGCTTGTAAGGTCACAGCAGTCCTATTTCCTGATAGGCCCGTGGAAGGCCCCGTCTGCTGGCTGCCTTTTGAGGTCACATTTGTCTCTGTACCTTATAGGGCAATGGCAGGCCTCTGGCTCCTCGCTGTGCTTGTCAGGTCACAGCAGCCTCCCTGCCCTATAGGGCAGTGGTAGGCCCATAGCTGCTGCCTGGGCTCGTGAGGTCATAGCAGCCTAAGTGCTTCACAGGCCAGTGGCAGGCCCCTGGCTGCTGGCTGTGCTTGTGAG
The DNA here is from genome assembly GCF_036370855.1 of Dromaius novaehollandiae. NCBI lineage: Eukaryota > Metazoa > Chordata > Aves > Casuariiformes > Dromaiidae > Dromaius > Dromaius novaehollandiae. Next base: position 549,131 of record NW_026991362.1, on the reverse strand, counting down.
GTTACAGAAGCCTCCCTGCCCTTGAGGGCAGTGGCAGGCCCATAGCTGCTGGCTGTGCTTGTCAGGTCACAACACTCCTACAGCCTGGTAGGCCAGTGGCAGACCCACAGCTGCTGGCTTTGCTTGTTACGTCACAGCAGCCTCAGTGTCTTATCGGGCAGTGGCAGGCCCCTGGCTGCTGGCTGTGCTTGTGAGGTCACAGCAGCCTCAGTGCTTCACAGGCCAGTGTCAGGCCCCTGGCTGCTGGCTGTGCTTGTGAGGTCACAGCAGCCTCTGTGCCCTATAGGGCAGTGGCAGGCCCCTGGCTGTTTGCTGTGCTTGTGAGGTCACAGCAGTCTGAGTGCCTGATAGCCAGTGGGAGGCCCATAGCTGCTGGCTGTGCTCGTGAGGTCACAGCAGTCCTATTGCCTGATAGGCCAGTGCGAGGCCATTGGCTGCTGGCTGTCCTTTTGAGGTCATGGCAGTCCTATTGCCTGATAGGCCAGTGGCAGGCCTCTGCGTGCTGGCTGCATTTTGAGGTCACCTTTGTCTCAGTGCCTCATCAGGCAGTGGGATGCCCATGGCTGCTGACTCTGCTTGTGAGCTCACAGAAGTACCAGTGCCTGACAGGCCAGTGGCAGGCCCCTGGCGGCTTCCTTTCCTTGTGAGGTCACATGAGCCTCTGTGTCTGATAGGGCAGTGGAAGGTGTTGTAGAGGCCTCCAAGTGCCTTTTTTTGCGGTGCAGGGGCCACCGAGTGCCTTTTTTTGCGGTGCAGGGGCCACCGAGTGCCTTTTTTTGCAATGTGGGGGCTTCCGAGTGCCTTTTTTTGTGGTGCTGGGGCCTCCAAGTGCCTTTATTTCCAGTGTACAGGCCTGCAAGTGGCTCTTTTCCCAGTGCAGGGGCCTCCGAGTGCCTTTTTTGGTGGTGCTGGGCCCTCCGAGTGCCTTGTTTCACATTGTAGCAGCCCCCGAGTGCCTTTTATTGTGCTGTAGGGGCCACCGAGTGCCTTTTCTTGTGGGTCAGGGGCCTCCGAGTGCCTTCTTTTGTGGTGCAGGGCCCTCCAAGTGCCTTTGTTTCTGGTGCAGGGGCCTCCAAGTGCCATTTTTTGCATTGTAGCAGCCTCCAAGTGCCTTTTTTTGTGGTGTAGGGGCCTCCGAGTGCCTTTTTTTCCAGTGTAGGGACAGCCGAGTGCCTTTTTTTGTGGTGTAGGGGCCTCCGAGTGCCTTTTTTTTGCAGTGTAGGGGCCTCCGAGTGCCTTCCTATGTGGTGCAGGGGCCTCCAAGTGCCTTTATATCCGGTGTACAGGCCTGCGAGTGCCTCTTTTCCCAGTGCAGGAGCCTCCGAGTGCTTTTTTTTGTGGTGCAGGGCCCTCTGAGTGCCTTTTTCCGCGTTGTAGCAGCCTCCGAGTGCCTTTTTTTGCATTTTAGCATCCACCAAGTGCCTTTTTTTGTGCTGTAGGGGCCACTGAGTGCCTTTTCTTGTGGTGTAGGGGCAGCCGAGTGCCTTTTTTTCCAGTGTAGGGGCAGCCGAGTGCCTTTTTTTGTGGTGTGGTCCTCCGAGTGCCTTTCTTTTGTGGTGTCGAGGCCTCTGGGTGCATTTTTTTTTTGCAGTGTAGCGGCCTCCAAGTGCCTTTTTTTGCGGTGTGGAGGCCTCCGAGTGCCTTTTTTTGCGGTGTGGAGGCCTCTGAGTGCCTTTTTTTGCAATGCAGGGGCTACTGAGTGCCTTTTTTTGCTGAGCATGGGCCTCAGGGTGCATTTTTTTGCAGTGTAGTAGCCTCCAAGTGCCTTTTTTTGCAATGTGGGGGCCACCGAGTGCCTTTCTTGGTGGTGTAGGGGCCTCTGAGTGCCTTCTTTTGTGGTGCAGGAGCCTCCGAGTGCTTTTTGTGGTGGTGCTGGGCCCTCTGAGTGCCTTGTTTCACGTTGTAGCAGCCCCCGAGTGCCTTTTATTGTACTGTAGGGTCCACCAAGTGCCTTTTCTTGTGGTTCAGAGGCCCCCGAGTGCCTTTTCTTGTGGTTCAGGGGCCTCTGAGTGCCTTTTTTCACATTGTAGCAGCCCCCGAGTGCCTTTTTTTGTGCTGTAGGAGCCACCGAGTGCCTTTCCTTGTGGTTCAGGGGCCACCGAGTGCTGTTATTTTTGGGTGTGTGGTCCTCCATGTACCTTTTTTTTGCGGTGTAGTGGCCCCGAGAGCCTTTTCTTGTGGTTCAGGGGCCTCCAAGTGCCTTTTTTTCCAGTGTAGGGGCCTCCAAGTGCCTTTTTTTGTGGTGTAGGGGCCTCCGAGTGCATTTTTTTCCGTTGCCGGTGCCTCCGAGTGCCTTTCTCTGTGGTGTAGCGGCCTCCAAGTGCCTTTTTTTCCGGTGTACAGGCCTGCAAGTGCCTCTTTTTCCAGTGCAGGAGCCTCTGAGTGCTTCTTTTGGTGGTGCAGGGCCCTCCGAGTGCCTTGTTTCACATTGTAGTAGCCCCCGAGTGCCTTTTTTTGCAGTGTAGGGGCCACTGAGTGCCTTTTTCTGGGGTGTAGAGGCCTCCGAGTGCCTGTTTTTCCAGTGTAAGGGCAGCTGAGTGCCTTTTTTTGTGCTGCAGGGCCCTCTGAGTGCCTTTCTTTCTGGTGTAGGGGCATCGGAGTGCCTGTTTTCGCATTGTAGCAGCCCCCGAGTACCTTTTTTTGTGGTGTCGGGGCCACCGAGTGCCTTTTTTTGCCGTGCATGGTCCTCCGAGTGCCTTTTTTGCAGTGTATTAGCCTCCAAGTGCCTTTTTTTGTGATGCAGCGGCCTCCAAGTGCCTTTTCTTGTGGTGTAGGGGCCTCCGAGTGCCTTCTTTTGTGGTGCAGGGCCCTCCAAGTGCCTTTGTTTCTGGTGCAGGGGCCTCCGAGTGCCTTTTTTCCAGTGTAGCAGCCCCGAAGTGCCTTTTTTTGTGGTGTAGGGGCCTCCGAGTGCCTTTTTTTCCACTGTAGGGGCAGCCGAGTGCCTTTTTTTGTGGTGTAGGGGCCTCCATGTGCCTTTTTTTTGTGGTGCAGGGGCCTCCAAGTGCCTTTTTTTGCGGTGCAGGGGCCTCAGGGTGCATTTTTTTGCAGTGTAGTAGCCTCCAAGTGCCTTTTTTTGCAATGTGGGGGCTTCCGAGTGCCTTTTTTTGTGGTGCAGGGGCCTCCAAGTGCCTTTATTTCCAGTGCAGGAGCCTCCGAGTGCCTTTTTTGGTGGTGCTGGGCCCTCCGGTGCACTGTTTCACATTGTAGCAGCCCCCAAGTGCCTTTTATTGTGCTGTAGGGTCCACCAAGTGCCTTTTCTTGTGGTTCAGAGGCCACCGAGTGCCTTTTCTTGTGGTTCAGGGGCCTCTGAGTGCCTTTTTTCACATTGCAGCAGCCCCCGAGTGCCTTTTTTTGTGCTGTAGGAGCCACCGAGTGCCTTTCCTTGTGGTTCAGGGGCCACCGAGTGCCTTTGTTTGAGGTGCACTGCTGTCTGAGTGCCTTATTTTTGCAGTGAAGGGGCATCTAAGTGCCTTTTTCTCCGGCCTAGCGGCCTCCAAGTGCCTATTTTTGTGATGCAGGCTCCCAAAGTGCCCTTTTTTCCAGTATAGTGTCCTCCATGTGCATATTTTTGCAGTGCATCGCCTCCTAGTGCCCTTTTTTCCCAGTGCTCATGCCTCCAAGTGCCTTTTTTTCTGTTATGGTCCTTCAGTGTTCTGTGATATCACTTTACCCTCTGCCTGAAATGATATTGTCAGGTCCACCACTGCTGGATGAGATAGTCATGTCACTTCTGCCTCACGGCCTGGTAGGCCAGTCAGGCCCATCAGTCCTTGCTCTGCTTGTGAGGTTGCTTCTGCCTCTGTGCTTGATAGGGCAGTGGCAGGGCCATGCCTCCTGACTGGGCTTGTGAGGATACTTGTGTCTCCATGCCAAAAAGGGCAGTGGCAGGCCCATGGTTGCTGGTTGTGTCTTATGATGTCACTTTGACCTGCATGCCATTGCATGCATGGCATGCATGGCATGCACTGCCACGCCCATGGCTGCTGGTCTGCTTGGGTGTTCCCTTCTTTCTCCGTGCTTGACGCGCCATGGCAGGCCCTTCACTGCTGGCTGTGCTTGTGAGGTCACAGCAGCCTCAGTGCCTCATAGGCCAGTGGCAGGCCCCTGTCTGCTTGGCTGTGCTTGTGAGGTCACAGCAGCGTCAGGACCTGATAGGCCAGTGGGAGGCCAATGGCTGCTGGCTGTGCTTGTGAGGTCACAGCAGCCTCCGTGCCTCATAGGCCAGTGGCAGACCCACAGCTGCTGGCTGTGCTTGTCAGGTCAGAGAAGCCTCAGTGTCTTACAGGGCAGTGGCAGGCCCCTGGCTGCTGGCCGCGTTTTGAGGTCACATTTGTCTCTGTACCTCATAGGGCAGTGGCAGGCCCATAGCTGCTGGCTGTGCTTGTGAGGTCAGAGCAGTCCTATTGCCTGATAGGTCAGTGGCAGGCCCCTGGCTGCTGGCTGTGCTTGTGAGGTCAGAGAAGCCTCCCTGCCCTTGAGGGTGGTGGCAGTCCCAATGGCTGCTGGCTGTGCTTGTCAGGTCACAACACTCCTACAGCCTGATAGGCCAGTGGCAGACCCACAGCTGCTGGCTTTGCTTGTGACGTCACAGCAGCCTCAGTGCCTCATAGGCCAGTGGGAGGCCAATGGCTGCTGGCTGTGCTTGTGAGGTCACAGCAGCCTCAGTGCCTCATAGGCCAGTGGGAGGCCAATGGCTGCTGGCTTTGCTTGTTAGGTCACAGCAGCCTCATTGCCTCATAGGCCAGTGGGAGGCCAATGGCTGCTGGCTGTGCTTGTTAGGTCACAGCAGCCTCCGTGCCTCATAGGCCAGTGGCAGACCCACAGCTGCTGGCTGTGCTTGTGACGTCACAGCAGCCTCTGTGCCTCATAGGCCAGGGGCAGGCCTGTAGCTGCTGGCTGTGCTTCTCAGGTCACAGCAGTCGTATTTCCTGATAGGCCTGTGGCAGGCCCCTGTCTGCTGGCTGCCTTTTGAGGTCACATTTGTCTCTGTACCTTATAGGGCAGTGGGAGGCCCGTGGCTCCTTCCTGTGCTTGTGAGGTCACAGCAGCCTCCGTGCCTCATAGGCCAGTGGCATACCCACAGCTGCTGGCTTTACTTGTTAGGTGAAATCAGCTTCAGTATCTTGTAGGGCAGTGGCAGGGCCCTGGCTGCTGGCCGCATTTTGAGGTCACATTTGTCTCTGTACCTCATAGGGCAGTGGCAGGCCCCTGGCTGCTGGCTGTGCTTGTGAGGTCACAGCAGTCCTATTGCCTGATAGGTCAGTGGCAGGCCCCTGGCTGCTGGCTGTCCTTTTGAGTTCACAGCAGTCTGAGTTACTGATAGGCAAGTGGCAGGCCTCTGGGTGCTGGCTGTTTTTGTGAGGTGACAGCAGCCTCAGTGCCTCATAGGCCAGTGCGATGCCCTGGCTGCTGGCTGTGCTGGTGAGGTCACAGCAGTCCTGTTGCCTGATAGGCCAGTGGGAGGCCCATGGCTGCTGGCTGCATTTTGAGGTCACCTTTGTCTTAGTGCCTCATTGGCCAGTGGGATGCCCATGGCTGCTGGTTGTACTTGTGAGGTCACAGCAGCCTCCGTGCCTGATAGGCCAGTTCGAGGCCAGTTCCACTGCTGGGTGGGCTTCTGAGGTCAGAGAAGCCTCAGTGCCCTATAGGGCAGTGGCAGGCCCATAGCTGCTCGCTGGGCTTCTGAGGTCACAGCAGCCTCTATGCCCTTTAGTGCAGTGGCAGGCATCGACTGTTACTGTGCTTCTCAGTTGACAGCAGCGTCAGCGCCTCATCGGGCAGTGGTAGGCGAATGGCTGCTGGCTGTGTTTGTCAGGTTACATCAGCCTGGGTTTCCTATAGGCCAGTGGCAGATCCATAGCTGCTGGCTGTGCCTGTGAGGTCACAGCAGTCCAGTTGCCTCATAGGCCAGTGGTAGGCCCTTGTCTACTGGCTGTGCTTGTGAGGTCACAGCAGCCTTATTACCTGATAGGCCCGTGGGAGACCAATGGCTGCTGGCTGTGCTTGCGAGGTCACAGAAGCCTTGGTTCCCTATAGGCCAGTGGCAGGCCCATGCCTGCTGGCTGCGTTGTGAGATCACGTTTGTCTCGGGGCCTCATAGGCCAGTGGCAGGCCCATAGCTGCTGCCTGTGCTTGTGAAGTCACAGCAGCCTCCTTTTCCTATAGGCCAGTGGCAGGCCCATAGCTGCTGCCTGTGCTTGTGAGGTCACAGCAGTCGTATTGCCTGATAGGCCTGTGGCAGGCCCTTGGCTGCTGGCTGTGCTTGTGAGGTCACAGCAGCCTCAGTGCCTGATAGGCCCGTGGGAGGCCAATGGCTGCTTGGTGTGCTTGTGAGGTCACAGCAGCCTCCGTGCCTCATAGGCCTGTGGGAGGCCCGTAGCTGCTGCCTGGGCTCGTGAGGTCACAGCAGCCTCAGTGCTTCACAGGCCAGTGGCAGGCCCCTGGCTGCTGGCTGTCCTTTTGAGTTCACAGCAGTCTGAGTTACTGATAGGCAAGTGGCAGGCCTCTGGGTGCTGGCTGTTTTTGTGAGGTGACAGCAGCCTCAGTGCCTCATAGGCCAGTGCGATGCCCTGGCTGCTGGCTGTTTTGGTGAGGTCACAGCAGTCCTGTTGCCTGATAGGCCTGTGGGAGGCCCATAGCTGCTGCCTGGGCTCGTGAGGTCACAGCAGCCTCAGTGCTTCACAGGCCAGTGGCAGGCCCCTGGCTGCTGGCTGTGCTTGTGAGGTTACAGAAGCCTCCCTGCCCTTGAGGGCAGTGGCAGGCCCATAGCTGCTGGCTGTGCTTGTCAGGTCACAACACTCCTACAGCCTGGTAGGCCAGTGGCAGACCCACAGCTGCTGGCTTTGCTTGTTACGTCACAGCAGCCTCAGTGTCTTATCGGGCAGTGGCAGGCCCCTGGCTGCTGGCTGTGCTTGTGAGGTCACAGCAGCCTCAGTGCTTCACAGGCCAGTGTCAGGCCCTTGTCTACTGGCTGTGCTTGTGAGGTCACAGCAGCCTTATTACCTGATAGGCCCGTGGGAGACCAATGGCTGCTGGCTGTGCTTGCGAGGTCACAGAAGCCTTGGTTCCCTATAGGCCAGTGGCAGGCCCATGCCTGCTGGCTGCGTTGTGAGATCACGTTTGTCTCGGGGCCTCATAGGCCAGTGGCAGGCCCATAGCTGCTGCCTGTGCTTGTGAAGTCACAGCAGCCTCCTTTTCCTATAGGCCAGTGGCAGGCCCATAGCTGCTGCCTGTGCTTGTGAGGTCACAGCAGTCGTATTGCCTGATAGGCCTGTGGCAGGCCCTTGGCTGCTGGCTGTGCTTGTGAGGTCACAGCAGCCTCAGTGCCTGATAGGCCCGTGGGAGGCCAATGGCTGCTTGGTGTGCTTGTGAGGTCACAGCAGCCTCCGTGCCTCATAGGCCTGTGGGAGGCCCGTAGCTGCTGCCTGGGCTCGTGAGGTCACAGCAGCCTCAGTGCTTCACAGGCCAGTGGCAGGCCCCTGGCTGCTGGCTGTCCTTTTGAGTTCACAGCAGTCTGAGTTACTGATAGGCAAGTGGCAGGCCTCTGGGTGCTGGCTGTTTTTGTGAGGTGACAGCAGCCTCAGTGCCTCATAGGCCAGTGCGATGCCCTGGCTGCTGGCTGTGCTGGTGAGGTCACAGCAGTCCTGTTGCCTGATAGGCCTGTGGGAGGCCCATAGCTGCTGCCTGGGCTCGTGAGGTCACAGCAGCCTCAGTGCTTCACAGGCCAGTGGCAGGCCCCTGGCTGCTGGCTGTGCTTGTGAGGTTACAGAAGCCTCCCTGCCCTTGAGGGCAGTGGCAGGCCCATAGCTGCTGGCTGTGCTTGTCAGGTCACAACACTCCTACAGCCTGGTAGGCCAGTGGCAGACCCACAGCTGCTGGCTTTGCTTGTTACGTCACAGCAGCCTCAGTGTCTTATCGGGCAGTGGCAGGCCCCTGGCTGCTGGCTGTGCTTGTGAGGTCACAGCAGCCTCAGTGCTTCACAGGCCAGTGTCAGGCCCTTGTCTACTGGCTGTGCTTGTGAGGTCACAGCAGCCTTATTACCTGATAGGCCCGTGGGAGACCAATGGCTGCTGGCTGTGCTTGCGAGGTCACAGAAGCCTTGGTTCCCTATAGGCCAGTGGCAGGCCCATGCCTGCTGGCTGCGTTGTGAGATCACGTTTGTCTCGGGGCCTCATAGGCCAGTGGCAGGCCCATAGCTGCTGCCTGTGCTTGTGAAGTCACAGCAGCCTCCTTTTCCTATAGGCCAGTGGCAGGCCCATAGCTGCTGCCTGTGCTTGTGAGGTCACAGCAGTCGTATTGCCTGATAGGCCTGTGGCAGGCCCTTGGCTGCTGGCTGTGCTTGTGAGGTCACAGCAGCCTCAGTGCCTGATAGGCCCGTGGGAGGCCAATGGCTGCTTGGTGTGCTTGTGAGGTCACAGCAGCCTCCGTGCCTCATAGGCCTGTGGGAGGCCCGTAGCTGCTGCCTGGGCTCGTGAGGTCACAGCAGCCTCAGTGCTTCACAGGCCAGTGGCAGGCCCCTGGCTGCTGGCTGTCCTTTTGAGTTCACAGCAGTCTGAGTTACTGATAGGCAAGTGGCAGGCCTCTGGGTGCTGGCTGTTTTTGTGAGGTGACAGCAGCCTCAGTGCCTCATAGGCCAGTGCGATGCCCTGGCTGCTGGCTGTGCTGGTGAGGTCACAGCAGTCCTGTTGCCTGATAGGCCTGTGGGAGGCCCATAGCTGCTGCCTGGGCTCGTGAGGTCACAGCAGCCTCAGTGCTTCACAGGCCAGTGGCAGGCCCCTGGCTGCTGGCTGTGCTTGTGAGGTTACAGAAGCCTCCCTGCCCTTGAGGGCAGTGGCAGGCCCATAGCTGCTGGCTGTGCTTGTCAGGTCACAACACTCCTACAGCCTGGTAGGCCAGTGGCAGACCCACAGCTGCTGGCTTTGCTTGTTACGTCACAGCAGCCTCAGTGTCTTATCGGGCAGTGGCAGGCCCCTGGCTGCTGGCTGTGCTTGTGAGGTCACAGCAGCCTCAGTGCTTCACAGGCCAGTGTCAGGCCCCTGGCTGCTGGCTGTGTTTGTGAGGTCACAGCAGCCTCCGTGCCGTTTATGGCAGTGGCAGGCCCGTGACAGTGTGCTGTGCTTGTGAGGTCAGAGCAGTGTCAGCGCCTCATTGGGCAGTGGAAGGCCAATGGCTGCTGGCTGTGTTTGTGAGGTAACATCAGCCTCCGTTCCCTATAGGCCAGTGGCAGGCCCTTCACTGCTGGCTGTGCTTGTGAGGTCACAGCAGCCTCTGTGCCCTATAGGGCAGTGGCAGGCCCCTGGCTGTTTGCTGTGCTTGTGAGGTCACAGCAGTCTGAGTGCCTGATAGCCAGTGGGAGGCCCATAGCTGCTGGCTGTGCTCGTGAGGTCACAGCAGTCCTATTGCCTGATAGGCCAGTGCGAGGCCATTGGCTGCTGGCTGTCCTTTTGAGGTCATGGCAGTCCTATTGCCTGATAGGCCAGTGGCAGGCCTCTGCGTGCTGGCTGCATTTTGAGGTCACCTTTGTCTCAGTGCCTCATCAGGCAGTGGGATGCCCATGGCTGCTGACTCTGCTTGTGAGCTCACAGAAGTACCAGTGCCTGACAGGCCACTGGCAGGCCCCTGGCGGCTTCCTTTCCTTGTGAGGTCACATGAGCCTCTGTGTCTGATAGGGCAGTGGAAGGTGTTGTAGAGGCCTCCAAGTGCCTTTTTTTGCGGTGCAGGGGCCACCGAGTGCCTTTTTTTGCGGTGCAGGGGCCACCGAGTGCCTTTTTTTGCAATGTGGGGGCCACCGAGTGCCTTTTTTCGCGGTGCAGGGGCCTCAGGGTGCATTTTTTTGCAGTGTAGTAGCCTCCAAGTGCCTTTTTTTGCAATGTGGGGGCCTCCAAGTGCCTTTTTTGTGGTGCTGGGGCCTCCAAGTGCCTTTATTTCCAGTGTACAGGCCTGCAAGTGGCTCTTTTCCCAGTGCAGGGGCCTCCGAGTGCCTTTTTTGGTGGTGCTGGGCCCTCCGAGTGCCTTGTTTCACATTGTAGCAGCCCCCGAGTGCCTTTTATTGTGCTGTAGGGGCCACCGAGTGCCTTTTCTTGTGGGTCAGGGGCCTCCGAGTGCCTTCTTTTGTGGTGCAGGGCCCTCCAAGTGCCTTTGTTTCTGGTGCAGGGGCCTCCAAGTGCCATTTTTTGCATTGTAGCAGCCTCCAAGTGCCTTTTTTTGTGGTGTAGGGGCCTCCGAGTGCCTTTTTTTCCAGTGTAGGGGCAGCCGAGTGCCTTTTTTTGTGGTGTAGGGGCCTCCGAGTGCCTTTTTTTTGCAGTGTAGGGGCCTCCGAGTGCCTTCTTATGTGGTGCAGGGGCCTCCAAGTGCCTTTATATCCGGTGTACAGGCCTGCGAGTGCCTCTTTTCCCAGTGCAGGAGCCTCCGAGTGCTTTTTTTTGTGGTGCAGGGCCCTCTGAGTGCCTTTTTCCGCGTTGTAGCAGCCTCCGAGTGCCTTTTTTTGCATTTTAGCATCCACCAAGTGCCTTTTTTTGTGCTATAGGGGCCACTGAGTGCCTTTTCTTGTGGTGTAGGGGCAGCCGAGTGCCTTTTTTCCAGTGTAGGGGCAGCCGAGTGCCTTTTTTTGTGGTGTGGTCCTCCGAGTGCCTTTCTTTTGTGGTGTCGAGGCCTCTGGGTGCATTTTTTTTTTGCAGTGTAGCGGCCTCCAAGTGCCTTTTTTTGCAGTGTGGAGGCCTCCGAGTGCCTTTTTTTGCGGTGTGGAGGCCTCTGAGTGCCGTTTTTTGCAATGCAGGGGCTACTGAGTGCCTTTTTTTGCTGAGCATGGGCCTCAGGGTGCATTTTTTTGCAGTGTAGTAGCCTCCAAGTGCCTTTTTTTGCAATGTGGGGGCCACCGAGTGCCTTTCTTGGTGGTGTAGGGGCCTCTGAGTGCCTTCTTTTGTGGTGCAGGAGCCTCCGAGTGCTTTTTGTGGTGGTGCTGGGCCCTCTGAGTGCCTTGTTTCACGTTGTAGCAGCCCCCGAGTGCCTTTTATTGTACTGTAGGGTCCACCAAGTGCCTTTTCTTGTGGTTCAGAGGCCACCGAGTGCCTTTTCTTGTGGTTCAGGGGCCTCTGAGTGCCTTTTTTCACATTGTAGCAGCCCCCGAGTGCCTTTTTTTGTGCTGTAGGAGCCACCGAGTGCCTTTCCTTGTGGTTCAGGGGCCACCGAGTGCTGTTATTTTTGTGTGTGTGGTCCTCCATGTACCTTTCTTTTGCGGTGTAGTGGCCCCGAGAGCCTTTTCTTGTGGTTCAGGGGCCTCCAAGTGCCTTTTTTTGCATTGTAGCAGCCCCCAAGTGCCTTTTTTTGTGGTGTAGGGGCCTCCGAGTGCCTTTTTTTCCAGTGTAGGGGCCTCCAAGTGCCTTTTTTTGTGGTGTAGGGGCCTCCGAGTGCATTTTTTTCCGTTGCCGGTGCCGCCGAGTGCCTTTCTCTGTGGTGTAGCGGCCTCCAAGTGCCTTTTTTTCCTGTGTACAGGCCTGCAAGTGCCTCTTTTTCCAGTGCAGGAGCCTCTGAGTGCTTCTTTTGGTGGTGCAGGGCCCTCCGAGTGCCTTGTTTCACATTGTAGTAGCCCCCGAGTGCCTTCTTTTGCAGTGTAGGGGCCACTGAGTGCCTTTTTCTGGGGTGTAGAGGCCTCCGAGTGCCTGTTTTTCCAGTGTAAGGGCAGCTGAGTGCCTTTTTTTGTGCTGCAGGGCCCTCTGAGTGCCTTTCTTTCTGGTGTAGGGGCATCGGAGTGCCTGTTTTCGCATTGTAGCAGCCCCCGAGTACCTTTTTTTGTGGTGTCGGGGCCACCGAGTGCCTTTTTTTGCCGTGCATGGTCCTCCGAGTGCCTTTTTTGCAGTGTATTAGCCTCCAAGTGCCTTTTTTTGTGATGCAGCGGACTCCGAGTGCCTTTTCTTGTGGTGTAGGGGCCTCTGAGTGCTTCTTTTGGTGGTGCAGGGCCCTCCAAGTGCCTTGTTTCACATTGTAGTAGCCCCCGAGTGCCTTTTTTTGCAGTGTAGGGGCCACTGAGTGCCTTTTTCTGGGGTGTAGAGGCCTCCGAGTGCCTGTTTTTCCAGTGTAAGGGCAGCTGAGTGCCTTTTTTTGTGCTGCAGGGCCCTCTGAGTGCCTTTCTTTCTGGTGTAGGGGCATCGGAGTGCCTGTTTTCGCATTGTAGCAGCCCCCGAGTACCTTTTTTTGTGGTGTCGGGGCCACCGAGTGCCTTTTTTTGCCGTGCATGGTCCTCCGAGTGCCTTTTTTGCAGTGTATTAGCCTCCAAGTGCCTTTTTTTGTGATGCAGCGGCCTCCGAGTGCCTTTTCTTGTGGTTCAGGGGCCTCTGAGTGCCTTTTTTCACATTGTAGCAGCCCCCGAGTGCCTTTTTTTGTGCTGTAGGAGCCACCGAGTGCCTTTCCTTGTGGTTCAGAGGCCACCGAGTGCTGTTATTTTTGGGTGTGTGGTCCTCCATGTACCTTTTTTTTGCGGTGTAGGGGCCTCCATGTGCCTTTTTTTTGTGGTGCAGGGGCCTCCAAGTGCCTTTTCTTGTGGTGTAGGGGCCTCCGAGTGCCTTCTTTTGTGGTGCAGGGCCCTCCAAGTGCCTTTGTTTCTGGTGAAGGGGCCTCCGAGTGCCTTTTTTCCAGTGTAGCAGCCCCGAAGTGCCTTTTTTTGTGGTGTAGGGGCCTCCGAGTGCCTTTTTTTCCACTGTAGGGGCAGCCGAGTGCCTTTTTTTGTGGTGCAGGGGCCTCCATGTGCCTTTTTTTTGCAGTGCAGGGGCCTCAGGGTGCATTTTTTTGCAGTGTAGTAGCCTCCAAGTGCCTTTTTTTGCAATGTAGGGGCTTCCGAGTGCCTTTTTTTGTGGTGCAGGGGCCTCCAAGTGCCTTTATTTCCAGTGCAGGAGCCTCCGAGTGCCTTTTTTGGTGGTGCTGGGCCCTCCGGTGCACTGTTTCACATTGTAGCAGCGCCCGAGTGCCTTTTATTTTGCTGTATAGGCCACTGAATGCCTTTTCCTGTGGTGCAGGGGCCTCTGAGTGCCTTTTTTTGCATTGTAGCAGCCACCAAGTGCCTTTTTTTGTGCTGTAGGGGCCACTGAGTGCCTTTTCTTGTGGTGTAGGGGCAGCCGAGTGCCTTTTTTTGTGGTGTGGTCCTCCGAGTGCCTTTCTTTTGTGGTGTCGAGGCCTCTGGGTGCATTTTTTTTTTGCAGTGTAGCGGCCTCCAAGTGCCTTTTTTGCGGTGTGGAGGCCTCTGAGTGCCTTTTTTTGCGGTGTGGAGGCCTCTGAGTGCCTTTTTTTGCAATGCAGGGGCTACTGAGTGCCTTTTTTTTGCTGTGCATGGGCCTCAGGGTGCATTTTTTTGCAGTGTAGTAGCCTCCAAGTGCCTTTTTTTGCAATGTGGGGGCCACCGAGTGCCTTTCTTGGTGGTGTAGGGGCCTCTGAGTGCCTTCTTTTGTGGTGCAGAAGCCTCCGAGTGCTTTTTGTGGTGGTGCTGGGCCCTCTGAGTGCCTTGTTTCACATTGTAGTAGCCCCCGAGTGCCTTTTTTTGCAGTGTAGGGGCCACTGAGTGCCTTTTTCTGGGGTGTAGAGGCCTCTGAGTGCCTGTTTTTCCAGTGTAAGGGCAGCTGAGTGCCTTTTTTTGTGCTGCAGGGCCCTCTGAGTGCCTTTCTTTCTGGTGTAGGGGCATCGGAGTGCCTGTTTTCGCATTGTAGCAGCCCCCGAGTACCTTTTTTTGTGGTGTCGGGGCCACCGAGTGCCTTTTTTTGCCATGCATGGTCCTCCGAGTGCCTTTTTTGCAGTGTATTAGCCTCCAAGTGCCTTTTTTTGTGATGCAGCGGACTCCGAGTGCCTTTTCTTGTGGTGTAGGGGCCTCTGAGTGCTTCTTTTGGTGGTGCAGGGCCCTCCAAGTGCCTTGTTTCACATTGTAGTAGCCCCCGAGTGCCTTTTTTTGCAGTGTAGGGGCCACTGAGTGCCTTTTTCTGGGGTGTAGAGGCCTCCGAGTGCCTGTTTTTCCAGTGTAAGGGCAGCTGAGTGCCTTTTTTTGTGCTGCAGGGCCCTCTGAGTGCCTTTCTTTCTGGTGTAGGGGCATCGGAGTGCCTGTTTTCGCATTGTAGCAGCCCCCGAGTACCTTTTTTTGTGGTGTCGGGGCCACCGAGTGCCTTTTTTTGCCGTGCATGGTCGTCTGAGTGCCTTTTTTGCAGTGTATTAGCCTCCAAGTGCCTTTTTTTGTGATGCAGCGGCCTCCAAGTGCCTTTTCTTGTGGTGTAGGGGCCTCCGAGTGCCTTCTTTTGTGGTGCAGGGCCCTCCAAGTGCCTTTGTTTCTGGTGCAGGGGCCTCCGAGTGCCTTTTTTCCAGTGTAGCAGCCCCGAAGTGCCTTTTTTTGTGGTGTAGGGGCCTCCGAGTGCCTTTTTTTCCACTGTAGGGGCAGCCGAGTGCCTTTTTTTGTGGTGTAGGGGCCTCCATGTGCCTTTTTTTTGTGGTGCAGGGGCCTCCATGTGCCTTTTTTTGCGGTGCAGGGGCCTCCAAGTGCCTTTTTTTGTGGTGCAGGGGCCTCAGGGTGCATTTTTTTGCAGTGTAGTAGCCTCCAAGTGCCTTTTTTTGCAATGTAGGGGCTTCCGAGTGACTTTTTTTGTGGTGCAGGGGCCTCCAAGTGCCTTTATTTCCAGTGCAGGAGCCTCCGAGTGCCTTTTTTGGTGGTGCTGGGCCCTCCGGTGCACTGTTTCACATTGTAGCAGCCCCCAAGTGCCTTTTATTGTGCTGTAGGGTCCACCAAGTGCCTTTTCTTGTGGTTCAGAGGCCACCGAGTGCCTTTTCTTGTGGTTCAGGGGCCTCTGAGTGCCTTTTTTCACATTGCAGCAGCCCCCGAGTGCCTTTTTTTGTGCTGTAGGAGCCACCGAGTGCCTTTCCTTGTGGTTCAGGGGCCACCGAGTGCCTTTGTTTGAGGTGTGGAGGCCTCTGAGTGCCTTTTTTTGTGGTGCACTGTTCTCTGGGTGCCTGTTTTTGTGGTGCAGTGGCCTCCGAGTGCCTTTGTTTGAGGTGCACTGCTGTCTGAGTGCCTTTTTTTTGCAGTGAAGGGGCATCTAAGTGCCTTTTTTCTGGTCTAGCTGCCTCCAAGTGCCTATTTTTGCGATGCAGGCTCCCAAAGTGCCTTTTTTCCAGTATAATGTCCTCCGTGGGCATATTTTTTGCAGTGCATCGCCTCCTAGTGCCCTTTTTTCCCAGTGCTCGTGCCTTTTTTCTGTTATGGTCCTTCAACGTTCTGTGATATCAGTTTATCCTTTGCCTGAAATGATATTGTCAGGTCCACCACTGCTGGATGAGATAGTCATGTCACTTCTGCCTCACGGCCTGGTAGGCCAGTCAGGCCCATCAGTCCTCGCTCTGCTTGTGAGGTTGCTTCTGCCTCTGTGCTTGATAGGCCAGTGGCAGGGCCATGCCTCCTGGCTGGGCTTGTGAGGATACTTGTGTCTCCATGCCAAAAAGGGCAGTGGCAGGCCCATGGTTGCTGGTTGTGTCTTATGATGTCACTTTGACCTGCATGCCATTGCATGCATGGCATGCATGGCATGCACTGCCACGCCCATGGCTGCTGGTCTGCTTGGGTGTTCCCTTCTTTCTCCGTGCTTGATGCGCCATGGCAGGCCCAGAGCTGCTGGCTGTGCTTGTGAGGTCCCTTTGACCTCAGGGCCTGATGAGGCACTCAGAGCGCCAGGAGTCCTGCCTGTGCTTCTGAGCTCACTTCTGCCTCAGTGCCTGATTGGCACGTTGCAGGCCACTGGCTGCTTGCTGAGCTAGTGAGGTCATTTTTACCAGCAGCCCTAAACTTAGCGCTATGGGATGTTCAGAATCCTCCGTGACAGCCTCTAGGACTATTGCCAGTGGAAATTCTTTTGGGGAGACCTTTAGCCACAGTGGGCAACTCAGGCTAAAAGCAACCACTTGGGTGGAGATGAGCGAATTACACTTACAAAAGGTAGGGGAAAAGCTCAGTGGGCCCACTCAGTACCAGGTGATGTGCAAGCACACGCTATCCAGCCTGGACATAAGGGGTTGGTACAGATAGTCACCTGAAAGTCTGAAGTGCAACCAAATCTCGGGAGGCCCCTACACTGTACTGTGGAGTTCTTATTTCACTGTTAAACTTCCAGGGAAAGAAAATTGGCTCCAATCAGTCAGATGTAAAGTGGCTGAGTGGACCGGAAGCTCTTGGAAGCACCACATGAGCTAAGCCATCCGGGACATTAAATGTTACAAAGTGTGGCGTGTAACACTTGCTTGTGTTGTTAGTTGTTGTCGTGACCTTTGCGCTTGCACTGGAGTATTGTTTAACCGCCCTAGCAAAAAACCAACCTGGGGGTAAAATGTGTTGTAGCCAAAATCGAGGAGAAGCAATTTGGGAAGCAAATGAGGAATGCTCTTGTTCCTACTTGTATCAAATAGCGCATCCACAGAGTTGACAGCATGTTGCAGTACTGGCCTGCCACGTTGAAGGTGAGGCAAAAGCCCTGGAGGAGCATCCCATACGGATAGAAATGGGACCAAGACATTACCCAAACTGAGAAGTCCAGTGTGTCACTAACTACAAATTGTAGTGACTCTCGCCTGGTGCCGGAGAGACGATTGCACTGAGAACTTCCGCCTTCCATTGCCCGGGTCCCGGCAGACCCCGGTGATGTGTTCTAACGAACGCTCTTGTAATGGGAGTGTAACTTGTAAGTCTACGCCATTAGTTCTACCCTGCACTCTCAGGAAGGGGCTTTCAACACTCTCTCCTGCTTTAACCACTTCCCCAATGCTCTCCATTTTAACTTTCCCTGCAGTCACTGCAGGAACAGCTCGACCATCTCCGCAGAGCTCCCACGGAGTTAAATCAACCAGAACACAAAAATTACTGTTGAACCCTTTGTGGTCTCTAAAACTTGTAGCGTTACTCAGGCAAGAGAACATGTCTATGATTAAACTATCCTGTCTGCCATTTTTAAATATAGCTTACACCGCATGGCTGGAATGGTTACGCAAGTGGACCTGACACACCAAATGGCGAGAAAGAAAGGATGTCAGTGGTGTTACAGGGCCAGGATTAGGAGTTCTAAATAGCATCGATGCTGAGGCATTAGTGAATAAGTGCCACAAACAGAGATGTGGCTACATTAGCAAAGCCAAGCCATTACGATCATCTCTGTTACCTCTTGGAAGTAATCAACGGTGCTCCTCTCAGATTTCTACCTCAGTGGGAGCTCAAAGAAGGCAAGCTCATCAGCTTCCTTAGTTGCATCAGGAGGAGCTGAAACTAATGTTTCTTTGGCGGTCCATTGTATCCAAGCCAAATGGACACAATCGGGACCAGTTGCAACAACTCGGGCAGGTGAGAAAGGGCTCCTACCCAGTGAAAT
Organism: Dromaius novaehollandiae; assembly: GCF_036370855.1. Classification (NCBI taxonomy): domain Eukaryota; kingdom Metazoa; phylum Chordata; class Aves; order Casuariiformes; family Dromaiidae; genus Dromaius; species Dromaius novaehollandiae. The sequence continues at coordinate 531,759 of NW_026991362.1, read as the reverse complement.
TCGCAAAGCAGGACTCCTTCCAAAGGAGTTCAATATTAAGGAATCTTGGACTGCCACCATCTAGAGTTAATCAGAGTCAGGCCCGGGCAGCCCCATGACATTGCCTCCCGTGCCTCACTTACACCACGTCCACTCACAGCTGCCTCCTAAGACTGCCCGCCTGCTCAGCTGCCTGTCTGAACAGCCCACGCTGACCGGCAAGAGCTGTTGCCAAGCAAGCTTGACCTGCATGCGTAGGGCAGCCCCACAGCACTTTCACAGCTGCCTTCCTCGCCGGTTGACACTTACAGCAGGGCTATTCCCTCCGAACGCCTAGGAGTGCCACACTGCTCCAACGCCTCCACTGACAGTCAGGGCTCACAGGCAGGAGCTAGTCCCAGCCAAGCTTGCCCTGCATGCCTAAGGCAGTCCCACAACAGGATAACGGCTTGCCTTCCCTTCCTGTCGACATTAATAGCACCGCTATTCCCTCCTTCCTCCTAGCAATGCCACGTTGCTCAAATGCCTGTCCAACGAGCAAGGGCCGCTAGGCAAGAGCTCTGGGCATGCCAAGCTTGCCTCGGGCAGCCCACAGCATATTCCCTGCTCTCTTTCTAGGTGAGGGCCTTTTGGCCTTTACCCCCGGCTACTCCCAACTTAGTCCTAAGAATGCCAAAATGCTCAGATGCCTTTGTGAGCAAGCAGGGCTCAAAAGCAAGAGCTCGTCCCCACCACACAAAACCTGCTAAGCCACAGCAGGCCCACTACACCTTCACAGTTGCCTTCCTCTCCTGGCCACACTTAAAGGCTGCGTACTCACGCCTTACTCCGAGGAGTGCCACATTGCGCAAACGCCTCTCTCTCTGCTGTCAGTCCTCACAGGCAAGAATTCTGGACACAAGTTGGAAAAGAGCTTCTGGCAGCCGCACAAGATATGCGCAGCTCACCGTTCACTTGTGTTGCCGATCACACCAGGCATATTCAGCGCTTCCTCCAATGAATGCCAGAATAGTCAGTGGCGCGTCCGAGCAGCCAGGGCTTACAGACAAGAGCCTTCATCCCTGAGGCCACCGCACAGTATGTTCCCGAGTGGCCATCCTCGCCTGGCAAAACAGAGGGGCTTGCTCGCTCTAAGTGTGGAGGGAAGAGGTGGGCAAGCTGCGAACCTGTTGTAGAGCTGCCTTAGCTATGCAGCTCAAGCCTGTGAGCGCTGGCTGTTCGGACAGCCGTCGGAGCAGTCTGTCGGGCTTAGGAAGAAGCTGTGAGTACGCCTGGTGTAACTGTCGACAAGGGAGGATGGTGAGCCCGGCTCGTTTTGTGGCCCTGCCAGAGACAATCTTCTCCTGCCCAGATCTCTTGCCTATGAGTGCCGGCTCTCCGGAGAAGCCTCTGAGCAACCGAGCCCTCTTAAGAGTAAGCATGGTGTAATTGTTGATGGGGAGGATGGCGAAATGTGACTTCCAGAGACAAGCTTGTTGTGCCAAGAACGCTCGCCTGTGAGTAATGACAGGGGAGAAAGGCATTTGAGCAGTGTGCCACTCCTAGCAGTAGGTTGGAATCGGCGCGCTGTAACTGTCAGCAGGCGAAGAAGGCAAGTCGTGAACGTGTTGTGGAGCTGCCCTAAGCATGCAGTGCAAGCTTCTTAGGGCAACTCTTTTGCCTGTGAGCTCTGGCTGTTCGGACAGTCGTCTGAGCAGTCTGGCATTCTTAGGCAGAAGCTGTGAGTACGCCTGGTGTAATTGTCGATGGGAGGAGGATGGCGAGACGGGCTCATTTTGCTGTGCTCCCAGAGACAAGCTTGTCGTGCCCAGCGCTCTTGCCCGTGAGCTTTCTAAAGCGTAAGCCTGGTGTAATTGTCGACAGGTCTCACAGGCATGAGTGATGGACTCCCCCCGCCCCAGGATTGCTCTGCATGCTTAGGGCAGCCCGACAACACATTCACGGCTCGCCTTCTTTGCCGGTCGACTCTTACGAGCTTTCTTAAGAGTAAGCATGGTAGTCGGCAGGGGGCACAGGCAGGAAAGCTAGCCAACCAAGCTTCCTTTTCATGCTTAGGGCAGCCCCGCAACACATTCACAGCTGCCTTCCTCGCCGGTCAACACTTACAGCAGGGCTATTCCTCCTGAATGCCTAGGCGTGCCACACAGCTCAAGCGCCACCGACAGTCAGGGCTCACAGGCGGGAGCTAGTCCCAGCCTAGCTTGCCCTGCATGCCTAAGGCAGCCCCACAGCAGGATAACTGCTTGCCTTCTTCTGTCGACATTAAAAGCACGTCGGCTCCCACCTTCCTCTTAGGAATGCCACATTGCTCAAATGCCTGTCCAACGAGCAAGGGCTGCTGGGCATGCCAGGCTTCCCTTTGGCAGCCCACAAAATATTCCCTTGCTCTCTTCCTAAGTGCGCGCCTTTTGGCCCTTTACACCATGGCTACTCACAAGCCTTATTCCCGAGAATGCCGGCTGGCTCCGACACCCGTCGTGGCAGAAGTGGATTCAGAGGGAGAGCTCTGGGCGCTACAGGCTTGCCTCGGGCAGCCTCACAAAAAAATCCAGGTCTCGCTTTCCTTCCCTGTGGCCATTACAGCAGGACTCTTCCCACCTCACTCCTGAGATAGGCACAGGTATCACATGCTTCTCCCACTTGTCAGCACTCACAGGGAAGAGTTCTTCAGTTCTTCTGCGTCCACGTCTCGCCTTCTTTGCCTCTTGACAAAGCAGGCCTACTCCCACCTTACTGCTCGGAGTGCCACACTGCTCCAATGCTTCTCTCCGCGTCAGTACGCACAAGGAAGAATTCTGGACACCAGCTGGAAAAGAGCTTCTGGCCGCTCCAGAAGACATACCATCGCACCATCCTCCCCAGTCAACAATTACACAAGGCTTTCTCCTAAGAATGCCAGCCTGCTCAGACGCCTGTCCAAAGAGCAGAAATGGGTTCAGAGGCGAATGTGCTGGCACGACAGGCTTGCTTCGGGCAGCCTCAGAAAAAATCCAGGTCTCGCTTTCCCTCCCTGTGGACACATACAGCAGGACTCTTCCCACCTCCCTCCTAGGCGTGTCACAAGTATCACCCGCCTCTCCCACTAGTCAGCACTCACAGGCAAGAGCTCTGGGCACACCAAACTGGCTTCCCGCAGTCTCGCAAAAAGCCCCCCCCTCTCGCCATCCTCCCCCTTGATAAGAAGACCAGGCCAACTCAAAGCTTCCTCCTAAGAATGCCAGAAGACTCAGATACAGCCAGGGCTCACAGGCAAGAGCTCTTCCCAAGCAAGCTGGCCCTTCATCCCTAAGGCCACTGCACAGCATGTTCACGAGCCGGGGGGAGCCTTCCTTTCCTGGCGACACATACAGCGGGGTTTGCTTGCTCTGTGGCGAGGAGAGAAGAGGTAGGCAAAGTGCGAACCTGTTGTAGAGCCGCCTTAGATATGCAGATCAGGTCTGTGAGCTCTGGCTATTCGGAAAGGTGTCAGAGCAGTCTGGCACTCTCAGGAGGAAGTTGTGAGTACGCCTGGTGTAATTGTCAACGGGGAGGATGGCGAGACGGGCTCCTCTGATGGTGCTGTGCAAGACAAGCTTGGCGTGCCCAGATCTCATGCCTGTGCATTCTGACAGGTGGAGAGGCGTTTAAGCAGTGTAGCACAAATAGGCGTAAGGTGGGAAAAGGCCTTGTGTTATCGTCGACAGGCGAATAAGGCGAGACTGGGAATTTTGGCGACAATGCCCGAAGAAAGCTGTCCTTGCCCAGAGCGCTTGCCTGTGAGCCTTTGCTTTTCAGACAGGTGTCTGAGTATTTTAGCATTCTTCAGAATAAGGTGCGAGCAGAAGTGGTGTCGACCAGGTCGATGTGGGGGTGGCACTCATGGGAACATTCTGCGGGGCTGCCTGAGGAAAGCTTGGCATGCCCAGAGCTCTTTCCTATGAAAGCTTGCTGGTCTCAGACCCCTGTCCCAGCAGCCAGGGCTCACAAGGCAAGAGCTCTTCCCAAGCACGCTTGACTTTCATCCCTAAAGCAGCCGCACAACACAACCAGGAGTGGCCGTCCCCTCCTGGCGGCACTTACAGAGGGATTTGCTTGCTCTGTGCTGGGAGAAGAGGTAGGCAAACTGTTGGAGAGCTGGCTGAGATGTGCAGCTCGGGTCTGTGCGCTCTGGCTGTTTGGACAGGCAGATGAGCAGTCTGGCATTCTAAGTTGGAAGCTATGAGGACACCTGGTGTAATTGTCGATGGGGAGGATGGCGAGACGGGCTCGTCTTGTGGAGCGGCACGAGACAAGCTTGTCATTTCCAGAGCGCTCGCCTGTGAGCACTGACGAGGAGAGAAGCTGCTGCATGTGTTGACGGGCAAAGAAGGGGAGCCGGGAACGTGTTGTTGGGCTGCCCTGAGCATGCGGAGCAAGCTTGGTGGGGGCAGCTCTTTTGCCTGTGAGCGCAGTCGACAGTTACACCAGGCTGACGCCTAAGAAAGTAAGCTTGCTCGGACGCGTGTCCGGAGAGCCGGCACTCATGGGCAAGAGCTCTGGACACAACAAGCTTGTCTCGGGACGGCCCATGGGCAAGCCTGATTCTCCATCTTCCCTCGTCGACAATTGCACCAGGCGATCTCACAGCTGCCTCCTAAGAATGCCAGCCTGCTCAGCTGCCTGTCTGAACAGCCAGAGCTCACAGGCTTGAGTTGCATATCTAAGGCGGCTCTACAACAGTTTCGCTCTTTGCCTACCTCCACACAGCGTAAGCAAGCCCCGCTGTAAGTGTCGCCAGGAGAGGAAAGGCCCCCCCCCGTGAAGGGCTGTGCGGCTGCCTTAGGGCTAAAAGTCAAGCGTGCTTGGGAAGAGCTCTTGCCTGTGAACGCTGGCTGTTCGGGCAGGCGTCTGAGCATTTTGGCATTCATAGGAGGAAGCTTTGAGTTGGCCTGGTGTTATAATCGAGGGGAGGATGGCGAGATGGGCAGAGCGTCGAGAGACAAGCCTGTCGTGTTTGGCATCCTTTCGGATGGCGAGAAAGGCTGCCGGAAGCACAATTGGCTTGCCCAGAGCTCTTGCCTCTGAACCCCTTCCAGATGGAAGCTTGTCCTGCCCAGAGGTCTTGCCTGTGAGCGCTGGCTGTTCGTACAGGCAGCAGAGCAGGCGGGCATTCTTTGGAGGAAGCTGTGAGTGGATGTGGTGTAAGTGTCCACGGGGAGGATGGTGAGAAGGGCAGAGCTTCGAGAGACAAGCTTGTCGTGTCCAGAGCGCTTGACTGTGAGTACTGACAGGGGCGAGATACACGTTTGAGCAGAGTTGCACTCCCAGCAGTACGATGCAACTGCGGTGTCGACAGCATCTGCGAGGCCTGGGTGTTCGGACAGTTGTCTGAGAAGTCTGGCATTCTTAGGAGGAGGCTTTGAATACGCCTGCTGTAAGTGTCGACGGAGAGCCGGGTCATCTCGCAGGGCTGCCAGAGACAAACTTGGCGTGCCCAGACCTCTTGCCCATGAGTGGCGGCTCTCTGGACAGGTGTCCGAGCAGGATGGCTTTCTTAGGAGTCAGCCTGGTGTAGTTGTCGCCTGCACTCACAGGCAAGAGAGCTGCCCCACCAAGCTTGCTCCTCATGCTTAGCCCAGCCCAACAACACGTTCCCGGCTCGCGTTCTTTGCCCGTAGACACATACAGCAGGCATATTCCCGCCTTACTGCTAGGAGTGCCACACTGCTCAAACACCTCTCTCCTCACCAGTACACACAGGCAAGCGCTCTAGGCACGAAAAGGTTGTCTCTTGAAGTCCCCATCTCGCCCGTCGACAATTGCAACAGTGCACGCACAGCTTCTGCCTAAGAATGCCAGGCTGCTCTGATGCCTCTTGGACCAGCAGGAGTTCACAGGCAAGAGCTCTGGGCACGGCCAGCTTGCTTCGAGCAGTCTCGCAAAAAGTTCCCCGTCTCGCCTTTCTCCTGTGTTGGCAATGTTCTCCTGTGTGGGCTATGCCCACCTTACTGCTAGGAGTGTCACATTGTTTAAACGTCTCTCCCTTGTCTTTTCCCACAGGCATGAGCTCTGGGCATGCCAAGCTCGTCTCGGGTAGCCCTACAAGACGAGGCCGTCTCGCCATCCTCCCCATCGATAAGAAGACCAGGCATACTCAAAGCTTCCGCCTAAGAATGCCAGACGGCTGTCCGAACAACCAGAGCTCACGACGTTGATCTGCGGCCCTCCGACAGGTTCGCAGTTTGCCTACCTCTTCTCTCCCCACTTAGAACAAGCAAGCCCCCGCTTTACGTGCTGCCAGGAGAGAACGGCCACTCGGGAACGTGCTATGCGGTGGCCAGAGCCCAGGCTGTTCGGACAGGTGTCTGAGCAGTCTGGCATTCTTAGGAGGAAGCTCTGAGTATGCCTGGTGTAATTGCCGACGGGGAGGAAGGCGAGATGTGGACTTCCAGTGGGACTGCCAGAAAGAAGCTTGTTGTGTCCAGAGCGCTTGCCTGTGACTGCCGCCTGTCCAGAGAGGCATCTGAGCAGGCTTGCTCTCTTAAGATTCAGCCTGCTGTAATTGTCGACTGCGCTCACAGGGAAGAGCACTGCCCCAGCAAGCTTGCTCCGCATGCTCAGGGCAGCCCAACAACACGTTCCCGGCTCCCTTCCTTTGCCTGTCGGCACGTACAGCAGGCCTATTCCACCTTACTGCTAGGAGTGCCACACTGCTCAAACGGCTCTCTCCTCGTCAGTACGCACAGGCAAGCGCTCCAGACGTGACAAGCTTGTCTCTCGAAGTTCACAAGAAACCTCATCTCGCCCTCCTCCCCTTGGACAATTGCAACGGGCATACTCACAACTTCTTCCTAAGAATGCCAGACTGCACTGACACCTTCCCGACTAGCCAGAGCTGACAGCCCTAAGCTGCATATCTAAGGCGGCTCTACAACAGATGTGTACAGGTTCGCACTTTGCCTACCTCGTCTCGCCACACTTAGAGCAAACAAGCCCCGCTGTAAGTGGCGCCAGGAGAGGAAGGCCACTTGTGAACGTGCTGTGCAGTGGCCTTAGGAATGAAGGGCCAGCTTGCTTGGGAAGAGCTCTTGCCTGTGAGCCTTGGCTGTATCTGAGTCTTCTGGCATTCTTAGGAGGAAGCTTTGAGTTGGCCTGGTCTTCTTAGCGATGGAGGAGGATGGCGAGAGAGGGACTTTTTGCGAGGCTGTCGGAAGCCGGTTTGGTGTGACTAGAACTCTTGCCTGTGAGTGCTGACAAGTGGGAGAGGCATGTGATACCTGTGCCTCTCCCAGGAGTGAGGTGGGAAGAGTCCAGCTGTTAAGTGTCCACAGGGAAGGAAAGCGAGCCCTGGATTTTTTTGTGAGCAGGCATTTGAGCAACGTGGCATTGCTAGGAGGAAGGCGGGAGTAGCGGTGCTATTAATGTTGACAGGAAGGGAAGGCCAGCCATTATCCTGTTGTGGGACTGCCTTAGGCATGCAGGGCAAGCTTGGCTGGGACTAGCTCCCGCCTGTGAGCCCTGACTGTCGGTGGAGGCGTTGGAGCAGTGTGGCACTCCTAGGCGTTCGGGGGGAATAGCCCTGCTATAAGTGTCAACCGGCGAGGAAGGCAGCTGTGAAAGTGCTGTGGGGCTGCCCTAAGCATGAAAAGGAAGCTTGGTTGGCTAGCTTTCCTGCCTGTGCCCCCTGCCGACTACCATGCTTACTCTTAAGAAAGCTCGTAAGAGTCGACCGGCAAAGAAGGCGAGCCGTGAATGTGTTGTCGGGCTGCCCTAAGCATGCAGAGCAATCCTGGGGCGGGGGGAGTCCATCACTCATGCCTGTGAGACCTGTCGACAATTACACCAGGCTTACGCTTTAGAAAGCTCACGGGAAAGAGCGCTAGGCACGACAAGCTTGTCTCTGGGAGCACAGCAAAATGAGCCCGTCTCGCCATCCTCCTCCCATCGACAATTACACCAGGCGTACTCACAGCTTCTGCCTAAGAATGCCAGACTGCTCAGACGACTGTCTGAACAGCCAGAGCTCACAGGCAAAAGGGTTGCCCCAGCAAGCTTGCACTGCATGCTTAGGGCAGCTCCACAACACGTTCCTGACTTGCCTTCTTCGCCTGCTGACAGTTACAGCGCGCCGATTCCAACCTACTGCTAGGAGTGGCACACTGCTCAAATGCCTTTCTCCCCTGTCATTTCTCACAGGCGAGCGTTCTTGGCACAACAAGCTTGTCTCTGGAAGTCACATTTCGCCATCCTCCCCATCAACAATTACACCATGCTTACTCTTAAGAGGGCTCGGTTGCTCAGAGGCTTCTCCGGAGAGCCGGCACTCATAGGCAAGAGATCTGGGCAGGAGAAGATTGTCTCTGGCAGGGCCACAAAACGAGCCGGGCTCACCATCCTCCCTTGTCGACAGTTACACCAGGCGTACTCACAGCTTCTTCCTAAGCCCGACAGACTGCTCCGACGGCTGTCCGAACAGCCAGCGCTCACAGGCTTGAGCTGCATAGCTAAGGCAGCTCTACAACAGGTTCGCAGCTTGCCCACCTCTTCCCTCCACACTTAGAGCGAGCAAGCCCCTCTGTTTTGCCAGGCGAGGATGGCCACTCGGGAACATACTGTGCGGTGGCCTCAGGGATGAAGGCTCTTGTCTGTAAGCCCTGGCTGCTCGGACGCGCCACTGACTATTCTGGCATTCATTGGAGGAAGCGCTGAATATGCCTGGTGTGATCGGCAACACAAGTGAACGGTGAGCTGCGCATATCTTGTGCGGCTGCCAGAAGCTCTTTTCCAACTTGTGTCCAGAATTCTTGCCTGTGAGGACTGACAGCAGAGAGAGAGGCGTTTGCGCAATGTGGCACTCCTCGGAGTAAGGCGTGAGTACGCAGCCTTTAAGTGTGGCCAGGAGAGGAAGGCAACTGTGAAGGTGTAGTGGGCCTGCTGTGGCTTAGCAGGTTTTGTGTGGTGGGGACGAGCTCTTGCTTTTGAGCCCTGCTTGCTCACAAAGGCATCTGAGCATTTTGGCATTCTTAGGACTAAGTTGGGAGTAGCCGGGGGTAAAGGCCAAAAGGCCCTCACCTAGAAAGAGAGCAGGGAATATGCTGTGGGCTGCCCGAGGCAAGCTTGGCATGCCCAGAGCTCTTGCCTAGCGGCCCTTGCTCGTTGGACAGGCATTTGAGCAACGTGGCATTGCTAGGAGGAAGGAGGGAATAGCGGTGCTATTAATGTCGACAGGAAGGGAAGGCAAGCCGTTATCCTGTTGTGGGACTGCCTTAGGCATGCAGGGCAAGCTTGGCTGGGACTAGCTCCCGCCTGTGAGCCCTGACTGTCAGTGGAGGCGTTGGAGCAGTGTGGCACTCCTAGGCGTTCGGAGGGAATAGCCCTGCTGTAAGTGTCAACCGGCGAGGAAGGCAGCTGTGAAAGTGCTGTGGGGCTGCCCTACGCATGCAGGTCAAGCTTGCTTGGCAACAGCTCTTGCCGGTCAGCGTGGGCTGTTCAGACAGGCAGCTGAGCAGGCGGGCAGTCTTAGGAGGCAGCTGTGAGTGGACGTGGTGTAAGTGAGGCACGGGAGGCAATGTCATGGGGCTGCCCGGGCCTGACTCTGATTAACTCTAGATGGTGGCAGTCCAAGATTCCTTAACACTGAACTCCTTTGGAAGGAGTCCTGCTTTGCGAATTTCACTGGGTAGGAGCCCTTTCTCACCTGCCTGAGTTGTTGCAACTGGTCCCGATTGTGTCCATTTGGCTTGGATACAATGGACCGCCAAAGAAACATTAGTTTCAGCTCCTCCTGATGCAACTAAGGAAGCTGATGAGCTTGCCTTCTTTGAGCTCCCACTGAGGTAGAAATCTGAGAGGAGCACCGTTGATTACTTCCAAGAGGTAACAGAGATGATCGTAATGGCTTGGCTTTGCTAATGTAGCCACATCTCTGTTTGTGGCACTTATTCACTAATGCCTCAGCATCGATGCTATTTAGAACTCCTAATCCTGGCCCTGTAACACCACTGACATCCTTTCTTTCTCGCCATTTGGTGTGTCAGGTCCGCTTGCGTAACCATTCCAGCCATGCGGTGTAAGCTATATTTAAAAATGGCAGACAGGATAGTTTAATCATAGACATGTTCTCTTGCCTGAGTAACGCTACAAGTTTTAGAGACCACAAAGGGTTCAACAGTAACTTTTGTGTTCCGGTTGATTTAACTGCGTGGGAGCTCTGCGGAGATGGTCGAGCTGTTCCTGCAGTGACCGCAGGGAAAGTTAAAATGGAGAGCATTGGGGAAGTGGTTAAAGCAGGAGAGAGTGTTGAAAGCTCGTTCCTGAGAGTGCAGGGTAGAACTAATGGAGTAGACTTACAAGTTACACTCCCATTACAAGAGCATTCGTTAGAACACATCACCGGGGCCTGCCGGGACCCGGGCAATGGAAGGCGGAAGTTCTCAGTGCAATCGTCTCTCCGGCACCAGGCGAGAGTCACTACAATTTGTAGTTAGTGACACACTGGACTTCTCAGTTTGGGTAATGTCTTGGTCCCATTTCCATCCGTATGGGATGCTCCTCCAGGGCTTTTGCCTCACCTTCAACGTGGCAGGCCAGTACTGCAACATGCTGTCAACTCTGTGGATGCGCTATTTGATACAAGTAGGAACAAGAGCATTCCTCATTTGCTTCCCAAATTGCTTCTCCTCGATTTTGGCTACAACACATTTTACCCCCAGGTTGGTTTTTTGCTAGGGCGGTTAAACAATACTCCAGTGCAAGCACAAAGGTCACGACAACAACTAACAGCACAAGCGTTACACGCCACACTTTGTATCATTTAATGTCCCGGACGGCTTAGCTCATGTGGTGCTTCCAAGAGCTTCCGGTCCACTCAGCCGCTTTACATCTGACTGATTGGAGCCAATTTTCTTTCCCTGGAAGTTTAACAGTGAAATAAGAACTCCACAGTACAGTGTAGGGGCCTCCCGCGATTTGGTTGCACTTCGGACTTTCAGGTGACTATCTGTACCAACCCCTTACGTCCAGGCTGGCTAGCGTGTGCTTGCACGCCACCTGGTACTGAGTGGGCCCACTGAGCTTTTCCCCTGCCTTTTGTAAGTGTAATTCGTTCATCTCCACCCAAGCGGTTGCTTTTAGCCTGAGTTGCCCACTGTGGCTAAAGGTCTCCCCAAAAGAATTTCCACTGGCAATAGTCCTAGAGGCTGTCACGGAGGATTCTGAACCTCCCGTAGTGCTAAGTTTAGGGCTGCTGGTAAAAATGACCTCACTACCTCAGCAAGCAGCCAGTGGCCTGCCACTTGCCAATCAGGCACTGAGGCAGAAGTGAGCTCAGAAGCACAGGCAGGACTCATGGCGCTCTGAGTGCCTCATCAGGCACTTAGGTCAAAGGGACCTCACAAGCACAGCCAGCAGTGAAGGGCCTGCCATGGCGCATCAAGCACGGAGAAAGAAGGGAACACCCAAGCAGACCAGCAACCATGGGCCTGCCACTGCCCTTTTTGGCATGCAGACACAAGTATCCTCACAAGCCCAGCCAGGAGGCATGGCCCTGCCACTGGCCTATCAAGCACAGAGGCAGAAGCAACCTCACAAGCAGAGCGAGGACTGATGGGCCTGACTGGCCTACCAGGCCGTGAGGCAGAAGTGACATGACTATCTCATCCAGCAGTGGTGGGCCTGACAATATCATTTCAGGCAAAGGATAAAGTGATATCACAGAACACTGAAGGACCATAACAGAAAAAAAGGCACTTGGAGGCATGAGCACTGGGAAAAAAGGGCACTAGGAGGCGATGCACTGCAAAAATATGCACATGGAGGACACTATACTGGAAAAAAAGGCACTTTGGGAGTCTGCATCACAAAAATAGGCACTTGGAGGTGGCTAGACCGGAAAAAAGGCACTTAGATGCCCCTTCACTGCAAAAAAAAGGCACTCAGACAGCAGTGCACCTCAAACAAAGGCACTCGGAGGCCCCTGCACTGCAAAAAAAAGGCACCCGGAGAAGAGTGAACCACAAGAAAAGGCACTCGGAGGCCGCTACACTGCAAAAAAAGGCACTTGGAGGCCTCTACGCTGCAAAAAGAGCACGCGGAGGACCATGCACCGCAAAAAAAGGCACTCGGTGGCCCCTACAGCACAAGAAAAGGCACTCGGGGTCTGCTACAATGCAAAAAAAGGCACTCGGAGGGCTCTTCACCGCAAAAAAAGGCACTTGGTGGCCTCTGAAACACAAGAAAAGGCACTCGGGGCCACTACACTGCAAAGAAAAAGGTACATGGAGGCTACTACCCCAAAATAACAGCACTCGGAGGCCCCTGAACCACAAGCAAAGGCACTCGGTGGCACCTACACTGAAAAAAAGGCACTCGGGGGCTGCTATAATGTGAAACATGGCACGTGGAGGGCCCTGCACTGGAAAAAGAGGCACTTGCAGGCCTGTACACTGCAAATAAAGGCCCTCGGAGGCTCCTGCACCACAAAAGAAGGCACTTGGAGGCCCCTACATTACAAAGAAAGGCACTCGGAAGCACCTACATTGCAAAAAATGGCACGTGGAGGCTACTACACTGCAAAAATTGAACCCTGAGGCCCCTGCACTGCAAAAAAAGGCACTCGGTGGCCCCGACACCGCAAATAAAGGCACTCAGGGGCTGCTACAATGCGAAAACAGGCACTCCAGTGCCCCTACAGCGGATAGAAATGTACTCAGTGGGCCCTGCAGCACAAAAAAAGGCACTTGGAGGCTAGTACACTGCAAAAAAAGGCACTCGGAGGCCCCTGCACCGCAAAAAAAGGCACTCGGTGGCCCCGAACGACAAGAAAAGGCACTCGGGGGCTGCTACAATGTGAAACAAGGCACTCGGAGGGCCATGCACCACCAGAAAACGCACTCGGAGGCTCCTGCAGCACAAAAGAAGGCACTCGGAGGCCCCTACATTGCAAAAAAAGGCACTTGGAGACTACTACACTGCAAAAAAAGGCACCCTGAGGCCCATGCACAGCAAAAAAAGGCACCCTGAGGCACATGCACAGCAAAAAAAGGCACTCGGTGGCCTCTACACCACAAAAAAAAGGCACTCGGCTGCCCCTACACTGGGAAAAAAAAGGTACTTGGAGGCCCGTACAACACAGAAAAAGGCACTCAGGGGCTGCTAGAATGCTAAAAAAGGCACTCGGTGGCCCCTACACTGGAAAGAAAAGCATTCAGAGGCCTCTACACCACAATAAAAGGCACTCGGCTGCCCCTACACTGGAAAAAAAAAAGGTACTTGGAGGCCCGTACAACACAGAAAAAGGCACTCAGGGGCTGCTAGAATGCAAAAAAAGGCACTCGGTGGCCCCTACACTGGAAAGAAAGGCATTCAGAGGCCAGCGCACCACAAAAACAGGCACTTGGAGGCCGCTACATCGCAGAGAAAGGCACTCAGAGGCACCTGCAACGGAAAAAAATGCACTCGGAGGCCCCTACACCACAAAAAAAAGGCACTCGGAGGCAGCTACAATACAAAGAAAGGTACTCGGAGGCCCCTACACTGGAAAAAAAGGTACTCGGAGGCCAGTGCACCGCAAGAAAAGGCATTCGGTGGCCCCTGCACTGCCAAAAAGGTCAATCACAGCCCCCTGAACTGCAAAAAAAGGCACTCGGAGGCCGCTACACCACAAAAAAAAGGCACTTGGAGGACGACACCACAAAAAAAGGTACAGGGTGGCCCCGACAGCACAAACAAATGCACTTGGGGGCTGCTGCAATGTGAAACAAGGCACTCGGAGGGCCCGGCACCACCAAGAAAGGCACTCGGAAGCCCCTACATTGCAAAAAAAGGCACTTGGTGGCCCCTACACCACAAAAAAAGGCACTCAGGGGCTGCTACAATGCGAAAAGAAAGGCACTCGGAGGATGCTGCAACACAAAGAAAGGCACTCGGAGGGCCCTTCACCGCAAAAAAAGGCACTCGGAGGCCAGTGTACTGAAAAACAGGGCACTTGGAGGCCAGTGCACCGGAAAAAAAAAAAAGCACTCAGAGGCCTCCACACCACAGAAAAAGGCACTCGGAGGACCACACCACAAAAGAAAGGCACTTGGCTGCCCCTACACTGAAAAAAAGGCACTCGGAGGCCCCTACAGCACAATTTTTTCCCTATTTTTCCCCTATTTTTTTCAATAACTGCTGAAATATTTACTATTGCTTTTTCAAGTTCACTCACTCCCAGTTGTGGAAACAGCCACCTTACGAATGACTGCAACCTAGTAGGTCGATCTATTAAAGGATTATTGACCCTCTTTTGTCTCCTTATGAATGTTCTTAGCCAGGATTTTTGGTATTTATTACTCAATTCTTTTCTTAGAGTAACATTAGGGATTATTGCCCCTAAAGTACATGTCCCTGACCAATTAGGAGGTAGCACTTTTCGTGCCTTGTTTCCACACAACCAATACCATCCACTACCTTTTGGAACACGCCACCCATTTAGTTCCTTACTTGGCCACTTATAAACCTATTCAGCTATCCGAGAGCAATCTTTATAACCTCCTACCTTAATGGCTCCAGTACAGTTGATCGATTGCTTTCCATAAAGTATAGTTTTCTCCCACCATTTATTACTATTATTACATCTTTGGATACATTGATAATAATCTCCTGTCACACTCTGGACTTCCCATTCCTGTTTGGTTGTTTCATAGGCACTCCAATTAGCGGGAAGCCCTTGTTGGAATGTTCAGGGAAGTGGGTACACACCCAGCAATCCCTCTGGTTAACTATCTTCATAGATTTCGTAATTACTTCCAAATGGAGATTGTGACTCCAAAATCCTTCCTGATTCCCTTTAATTGTTTGGCTCAGGTAACCTAGAAAAACTAACCACCACATTTCTCCCCTGGTTGTTAAGGAGAACATCATTTTTACACAGATACCGTAACAACAATATTAACCCTATTCCTAACAAACAGATTAAAGCATTTTTTTTCCCCTGAATACAATCTAAATTTAAAACCGATTCGCTTCTAATACAACTCATATAGCTTTATATATTTTTAACTTTAGAGGTTGAACTTGTTCAGCTTTCCACATCTCTCGAGATACTGCTTTCACTCGGGTGTAACCTAAAAGTATAACTGGATGTACCTACGGAGAGAAGAACCTTTGCAATAGACAAGAGATAATCACTTAAAATTTGATCACCCTTAACGTGCATTTGAATTTCATTTCCAGTTAAATTTACAGTGTAAGGTTTACCATACAGAATCTCAAATGGACTAACTTTCTCCCTAACCCTTGGGGTTATTCTGGTTCTTAATAATGCCAGAGGTAAAACATCAGTCCATTTCATCTGAGTCTCCTGACACAATTTTCCTACCTGTCTCGTCTCTTAATTGTTTGATTCACTCTTTCCACTTTTCCACTGGATTGTGGCCTCCAGGGGGTATGTAAGTCCCATTTAATTTGTAGTATTTTTGAGATTTGCTGTACTATTTCTGCTATAAAATGAGGTCCCCTATCTGAAGAAAACCCTTCTGGTACCCTAAATCTTGGTAGATTTCTTTTAATAACATTTTCACTACCTCCCTTGCTTTAGTGGTACGACATGGGAAAGCCTCAGGCCATCCTGAAAAGGTGTCAACAATTACCAACAAATATTTATATCCATTACATCTTGGTAATTCAGAAAAATCAATTTGCCAGTAATCCCCAGGCATGAAGCCCCTTTTTACTTCCCCTGGGGGGCTTCTTCTGAATCTTGGGATTATTTCTAAGACAGATTTCACATTTTTGTGTAATACCCTTTGCAATTATTAACATACTAACTCCTACAGCAAATCTTTTAACTGTTTCAACCAGTGCCTCAGGTCCCATGTGGGTACTATCATGTATTTGCTTCATCAGCTTCTTCATTATCAGCAAAGTTACCACACACTGTCCAGTAGATGTCACCCACCATCCTTCAGGAGTTTTTATGCATTTCAGTATTTCTGCTAATTTATTTTCTTTTTCAGTGTATACTGGAATTTCCATTTTTAACATTCTCTCTGGAACTAATGCTGCCACTGACACAGATAATGCTGCCCTTTTTGCAGCCTCATCGGCCTGTTATGGAAATTAAACTTGTCGGCCACCATAACAGAGTTCGACCCTAGGTTCCCCCAAGTAAAGTTCAGAGCCAAATCAAAACAAACTAAATTTTAATCACACGCGTGCCGTAATTACAGCTCGAGCTGGGTGCCTCTAAAGAGGGACCCTAACATAAACAAATCCTGGGTAATTATAGTCTTTTCGACTTCCACTTCCCACCCCTCACGCGATAGTTAGACCAATAGTAATTTTTTGGTCTGGGGGGTCTCCTGCTCCTCATTGGGTCTCATCGTCTTTCTGAGGCAAGCTGTTTTTCTCCTTATTCTTGTTTTTTTGCAGTCTCTGATGATGGTTGTACCTCTGTTTTTGTTGGGTCTGGCGGTTGCCTCCCAAGGTCTTATCTTCCCAGTTGTTTTGGCGTCTTCCCTCTCGGAGTCGGTGACACAGGTGCGCCGACTGCGTGTGGCGCCCTTATCTTCCCAGCCTGAACGAGCTCTGAGGCACTATTTTTTATTAAAATAAGTAAAGATTCGTTACTTTTCCCACGCTCGGCCTAAGGCTTCAGCAAATCTAGCCACTCATGCTAAGCAAGTTTTATGTAAGTTGTGCTAAGCAGCCATTTCTAGACAGTTTCAATTCACTATTCTTTAACAGTTTCCCCCCTTTGTTTTTATGAAGCATCCCTGCTAATATTTTAAACAGAGTTCTCGAAGCCTTTCGAGGCGTACTATCACTTTCCCTAATCTTATGTATAATATGATCGTAAGCAATAGGCATAACACAGTTAAACTGAATACGACTACTACCGGGTGCAATACATGATTATAAATCCCTGTTGCAGTTGGTGACCACCCTACAAGAGTTTCCCAGCCATGATGTTCTCCGTCCCTTTTTACCCTTTCCAAGATATGATGTATCTCTTTTGCATCATGGGGAACAGTGATTAGAGTTTTCTGTCCACTGTTCTGGATGCGCTCTAGCAGTCGATGCAAATCATCATGTTGTAGTAGTTTCCTTACCAGGGTGAGATTCATCCCAATGGGGGTAGGTAGTAAATTTTGAATTAATGTATAATTAGATTGTAACAATTGATAAGACGTGATAGGAGCTGAATAATTAAAATCACATCCCATGATTTTGGTAAAGCTACAAATACAAATATTTCAATGATTACTTATATCTACTACAATGCCATCTATAACTACAAGACTACAAAAGGTTCTCATACATACGCATCCTCTCCCAATATATACAAGTATAGTTTCAGGTGTTTCATCAGGGTGTATTTCAAAACGACAAACATTTTGCTCAGCGTCAAGACAAATGTCTTGGGCTTTGATAGTATTACTTTCACAAATAAACCCTTGCTGTTCCTGTACAATACATGCGCTAACGTCCACAGTTTGCCATTTATTTCCATTTCGTTGGGCCCATACTCTATGTTCCAATGGATAGAGTATAGCTCCATTGTGATTTAATCCTAACGCAATGATTGGATATATTGTATATGTTGAAGCATTACGTATTGTTGAAACAAAGGCTGTGGCCTTAGTGTTGATAGGACCATAAGTAAAATTGACCAGATACCACCAGGATTGGAATTCCTTTTCAAATTCGGTCGCATTATCCCAAATTACCTTTCGAATTTCAGTGGGTAAAGTGCCCTCTTCCCCTTCCCTTATAATCGTTGCTACCATAGATTGCATCCACAGTTGAGCTTGGATGCAACTGAGGGCCAGGGAAATATTAATTTGGGTTTCCCCAAGTGCATCCACTATCAAGTGGTGATCTTTTTCATTCATTTTTTCCCATTGAGGTAATATCTCAGATGAAAGCCATTGGTTAGTTCCTAATGCTAATAAAGAAGCCCTCAATGGATGTTTTAATCTGCATAACTCACTTGTTGTTGTGCTCAGTTTATTTACGAGTACTTCAGCATCTATACTGTTTAGGACTCCCAATCCTGTTCCTATGATACCGGTCACATCTCTCCTTGTTCGTTTTGGAGAGGTGAGGGTTTGCCTATGTAACCACGCCGTCCATCCCACATAGGACGTACCTAAGAATGGTGAACAGGTCGGTTTGATTGTAGAGATATAATTTGCATTAACAGCTCTACTCGATTGAGAGACCATGATGGATTAAATAACACTCGTTGTTGGCCTGTATTTCTAATCACATACGGTCCAATTTCAAAGATTTGTGGGGATAAGGTTTTCTTACTCTTCATGGTAACAGAGTTATTTATATTGGTGAAAATAATTGTAGTCAGGGTAGGTATTGCTGTACTGGGCTCAATAATGTCTATTTTAAATTTAAATGATAGTCCCACAGACAAACTATTAAAACAGGCTGTTCTAAGGTAAAATTGTACCAACAATCCAGGTTTTCACTGGCACAAATTTTCCTTTCTTTTTCATTTGATTTGATTTTAGTGAGAGAGATTTGAGTTGCCTTCTCATGGGTGGACCCGCTGATCACTCGACACCCTCTTTATTTCCTTTCCTGTCCCTCCCAGGAGTTGGGGAAGTTGGTTAGTATTATCCCAGCTCCATTCATTTTCTGAGTATACTTCAGTTCCATGCATGACCAGGGTTGAGAGGTTTAAGTTTTTATCAGAATTTAATCCCATACTTCCGGTATACTTAACACGGGCCTGGGACCATGGCCACTCTAAGGTTCTTTGACCACAGCTTAGGGAAAGTAGCATTGCCAGGGTTTGAAACAGCAACATGAGCACGGCACTTCTGCCTGCCATCCTGCAGGGTGCAGTAAAGGCAAAGAGATTTGTGTTAGTGAGGCGAGTCCCAACAGATTACCCTGGGGAAGTCGTGTATCCCATCGAGCTTTACGTGGTTGTCTTCATTGTTCTGCTGCAAGCTCTGCTGTGTTTGCTTCTTGGACTGTCACTCGTTTCACGTGAGAGTGGTGAATCCAATTCTCTTTTCCTAGAATTTTAACAGCGTAGTAAGAACTTAACAATACAGTATAGGGTCCTTCCCATTTTGGTTCTAGTTTTGTTTTTCGCGAGAATACCTTTTTCAGCACTTTATCTCCAGGCTGTATATCATGTGCCTGAATGTCTGATGGCACCGGCTGAAACCACTGAGCCTGATTTTGCAAGGCCTTAAACTGTTCTTGTAAGGCTAGTACATATTGTGTCACTCATTCATCTCCGTCTAATAGGCTGGTCTTAGCAGGGATATAAGTCCCTGGTATCGCTAAATGTCTCCCAAAAAGAATTTCTGCTGGTGTTAGTCCTATGGGTTGCCGTGGAGAATTTCAAACATCCCATAGAGCTAAGTTTAATGCCTCTGGCCATTTTAGGCTAGCATGTGTGCATATTCTTGCTGTTTTCTCTTTTAATGTTCTATTCATTCTTTCTACTTGTCCTGAAGATTGTGGGTGATAAGGAGTATGTAGGTTTCTTTTTATTCCTAACGATTTGTATAACTGATTGATTATGCTTGCTGTAAAATGGGCACCCCTGTCTGAATCAATGGCTTCTGGGACCCCATACCTGGGTATGATTTCCTTCAGTAAGGCTTTTACCACTCCCCCTGTGTCAGCCTTTCTTGTTGGGAAAGCTTCTACCCAGCCTGATAACTGATCTACTATCACTAACAAGTGTTTGTATCCATAGACAGATGGCATATCTGTATAATCTATTTGCAGCTTCTGGAAAGGGAAGAAAGCCCATGGTCGCCCCCCCCAAATCTGAGCTTGGCTTGTTATTTGAAAACTTCAGGCAGGTCGGGCAGCTATTCGTTATTCTTGCAGCAGCTGCATAAATTCCTGGAGCAGCCCATACTTTCTGTACCTGTTTAGCTATTGCCTCGGCTCCCCCATGAGCTTTATCGTGAAACCACCTAGCTATAGTAATTAAATATTTTTTTGGTAGAATTGGTTTTTCCCCAATTGTCCATATTCCATCATCATTTTGTTTTGCTTCCCACTGTTCCCATTGTTTTTTCTCTTCCACTGAGCACTCTTTTTCATACATAGTTTTGGGGTCTATTAAGTTTGGCCACTCACTCTGGTCCATCCTTGGAACTGCCCCCATACATTCTCTCAGAGGTTGTCGAGCTGCAGCCCTCGCAGCAGCGTTGGCTAGAGCATTTCCTCTGCTAATTTCTGTAGTGTCTTTAGTATGGGCTGGGCAGTGTATTACCGCAATTTCTTTGGGCAGTTGAACTGCTTCCAGCAAATTACATATTTCTTCTCCATTAGCTAATTTCTTTCCTGATGATGAAAAGAATCCTTGTTCTTTCCGTAACATCCCTGTTGCATGACACACTCCAAATGCATATTTAGAGTCGGTATAGATATTTACCCGCAAGCTCTTACCTATATTTTGCTGCTTGGGGCAATGCTATTAATTCTGCTCCTTGAGCACTTACTGATGGAGACAAAGGATTGGCCTCGAGCACCTCAAAGACGTTAGTGACAGCATAGCTGGAGTGACGTCTTCCGTCCAAATAATAGGATGACCCATCTGTAAACAGAACTAAGTCCGGGTTCTCCAAAGGTTCTTCTTTAAGGTCCTCCCGGGGCTTGCTTGAGCTGACCACCACCTGCTCACAGGAATGATGTGGCTCTCTGTCCTCCGGTTGAGGCAATAGCGTTGCTGGATTCAAAATATTGCATCTTTTTCAAGTCACATTATCTGCATGCAGTATTATCAGTTCATAGCGGTGAGCTCTCTGTGGGGATAGTGCTTGAGTTGCATATTGCTTCATTAACAGTTCTACTTCATGTGGCACATACACAGTCAATGAATGACCCAAAACCACAGGTCATGTTTTTTTCAATAAGAGCTGCAGTAGCTGCTATTGCTCTGATGCATCCTGGAGTGCCTTTAGCTACCTCATCTAGTTGCGTGGAGTAACAGGCCACTGGTCTACGGTGAGGGCCTAGTTTTTGGGTGAGTACCCCACTTGCTACTCCCTGTCGCTCATGGACAAATAATTCAAATAGTTTGCTATAATCTGGTAACCCGAGAGCAGGGGCTGAAACCAACGCTTTTTTCACAGATGTAAAAGCTTTCTCCCTTTCCCTGGGGCCTTGGGCCCCAGGCCAAAGGCTCTATCTCCTCCTTTTTTGTTGCCTGTACCAGAGGCTTAGTAAGTTCTGCTAACCCAGGAATCCACGGTTGGCAGAATCCTACAGCTCCTAAAAATCCCCTAAGCTGTTTTTTTGTTACAGGACGAGGCATATCAAGAATTGTCTTTACTCATTCTGGATCAACTAACCTGTGTCCTTCTCTTAAGATAAAACCCAAATATTTTACCTCTCTTTGACACAGCTGGAGTTTAGACAGAGATGCTCGATGCCCTTTTTCTGCAAAAGCGTTACATAGAGAAACAGTATCTTTCAAACATGTCTCATAATCTTTACTTGCTAATAACAAATCATCTACATATTGTATTAATACAGAATGTCCTGGAAGTTCGATATCTGAGAGGTCATTTTTAAGTATACGCGAAAAAATAGTCGGAGACCCAGTAAATCCCTGTGGCAGCCTTGTCCAAGTTAATTGTTGTCCCTTCCAAGTGAAAGCAAAGAGATCTTGGCTATCTTCAGCTATTGGTATACTAAAAAAGGCTGCTGTTAGGTCAATCACAGTAAAATAAGTTGCCCAATGGGGTATCTGTAGTAAAATGGTTGATGGGTCGGGGACTACTGGATGTGGAGCAACTACATGTTGGTTTATAGCCCTTAAGTCTTGTACAAAGCGATACTCTGGATCACCATCAGCATCTTGCCTGTTCTTTTTAGCTGGCAGAATTGGGGTGTTATATGGGGATTCACAGACTCTAAGGATATCCATTTTCAGATAATGATCAATTTGTTTTTGGATACTCTTCTCTGCTTCCTTCGGGATAGGATATTGTTTAACTGCAGGAGGCAATCCCCCCTTTGTTTTTATCGAGACTAGACTGGCTGATTTCAGTAGTCCCACATCCATTCCTGAAGAGCTCCATAATTTTTTAGAAACTGATCCTAAACCTGTTGGAATTTGCAGACTAGTTGACTCTGGTTCTGGTGTCTTAGCCAGAACACACGAACCCATAATTATTAGCTTTGTCCCTTCCAGCTGTAAGCAGATCTGAGTATCCAAGGCTTGCAGGAGATCCCTCCCCAAAAGGCATATAGGTGCGTCTGTGGAAATTATAAAACGTCCCCACACTGTTTTACCCCCAATAGTGAGTAATAAGGGCTTAGATAACTTCGTTTGCCCTTTCCCATCACTCCTTGCATCACTATTTTATCTGATGATTTGCATCCTTTAGGCTCAAAATTTAAAAGGGAAAGGGTGGCTCCAGTATCCACTAGAAAGGGAACTTCTAAACCTTCTGTATTTGCCATTACGTGACCCTCAAAATCCAAATCTACATCCCATAAATTTACTCCAATTTCCACAGTATTTTCTGAGTCTCCTGTTTCCTCTCATTGTGGATTGACTGGGAATCGCCTGGTCTCCTCCTTAGTGTTTGATTGTCTCATGCCGGTTCCTCTGTGCCTAACTACATGGGGCCTCACTGGGCACTCCCGCTGCCAGTGTCCTTGTTCCCCACAATTATAACAAACATCATTAACTCCTGACTGTACAGCACATTCACTTTGACTCCATCTATCTCTCCTGGCTCTTTCACGTCCCCTCCCCCTGGGTCCTCTAAATCCATCTCTTAACACAGCTGCTAACACACTAACTTCCTCTCTTTTTTGCTGTCTCTTTTCTTTTGCCCTCTCCTCCTCTCGACTGTTATACACAAATGTGGCTAAATGTAATCTTTCATCCATTCGCTTTCCTGGCCAGTCAGGGACATGTTTGGAAAACTACTTTTTAATGTCCGGGGCTGCTTGGTCTACAAATGTGGAAATCATTAGCGGCCTGTTAGCCTCAGCTTCTGGGTCTAGTCCTCCCCCATACATTCTGACTTGCTTAATTAGCCTAGCAAAGTAAGCCGAGGGGTGTTCCTCTGCCTGTTGCTGACACTCCCTCACTTTAGACCAATTTGCAGTCTTTTGTCCTGCCAAAGGTATAGCTTCTTCTAAGTCCTCTCTGGCTAATTGCAACTGCCTGTAATCTGCATCTACATTATGATTCCATCCGGGGTCCACAGCTGGCCAGGCTGTTTGAGCAGTCCCGACACCCCCCTCTGCTGCCCAACGGCGGTTTGCATCCAAAATTGAGCACCTTTCATCTGGAGTGAACACAGATTCAAGGCGTGTTTGTACATCTCCCCAGGTAGGGCCATACGCCCGCATAATTCCCCTTATGATTTGTAACACTCTTTCTGGATCATCCCTAAGTCTGGGGAGCCGTTGACTCCATATAATTAAATCTTGGGGTCTCCAGGGTCGGTAAACTCGTGTAGTGGCGACCCGAGGTACCCCTTCCAGATCGGGTGGGGGCACTCCTGGCACAGGAAGGCCTTCCAGAGGAGCTTGAAAGGCGGGGGCAGAAGGCAAGCGGGGGTATAGGGAAGCTGAAGCAGAGGGTAGCGCATAGGGTGGAATAGTTTCCACAAGTGTTTCAGCAGCTGCGGTACTTACAGCATTCTGAGGAAAGATTCTCTCTTTCCTAGGCGCCTCTTTTCGTCTAGCAAATGCCCAGTTGTCCCATAGATACCAGTAATCCATTTGTCTGGGGAACCTGTTCTCCAAATGATGACGCAGGAAAGTTAGTTCCTGGTAACCGAAGGTCCCCTGGGGCGGCCATCGCTCTGCCAGATTACCTTCCTTAGTCAGGAACGGCCAATCCTCCTGACATAGTTGGACTAACCTTTTTCTCCCTAAAGTTTTGGTACCATCAATCTTACTCCAGTTTACCAAAATTTCGGCTAAGGGCGTCCCCTTTTCTATGCCGAAATTATTTCCCATATTGAGTTCCTGAAAAGTGCGTCTTAAGCAAATCAGGCAGTGCACTTCCTTACCGGTAACACCAGATGCTGTAGCTGGTGTGATCACACGCACTATTTCTCTCTTTCTCTTTCTCTCGCTCCCTGGGAACCACACTCACACCACCCGAGTCTTTAACTGCTAGGACTGCTGTCCCTTCGCAGCGGGCGGCTTCTCAGTCGACGGGTGCCCCAATCGGTTCCCAGGCTACACGCACTCACACACACACACGCAAACACACAGTACTGTTTACACTCACACCAGTCACAGTGACTCTAGATTTCGGTCTTATAGTTTTGCAGTGCGCCTTATGCTGATCAGGCTGCACACCCCTCCTCCGGCCGAACCGAGCTGGGACTTAAAACCCACTCTAACCCTGGGGATGGGACTCCTACCTGTCCCCCTGGTATGCCTTACAGTGGCCAGCCCGCGTACACCCCCCCCCACACACACACCTGGTACGCCTTACGGTGATCAGCCCGCGTACCCCTTCAGTGCACTGTTACCAGACTAGATTTTAGAATTTAGGTGGGAGTTTAAGACTCACCTTCTCGGTGCCTCTCGTTGCCAAAGATCCCAGGTGAACTCACCCGATGGCGCCAGATGATTGTTTGGAGATGAGAGGCCCCGACAGTGGTCGCCTAGGGTCCCATCTGGGGTGCCAAACTGTTATGGAAAATAGGCTTGTCGGCCACCATAACAGGGCTCGACCCTAGGTTCCCGCAAGTAAAGTTCAGAGTCAAATCAAAACAAATTAGATAATTTTAATCACGTGTGTGCAGTAATTACAGCTCGAGCTGAGTGCCTCCGAAGAGGGACCCTAACATAAACAAATCCTGGGTAATTATAGTCTTTTCGACTTCCAGTTCCCACCCTTCACGCGATAGTTAGACCAATAGCAATTTTTTGGTCTGGGGTCTCCTGCTCCTCATTGGGTCTCATCGTCTTTCTGAGGCAAGCTGTTTTTCTCCTTATTCTTGTTTGGCTGCTGGCTGTACTTGTGATGTCTCAGCAGCCTCAGTGTCTCATAGGCCAGTTGCAGGCCCATGGCTGCTGGCTGCATTTTGAGGTCAGCTTTGTCTCAGTGCCTCATACTCCAGTGGGATGCCCATGGCTGCTGGCTGTACTTTTGAGGTCACAGAAGGACCCTATCCTGATAGCTCAGTGGCAGGCCCCTGGCTGCTGGCTGTCCTTGTGAGATCACAGCAGCCTCAGTGCTTCACAGGCCAGTGGCAGGCCAATGGCTGCTGACTGTACTTGTAAGGTCACATAAGCCTCCGTGCCATATAGGGCAGTGGAAGGCCCATAGCTGCTGTCTGTGCTTGTCAGGTCACAGAAGTACCAGTGCCGCATAGGCCAGTGGGATGCCCTGGCTGCTGGCTGCTGGCTGTGCTTGTGAGGTCAGAGAAGCCTCAGTGCCCTATAGGGCAGTGGCAGGCCCATAGCTGCTGGCTTGGCTTGTGAGGTCAAATCAGCCTCCGTGCTGTATAGGCTAGTGGCAGGCCCTTGGCTGCTGGCTGTGCTTGTGAGGTCACAGCAGCCTCTGTGCCTCACAGGCCTGTGGGAGGCCCGTAGCTGCTGGCTGTGCTTGTAAGGTCATAGCAGTCCTATTTCCTGATAGACCCATGGCAGGCCCCTGTCTGCTGGCTGCCTTTTGAGGTCACATTTGTCTCCGTACCTTATAGGGCAATGGCAGGCCTCTGGCTCCTCGCTGTGCTTGTCAGGTCACAGCAGCCTCCCTGCCCTATAGGGCAGTGGGAGGCCCCTGGCTGCTCGCTGTGCTTGTGAGGTCAGAGAAGCCTCCCTGCCCTATAGGGCAGTGGCAGGCCCATAGCTGCTGGCTGTGCTTGTAAGGTCACAGCAGTCCTATTTCCTGATAGGCCCGTGGAAGGCCCCGTCTGCTGGCTGCCTTTTGAGGTCACATTTGTCTCTGTACCTTATAGGGCAATGGCAGGCCTCTGGCTCCTCGCTGTGCTTGTCAGGTCACAGCAGCCTCCCTGCCCTATAGGGCAGTGGTAGGCCCACAGCTGCTGCCTGGGCTCGTGAGGTCATAGCAGCCTAAGTGCTTCACAGGCCAGTGGCAGGCCCCTGGCTGCTGGCTGTGCTTGTCAGGTCACAACACTCCTACAGCCTGGTAGGCCAGTGGCAGACCCACAGCTGCTGGCTTTGCTTGTTACGTCACAGCAGCCTCAGTGTCTTATCGGGCAGTGGCAGGCCCCTGGCTGCTGGCTGTGCTTGTGAGGTCACAGCAGCCTCAGTGCTTCACAGGCCAGTGTCAGGCCCCTGGCTGCTGGCTGTGCTTGTGAGGTCACAGCAGCCTCCGTGCCATTTATGGCAGTGGCAGGCCCGTGACAGTGTGCTGTGCTTGTGAGGTCAGAGCAGTGTCAGCGCCTCATTGGGCAGTGGAAGGCCAATGGCTGCTGGCTGTGTTTGTGAGGTAACATCAGCCTCCGTTCCCTATAGGCCAGTGGCAGGCCCTTCACTGCTGGCTGTGCTTGTGAGGTCACAGCAGCCTCTGTGCCCTATAGGGCAGTGGCAGGCCCCTGGCTGTTTGCTGTGCTTGTGAGGTCACAGCAGTCTGAGTGCCTGATAGCCAGTAGGAGGTCCATACCTGCTGGCTGTGCTCATGAGGTCACAGCAGTCCTATTGCCTGATAGGCCAGTGCGAGGCCATTGGCTGCTGGCTGTCCTTTTGAGGTCACGGCAGTCCTATTGCCTGATAGGCCAGTGGCAGGCCTCTGCGTGCTGGCTGCATTTTGAGGTCACCTTTGTCTCAGTGCCTCATCAGGCAGTGGGATGCCCATGGCTGCTGACTCTGCTTGTGAGCTCACAGAAGTACCAGTGCCTGACAGGCCAGTGGCAGGCCCCTGGCGGCTTCCTTTCCTTGTGAGGTCACATGAGCCTCTGTGTCTGATAGGGCAGTGGAAGGTGTTGTAGAGGCCTCCAAGTGCCTTTTTTCGCGGTGCAGGGGCCACCGAGTGCCTTTTTTCGCGGTGCAGGGGCCACCGAGTGCCTTTTTTCGCGGTGCAGGGGCCTCAGGGTGCATTTTTTTGCAGTGTAGTAGCCTCCAAGTGCCTTTTTTTGCAATGTGGGGGCCTCCAAGTGCCTTTTTTTGTGGTGCTGGGGCCTCCAAGTGCCTTTATTTCCAGTGTACAGGCCTGCAAGTGGCTCTTTTCCCAGTGCAGGGGCCTCCGAGTGCCTTTTTTGGTGGTGCTGGGCCCTCCGAGTGCCTTGTTTCACATTGTAGCAGCCCCCGAGTGCCTTTTATTGTGCTGTAGGGGCCACCGAGTGCCTTTTCTTGTGGGTCAGGGGCCTCCGAGTGCCTTCTTTTGTGGTGCAGGGCCCTCCAAGTGCCTTTGTTTCTGGTGCAGGGGACTCCGAGTGCCTTTTTTTGCATTGTAGCAGCCTCCAAGTGCCTTTTTTTGTGGTGTAGGGGCCTCCGAGTGCCTTTTTTTCCAGTGTAGGGGCAGCCGAGTGCCTTTTTTTGTGGTGTAGGTGCCTCCAAGTGCTTTTTTTTTGCAGTGTAGGGGCCTCCAAGTGCCTTTTTTTGCAGTGCAGGGGCCTCAGGGTGCATTTTTTTGCAGTATAGTAGCCTCCAAGTGCCTTTTTTTGCAATGTAGGGGCTTCCGAGTGCCTTTTTTTGTGGTGCAGGGGCCTCCAAGTGCCTTTATTTCCAGTGTACAGGCCTGCAAGTGCCTCTTTTTCCAGTGCAGGAGCCTCCGAGTGCCTTTTTTGGTGGTGCTGGGCCCTCCGGTGCACTGTTTCACATTGTAGCAGCCCCCGAGTGCCTTTTATTTTGCTGTATAGGCCACTGAATGCCTTTTCTTGTGGTTCAGGGCCCTCCAAGTGCTGTTATTTTGGGGGGTGTGGTCCTCCATGTACCTTTTTTTTGTAGTGTAGTGGCCCCGAGGGCCTTTTCTTGTGGTGCAGGGGCCTCTGAGTGCCTTTTTTTGCATTGTAGCATCCACCAAGTGCCTTTTTTTGTGCTGTAGGGGCCACTGAGTGCCTTTTCTTGTGGTGTAGGGGCAGCCGAGTGCCTTTTTTTGTGGTGTGGTCCTCCGAGTGCCTTTCTTTTGTGGTGTCGAGGCCTCTGGGTGCATTTTTTTTTTGCAGTGTAGCGGCCTCCAAGTGCCTTTTCTTGCGGTGTGGAGGCCTCCGAGTGCCTTTTTTTGCGGTGTGGAGGCCTCTGAGTGCCTTTTTTTGCAATGCAGGGGCTACTGAGTGCCTTTTTTCGCGGTGCATGGGCCTCAGGGTGCATTTTTTTGCAGTGTAGTAGCCTCCAAGTGCCTTTTTTTGCAATGTGGGGGCCACTGAGTGCCTTTTTCTGGGGTGTAGAGGCCTCCGAGTGCCTTCTTTTGTGGTGCAGGAGCCTCCGAGTGCTTTTTGTGGTGGTGCTGGGCCCTCCGAGTGCCTTGTTTCACATTGTAGTAGCCCCCGAGTGCCTTTTTTTGCAGCGTAGGGGCCACTGAGTGCCTTTTTCTGGGGTGTAGAGGCCTCCGAGTGCCTGTTTTTCCAGTGTAAGGGCAGCTGAGTGCCTTTTTTTGTGCTGCAGGGCCCTCTGAGTGCCTTTCTTTCTGGTGTAGGGGCATCGGAGTGCCTGTTTTCGCATTGTAGCAGCCCCCGAGTACCTTTTTTTGTGGTGTCGGGGCCACCGAGTGCCTTTTTTTGCCGTGCATGGTCCTCCGAGTGCCTTTTTTGCAGTGTATTAGCCTCCAAGTGCCTTTTTTTGTGATGCAGCGGCCTCCGAGTGCCTTTTCTTGTGGTGTAGGGGCCTCCGAGTGCCTTTTCTTGTGGTGTAGGGGCCTGCGAGTGCCTTCTTTTGTGGTGCAGGGCCCTCCAAGTGCCTTTGTTTCTGGTGCAGGGGCCTCCGAGTGCCTTTTTTCCAGTGTAGCAGCCCCGAAGTGCCTTTTTTTGTGGTGTAGGGGCCTCCGAGTGCCTTTTTTTCCACTGTAGGGGCAGCCGAGTGCCTTTTTTTGTGGTGTAGGGGCCTCCATGTGCCTTTTTTTGTGGTGCAGGGGCCTCCAAGTGCCTTTTTTTGCGGTGCAGGGGCCTCAGGGTGCATTTTTTTGCAGTGTAGTAGCCTCCAAGTGCCTTTTTTTGCATTGTAGGGGCTTCCGAGTGACTTTTTTTGTGGTGCAGGGGCCTCCAAGTGCCTTTATTTCCAGTGCAGGAGCCTCCGAGTGCCTTATTTGGTGGTGCTGGGCCCTCCGGTGCACTGTTTCACATTGTAGCAGCCCCCGAGTGCCTTTTATTGTGCTGTAGGGTCCACCGAGTGCCTTTTCTTGTGGTTCAGGGGCCTCTGAGTGCCTTTTTTCACATTGCAGCAGCCCCCGAGTGCCTTTTTTTGTGCTGTAGGAGCCACCGAGTGCCTTTCCTTGTGGTTCAGGGGCCACCGAGTGCTGTTATTTTTGGGTGTGTGGTCCTCCATGTACCTTTTTTTTGCGGTGTAGTGGCCCCGAGAGCCTTTTCTTGTTGTTCAGGGGCCTCCGAGTGCCTTTTTTTGCATTGTAGCAGCCCCCAAGTGCCTTTTTTTGTGGTGTAGGGGCCTCCGAGTGCCTTTTTTTCCAGTGTAGGGGCCTCCAAGTGCCTTTTTTTGTGGTGTAGGGGCCTCCAAGTGCATTTTTTTCCGTTGCCGGTGCCTCCGAGTGCCTTTCTCTGTGGTGTAGCGGCCTCCAAGTGCCTTTTTTTCCGGTGTACAGGCCTGCAAGTGCCTCTTTTTCCAGTGCAGGAGCCTCTGAGTGCTTCTTTTGGTGGTGCAGGGCCCTCCGAGTGCCTTGTTTCACATTGTAGTAGCCCCCGAGTGCCTTTTTTTGCAGTGTAGGGGCCACTGAGTGCCTTTTTCTGGGGTGTAGAGGCCTCCGAGTGCCTGTTTTTCCAGTGTAAGGGCAGCTGAGTGCCTTTTTTTGTGCTGCAGGGCCCTCTGAGTGCCTTTCTTTCTGGTGTAGGGGCATCAGAGTGCCTGTTTTCGCATTGTAGCAGCCCCCGAGTACCTTTTTTTGTGGTGTCGGGGCCACCGAGTGCCTTTTTTTGTGATGCAGCGGCCTCCGAGTGCCTTTTCTTGTGGTGTAGGGGCCTCCGAGTGCCTTCTTTTGTGGTGCAGGGCCCTCCAAGTGCCTTTGTTTCTGGTGAAGGGGCCTCCAAGTGCCTTTTTTCCAGTGTAGCAGCCCCGAAGTGCCTTTTTTTGTGGTGTAGGGGCCTCCGAGTGCCTTTTTTTCCACTGTAGGGGCAGCCGAGTGCCTTTTTTTGTGGTGTAGGGGCCTCCATGTGCCTTTTTTTGTGGTGCAGGGGCCTCCAAGTGCCTTTTTTTGCGGTGCAGGGGCCTCAGGGTGCATTTTTTTGCAGTGTAGTAGCCTCCAAGTGCCTTTTTTTGCAATGTAGGGGCTTCCGAGTGACTTTTTTTGTGGTGCAGGGGCCTCCAAGTGCCTTTATTTCCAGTGCAGGAGCCTCCGAGTGCCTTTTTTGGTGGTGCTGGGCCCTCCGGTGCACTGTTTCACATTGTAGCAGCCCCCAAGTGCCTTTTATTGTGCTGTAGGGTCCACCAAGTGCCTTTTCTTGTGGTTCAGGGGCCTCTGAGTGCCTTTTTTCACATTGCAGCAGCCCCCGAGTGCCTTTTTTTGTGCTGTAGGAGCCACCGAGTGCCTTTCCTTGTGGTTCAGGGGCCACCGAGTGCCTTTGTTTGAGGTGCACTGCTGTCTGAGTGCCTTTTTTTTGCAGTGAAGGGGCATCTAAGTGCCTTTTTCTCCGGCCTAGTGGCCTCCAAGTGCCTATTTTTGTGATGCAGGCTCCCAAAGTGCCCTTTTTTCCAGTATAGTGTCCTCCATGTGCATATTTTTGCAGTGCATCGCCTCCTAGTGCCCTTTTTTCCCAGTGCTCATGCCTCCAAGTGCCTTTTTTTCTGTTATGGTCCTTCAGTGTTCTGTGATATCACTTTACCCTCTGCCTGAAATGATATTGTCAGGTCCACCACTGCTGGATGAGATAGTCATGTCACTTCTGCCTCACGGCCTGGTAGGCCAGTCAGGCCCATCAGTCCTTGCTCTGCTTGTGAGGTTGCTTCTGCCTCTGTGCTTGATAGGGCAGTGGCAGGGCCATGCCTCCTGACTGGGCTTGTGAGGATACTTGTGTCTCCATGCCAAAAAGGGCAGTGGCAGGCCCATGGTTGCTGGTTGTGTCTTATGATGTCACTTTGACCTGCATGCCATTGCATGCATGGCATGCATGGCATGCACTGCCACGCCCATGGCTGCTGGTCTGCTTGGGTGTTCCCTTCTTTCTCCGTGCTTGACGCGCCATGGCAGGCCCTTCACTGCTGGCTGTGCTTGTGAGGTCACAGCAGCCTCAGTGCCTGATAGGCCAGTGGCAGGCCCCTGTCTCCTTGGCTGTGCTTGTGAGGTCACAGCAGCGTCAGGACCTGATAGGCCAGTGGGAGGCCAATGGCTGCTGGCTGTGCTTGTGAGGTCACAGCAGCCTCCGTGCCTCATAGGCCAGTGGCAGACCCACAGCTGCTGGCTGTGCTTGTCAGGTCAGAGAAGCCTCAGTGTCTTACAGGGCAGTGGCAGGCCCCTGGCTGCTGGCCGCGTTTTGAGGTCACATTTGTCTCTGTACCTCATAGGGCAGTGGCAGGCCCATAGCTGCTGGCTGTGCTTGTGAGGTCAGAGCAGTCCTATTGCCTGATAGGTCAGTGGCAGGCCCCTGGCTGCTGGCTGTGCTTGTGAGGTCAGAGAAGCCTCCCTGCCCTTGAGGGTGGTGGCAGTCCCAATGGCTGCTGGCTGTGCTTGTCAGGTCACAACACTCCTACAGCCTGATAGGCCAGTGGCAGACCCACAGCTGCTGGCTTTGCTTGTGACGTCACAGCAGTCTCAGTGCCTCCTAGGCTAGTGGGAGGCCAATGGCTGCTGGCTGTGCTTGTGAGGTCACAGCAGCCTCAGTGCCTCATAGGCCAGTGGCAGGCCAATGGCTGCTGGCTTTGCTTGTTAGGTCACAGCAGCCTCATTGCCTCATAGGCCAGTGGGAGGCCAATGGCTGCTGGCTGTGCTTGTTAGGTCACAGCAGCCTCCGTGCCTCATAGGCCAGTGGCAGACCCACAGCTGCTGGCTGTGCTTGTGACGTCACAGCAGCCTCTGTGCCTCATAGGCCAGGGGCAGGCCTGTAGCTGCTGGCTGTGCTTCTCAGGTCACAGCAGTCGTATTTCCTGATAGGCCTGTGGCAGGCCCCTGTCTGCTGGCTGCCTTTTGAGGTCACATTTGTCTCTGTACCTTATAGGGCAGTGGGAGGCCCGTGGCTCCTCGCTGTGCTTGTGAGGTCACAGCAGCCTCCTTTTCCTGTAGGCCAGAGGGAGGCCAAAGGCTGCTTGGTGTGCTGGTGAGGTCACAGCAGCCTCAGTGCTTGATCGTACAGTGGCAGGCCCTTGGCTGCTGGCTGTGCATCTGAGGTCACATCAGCCTCCATTCCCTGTAGGACAATGGCAGGCCCATAGCTGCTGGCTGTGCTTGTCAGGTCACAGCAGCCTCAGTGCTTCACAGGCCAGTGGCAGGCCTCTGGCTGCTGGCTGTGCTTGTGATGTTACAGAAGCCTCCCTGCCCTTGAGGGTGGTGGCAGGCCCCTGTCTGCTGGCTGTGCTTGTGAGGTCACAGCAGCCTCAGTGCCTCATAGGCCAGTGGGAGGCCAATGGCTGCTGGCTGTGCTTGTGAGGTCAGAGCAGTCCTATTCCCTGATAGGTGAGTGGCAGGCCAATGGCTGCTGGCTGTCCTTCTGAGGTCACAGCAGTCACATTGCCTCATAGGCCAGTGGCAGGCCTCTGGGTGCTGGCTGTTTTTGTGAGGTGACAGCAGCCTCAGTGGCTCATCGGCAGGTTGGATGCCATGGCTGCTGGCTGCTGGCTGTGCTTGTGAGGTCACAGCAGTCCTGTTGCCTGATAGGCCAGTGACAGCTCCATGCCTGCTGGCTGTGTTATGAGGTCATGTTTGTCTCGGGGCCTCATAGGGCAGTTGGATGCCCATGCCTGCTGGCCATGCTTGTGAGGTCACAGCAGTCCTGTTGCCTGATAGGCCAGTTCGAGGCCAATGACTGCTGGGTGGGCTTGTGAGGTCAGAGAAGCCTCAGTGTCCTATAGGCCAGTGGCAGGCCCATAGCTGCTGGCTGGGCTTGTGATATCACAGCAGCCTCCATGCCCTTTAGGGCAGTGGCAGGCCCCTGACTGTTTACTGTGCTTCTGAGTTGACAGCAGCATCAGCACCTGATCGGGAAGTTGGAGGCCAATGGCTGCTGGCTGTGCTTGTCAGGTCACAGCAGCCTCCGTGCCTCATAGGCCAGTGGCAGGCCCTTCACTGCTGGCTGTGCTTGTGAGGTCACAGCAGCCTCAGTGTCTTATAGGGCAGTGGCAGGCCCCTGGCAGCTTGCCGCGTTTTGAGGTCACATTTGTCTCTGTATCTCATAGGACAGTGGCAGGCCCTTGGCTGCTGACTGTGCTTGTGAGGTCACAGTAGCCTCCGTGCCTCATAGGCCAGTGGAGGCCCGTAGCGGCTGGCTGTGCTTGTCAGGTCACAGCAGCCTCAGTGCCACACAGGGCAGTGGCAGGCTCCTGGCTGCTGGCTGTGCTTGTGAAGTAACAGCAGCCACCGTGCCTCCTAGGCCAGTGGCAGGCTCATGGCTGCTGGCTGTGCTTGTGAGGTCACAGCACCCTCAGTGCCTCAAAGGGCAGTGGGAGGCTTCTGGCTGCTGGCTGTGCTTGTGAGGTCATAGCACCCTCCATGCCTCCTAGGCCAGTGGCAGACTAATGGCCGCTGGCCGTGCTTGTGCGGTCACAGCAGTCTCAGTGCCTCCTAGGCTAGTGGCAGGCTCATGGCTGCTGGCTGTGCTTGTGAGGTCAGAGCAGCCTCAGTGCCTCCTAGGCCAAGGGCAGGCCACTGGCTGCTTTCTGTGCTTGTTAGGTCACAGCAGCCTCCGTGCCTCATAGGCCAGTGGCATACCCACAGCTGCTGGCTTTACTTGTTAGGTGAAATCAGCTTCAGTATCTTGTAGGGCAGTGGCAGGGCCCTGGCTGCTGGCTGCATTTTGAGGTCACATTTGTCTCTGTACCTCATAGGGCAGTGGCAGGCCCCTGGCTGCTGGCTGTGCTTGTGAGGTCACAGCAGTCCTATTGCCTGATAGGTCAGTGGCAGGCCCCTGGCTGCTGGCTGTCCTTTTGAGTTCACAGCAGTCTGAGTTACTGATAGGCAAGTGGCAGGCCTCTGGGTGCTGGCTGTTTTTGTGAGGTGACAGCAGCCTCAGTGCCTCATAGGCCAGTGCGATGCCCTGGCTGCTGGCTGTGCTGGTGAGGTCACAGCAGTCCTGTTGCCTGATAGGCCAGTGGGAGGCCCATGGCTGCTGGCTGCATTTTGAGGTCACCTTTGTCTTAGTGCCTCATTGGCCAGTGGGATGCCCATGGCTGCTGGTTGTACTTGTGAGGTCACAGCAGCCTCCGTGCCTGATAGGCCAGTTCGAGGCCAGTTCCACTGCTGGGTGGGCTTCTGAGGTCAGAGAAGCCTCAGTGCCCTATAGGGCAGTGGCAGGCCCATAGCTGCTCGCTGGGCTTCTGAGGTCACAGCAGCCTCTATGCCCTTTAGTGCAGTGGCAGGCATCGACTGTTACTGTGCTTCTCAGTTGACAGCAGCGTCAGCGCCTCATCGGGCAGTGGTAGGCGAATGGCTGCTGGCTGTGTTTGTCAGGTTACATCAGCCTGGGTTTCCTATAGGCCAGTGGCAGATCCATAGCTGCTGGCTGTGCCTGTGAGGTCACAGCAGTCCAATTGCCTCATAGGCCAGTGGTAGGCCCTTGTCTACTGGCTGTGCTTGTGAGATCACAGCAGCCTTATTACCTGATAGGCCCGTGGGAGACCAATGGCTGCTGGCTGTGCTTGCGAGGTCACAGAAGCCTTGGTTCCCTATAGGCCAGTGGCAGGCCCATGCCTGCTGGCTGCGTTGTGAGATCACGTTTGTCTTGGGGCCTCATAGGCCAGTGGCAGGCCCATAGCTGCTGCCTGTGCTTGTGAAGTCACAGCAGCCTCCTTTTCCTATAGGCCAGTGGCAGGCCCATAGCTGCTGCCTGTGCTTGTGAGGTCACAGCAGTCGTATTGCCTGATAGGCCTGTGGCAGGCCCTTGGCTGCTGGCTGTGCTTGTGAGGTCACAGCAGCCTCAGTGCCTGATAGGCCCGTGGGAGGCCAATGGCTGCTTGGTGTGCTTGTGAGGTCACAGCAGCCTCCGTGCCTCATAGGCCTGTGGGAGGCCCGTAGCTGCTGCCTGGGCTCGTGAGGTCACAGCAGCCTCAGTGCTTCACAGGCCAGTGGCAGGCCCCTTGCTGCTGGCTCTGCTTGTGAGGTTACAGAAGCCTCAGTGCCTGATAGGCCAGCTTGAGGCCAATGACTGCTGGGTGGGCTTCTGAGGTCAGAGAAGCCTCAGTGCCCTATAGGGCAGTGGCAGGCCCATAGCTGCTGGCTGTGCTTGTAAGGTCACAGCAGTCCTATTTCCTGATAGGCCCGTGGAAGGCCCCGTCTGCTGGCTGCCTTTTGAGGTCACATTTGTCTCTGTACCTTATAGGGCAATGGCAGGCCTCTGGCTCCTCGCTGTGCTTGTCAGGTCACAGCAGCCTCCCTGCCCTATAGGGCAGTGGTAGGCCCATAGCTGCTGCCTGGGCTCGTGAGGTCATAGCAGCCTAAGTGCTTCACAGGCCAGTGGCAGGCCCCTGGCTGCTGGCTGTGCTTGTGAGGTTACAGAAGCCTCCCTGCCCTTGAGGGCAGTGGCAGGCCCATAGCTGCTGGCTGTGCTTGTCAGGTCACAACACTCCTACAGCCTGGTAGGCCAGTGGCAGACCCACAGCTGCTGGCTTTGCTTGTTACGTCACAGCAGCCTCAGTGTCTTATCGGGCAGTGGCAGGCCCCTGGCTGCTGGCTGTGCTTGTGAGGTCACAGCAGCCTCAGTGCTTCACAGGCCAGTGTCAGGCCCCTGGCTGCTGGCTGTGCTTGTGAGGTCACAGCAGCCTCCGTGCCGTTTATGGCAGTGGCAGGCCCGTGACAGTGTGCTGTGCTTGTGAGGTCAGAGCAGTGTCAGCGCCTCATTGGGCAGTGGAAGGCCAATGGCTGCTGGCTGTGCTTGTGAGGTAACATCAGCCTCCGTTCCCTATAGGCCAGTGGCAGGCCCTTCACTGCTGGCTGTGCTTGTGAGGTCACAGCAGCCTCTGTGCCCTATAGGGCAGTGGCAGGCCCCTGGCTGTTTGCTGTGCTTGTGAGGTCACAGCAGTCTGAGTGCCTGATAGCCAGTGGGAGGCCCATAGCTGCTGGCTGTGCTCGTGAGGTCACAGCAGTCCTATTGCCTGATAGGCCAGTGCGAGGCCATTGGCTGCTGGCTGTCCTTTTGAGGTCACGGCAGTCCTATTGCCTGATAGGCCAGTGGCAGGCCTCTGCGTGCTGGCTGCATTTTGAGGTCACCTTTGTCTCAGTGCCTCATCAGGCAGTGGGATGCCCATGGCTGCTGACTCTGCTTGTGAGCTCACAGAAGTACCAGTGCCTGACAGGCCAGTGGCAGGCCCCTGGCGGCTTCCTTTCCTTGTGAGGTCACATGAGCCTCTGTGTCTGATAGGGCAGTGGAAGGTGTTGTAGAGGCCTCCAAGTGCCTTTTTTTGCGGTGCAGGGGCCACCGAGTGCCTTTTTTTGCGGTGCAGGGGCCACCGAGTGCCTTTTTTTGCGGTGCAGGCGCCACCGAGTGCCTTTTTTTGCAATGTGGGGGCTTCCGAGTGCCTTTTTTTGTGGTGCTGGGGCCTCCAAGTGCCTTTATTTCCAGTGTACAGGCCTGCAAGTGGCTCTTTTCCCAGTGCAGGGGCCTCCGAGTGCCTTTTTTGGTGGTGCTGGGCCCTCCGAGTGCCTTGTTTCACGTTGTAGCAGCCCCCGAGTGCCTTTTATTGTGCTGTAGGGGCCACCGAGTGCCTTTTCTTGTGGGTCAGGGGCCTCCGAGTGCCTTCTTTTGTGGTGCAGGGCCCTCCAAGTGCCTTTGTTTCTGGTGCAGGGGCCTCCAAGTGCCATTTTTTGCATTGTAGCAGCCTCCAAGTGCCTTTTTCTGTGGTGTAGGGGCCTCCGAGTGCCTTTTTTTCCAGTGTAGGGACAGCCGAGTGCCTTTTTTTGTGGTGTAGGGGCCTCCGAGTGCCTTTTTTTTGCAGTGTAGGGGCCTCCGAGTGCCTTCTTATGTGGTGCAGGGGCCTCCAAGTGCCTTTATATCCGGTGTACAGGCCTGCTAGTGCCTCTTTTCCCAGTGCAGGAGCCTCCGAGTGCTTTTTTTTGTGGTGCAGGGCCCTCTGAGTGCCTTTTTCCGCGTTGTAGCAGCCTCCGAGTGCCTTTTTTTGCATTTTAGCATCCACCAAGTGCCTTTTTTTGTGCTGTAGGGGCCACTGAGTGCCTTTTTTTGTGCTGTAGGGGCAGCCGAGTGCCTTTTTTTCCAGTGTAGGGGCAGCCGAGTGCCTTTTTTTGTGGTGTGGTCCTCCGAGTGCCTTTCTTTTGTGATGTCGAGGCCTCTGGGTGCATTTTTTTTTTGCAGTGTAGCGGCCTCCAAGTGCCTTTTCTTGCGGTGTGGAGGCCTCCGAGTGCCTTTTTTTGCGGTGTGGAGGCCTCTGAGTGCCTTTTTTTGCAATGCAGGGGCTACTGAGTGCCTTTTTTTGCTGAGCATGGGCCTCAGGGTGCATTTTTTTGCAGTGTAGTAGCCTCCAAGTGCCTTTTTTTGCAATGTGGGGGCCACCGAGTGCCTTTCTTGGTGGTGTAGGGGCCTCTGAGTGCCTTCTTTTGTGGTGCAGGAGCCTCCGAGTGCTTTTTGTGGTGGTGCTGGGCCCTCTGAGTGCCTTGTTTCACATTGTAGTAGCCCCCGAGTGCCTTTTTTTGCAGCGTAGGGGCCACTGAGTGCCTTTTTCTGGGGTGTAGAGGCCTCCGAGTGCCTGTTTTTCCAGTGTAAGGGCAGCTGAGTGCCTTTTTTTGTGCTGCAGGGCCCTCTGAGTGCCTTTCTTTCTGGTGTAGGGGCATCGGAGTGCCTGTTTTCGCATTGTAGCAGCCCCCGAGTACCTTTTTTTGTGGTGTCGGGGCCACCGAGTGCCTTTTTTTGCCGTGCATGGTCCTCCGAGTGCCTTTTTTGCAGTGTATTAGCCTCCAAGTGCCTTTTTTTGTGATGCAGCGGCCTCCGAGTGCCTTTTCTTGTGGTGTAGGGGCCTCCGAGTGCCTTCTTTTGTGGTGCAGGGCCCTCCAAGTGCCTTTGTTTCTGGTGAAGGGGCCTCCGAGTGCCTTTTTTCCAGTGTAGCAGCCCCGAAGTGCCTTTTTTTGTGGTGTAGGGGCCTCCGAGTGCCTTTTTTTCCACTGTAGGGGCAGCCGAGTGCCTTTTTTTGTGGTGTAGGGGCCTCCATGTGCCTTTTTTTTGTGGTGCAGGGGCCTCCAAGTGCCTTTTTTTGCGGTGCAGGGGCCTCAGGGTGCATTTTTTTGCAGTGTAGTAGCCTCCAAGTGCCTTTTTTTGCAATGTAGGGGCTTCCGAGTGACTTTTTTTGTGGTGCAGGGGCCTCCAAGTGCCTTTTTTTGCGGTGCAGGGGCCTCAGGGTGCATTTTTTTGCAGTGTAGTAGCCTCCAAGTGCCTTTTTTTGCAATGTAGGGGCTTCCGAGTGACTTTTTTTGTGGTGCAGGGGCCTCCAAGTGCCTTTATTTCCAGTGCAGGAGCCTCCGAGTGCCTTTTTTGGTGGTGCTGGGCCCTCCGGTGCACTGTTTCACATTGTAGCAGCCCCCAAGTGCCTTTTATTGTGCTGTAGGGTCCACCAAGTGCCTTTTCTTGTGGTTCAGAGGCCACCGAGTGCCTTTTCTTGTGGTTCAGGGGCCTCTGAGTGCCTTTTTTCACATTGCAGCAGCCCCCGAGTGCCTTTTTTTGTGCTGTAGGAGCCACCGAGTGCCTTTCCTTGTGGTTCAGGGGCCACCGAGTGCCTTTGTTTGAGGTGCACTGCTGTCTGAGTGCCTTTTTTTTGCAGTGAAGGGGCATCTAAGTGCCTTTTTCTCCGGCCTAGCGGCCTCCAAGTGCCTATTTTTGTGATGCAGGCTCCCAAAGTGCCCTTTTTTCCAGTATAGTGTCCTCCATGTGCATATTTTTGCAGTGCATCGCCTCCTAGTGC
Organism: Dromaius novaehollandiae; assembly: GCF_036370855.1. NCBI lineage: Eukaryota > Metazoa > Chordata > Aves > Casuariiformes > Dromaiidae > Dromaius > Dromaius novaehollandiae. The sequence goes on along the minus strand of NW_026991362.1, from coordinate 492,690 downwards.
CCTTTTTTCCCAGTGCTCATGCCTCCAAGTGCCTTTTTTTCTGTTATGGTCCTTCAGTGTTCTGTGATATCACTTTACCCTCTGCCTGAAATGATATTGTCAGGTCCACCACTGCTGGATGAGATAGTCATGTCACTTCTGCCTCACGGCCTGGTAGGCCAGTCAGGCCCATCAGTCCTTGCTCTGCTTGTGAGGTTGCTTCTGCCTCTGTGCTTGATAGGGCAGTGGCAGGGCCATGCCTCCTGACTGGGCTTGTGAGGATACTTGTGTCTCCATGCCAAAAAGGGCAGTGGCAGGCCCATGGTTGCTGGTTGTGTCTTATGATGTCACTTTGACCTGCATGCCATTGCATGCATGGCATGCATGGCATGCACTGCCACGCCCATGGCTGCTGGTCTGCTTGGGTGTTCCCTTCTTTCTCCGTGCTTGACGCGCCATGGCAGGCCCTTCACTGCTGGCTGTGCTTGTGAGGTCACAGCAGCCTCAGTGCCTGATAGGCCAGTGGCAGGCCCCTGTCTGCTTGGCTGTGCTTGTGAGGTCACAGCAGCGTCAGGACCTGATAGGCCAGTGGGAGGCCAATGGCTGCTGGCTGTGCTTGTGAGGTCACAGCAGCCTCCGTGCCTCATAGGCCAGTGGCAGACCCACAGCTGCTGGCTGTGCTTGTCAGGTCAGAGAAGCCTCAGTGTCTTACAGGGCAGTGGCAGGCCCCTGGCTGCTGGCCGCGTTTTGAGGTCACATTTGTCTCTGTACCTCATAGGGCAGTGGCAGGCCCATAGCTGCTGGCTGTGCTTGTGAGGTCAGAGCAGTCCTATTGCCTGATAGGTCAGTGGCAGGCCCCTGGCTGCTGGCTGTGCTTGTGAGGTCAGAGAAGCCTCAGTGCCCTATAGGGCAGTGGCAGGCCCATAGCTGCTGGCTTGGCTTGTGAGGTCAAATCAGCCTCCGTGCTGTATAGGCTAGTGGCAGGCCAATGGCTGCTGGCTGTGCTTGTGAGGTCACAGCAGCCTGTGTGCCTCACAGGCCTGTGGGAGGCCCGTAGCTGCTGGCTGTGCTTGTAAGGTCATAGCAGTCCTATTTCCTGATAGACCCATGGCAGGCCCCTGTCTGCTGGCTGCCTTTTGAGGTCACATTTGTCTCTGTACCTTATAGGGCAGTGGGAGGCCCCTGGCTGCTTGCTGTGCTTGTGAGGTCAGAGAAGCCTCCCTGCCCTATAGGGCAGTGGCAGGCCCATAGCTGCTGGCTGTGCTTGTGAGGACACAGCAGTCCTATTTCCTGATAGGCCCGTGGAAGGCCCCGTCTGCTGGCTGCCTTTTGAGGTCACATTTGTCTCTGTACCTTATAGGGCAATGGCAGGCCTCTGGCTCCTCACTGTGCTTGTCAGGTCACAGCAGCCTCCCTGCCCTATAGGGCAGTGGTAGGCCCATAGCTGCTGCCTGGGCTCGTGAGGTCATAGCAGCCTAAGTGCTTCACAGGCCAGTGGCAGGCCCCTGGCTGCTGGCTGTGCTTGTCAGGTCACAACACTCCTACAGCCTGGTAGGCCAGTGGCAGACCCACAGCTGCTGGCTTTGCTTGTTACGTCACAGCAGCCTCAGTGTCTTATCGGGCAGTGGCAGGCCCCTGGCTGCTGGCTGTGCTTGTGAGGTCACAGCAGCCTCAGTGCTTCACAGGCCAGTGTCAGGCCCCTGGCTGCTGGCTGTGCTTGTGAGGTCACAGCAGCCTCCGTGCCGTTTATGGCAGTGGCAGGCCCGTGACAGTGTGCTGTGCTTGTGAGGTCAGAGCAGTGTCAGCGCCTCATTGGGCAGTGGAAGGCCAATGGCTGCTGGCTGTGTTTGTGAGGTAACATCAGCCTCCGTTCCCTATAGGCCAGTGGCAGGCCCTTCACTGCTGGCTGTGCTTGTGAGGTCACAGCAGCCTCTGTGCCCTATAGGGCAGTGGCAGGCCCCTGGCTGTTTGCTGTGCTTGTGAGGTCACAGCAGTCTGAGTGCCTGATAGCCAGTAGGAGGTCCATACCTGCTGGCTGTGCTCATGAGGTCACAGCAGTCCTATTGCCTGATAGGCCAGTGCGAGGCCATTGGCTGCTGGCTGTCCTTTTGAGGTCACGGCAGTCCTATTGCCTGATAGGCCAGTGGCAGGCCTCTGCGTGCTGGCTGCATTTTGAGGTCACCTTTGTCTCAGTGCCTCATCAGGCAGTGGGATGCCCATGGCTGCTGACTCTGCTTGTGAGCTCACAGAAGTACCAGTGCCTGACAGGCCAGTGGCAGGCCCCTGGCGGCTTCCTTTCCTTGTGAGGTCACATGAGCCTCTGTGTCTGATAGGGCAGTGGAAGGTGTTGTAGAGGCCTCCAAGTGCCTTTTTTCGCGGTGCAGGGGCCACCGAGTGCCTTTTTTCGCGGTGCAGGGGCCACCGAGTGCCTTTTTTCGCGGTGCAGGGGCCTCAGGGTGCATTTTTTTGCAGTGTAGTAGCCTCCAAGTGCCTTTTTTTGCAATGTGGGGGCCTCCAAGTGCCTTTTTTTGTGGTGCTGGGGCCTCCAAGTGCCTTTATTTCCAGTGTACAGGCCTGCAAGTGGCTCTTTTCCCAGTGCAGGGGCCTCCGAGTGCCTTTTTTGGTGGTGCTGGGCCCTCCGAGTGCCTTGTTTCACATTGTAGCAGCCCCCGAGTGCCTTTTATTGTGCTGTAGGGGCCACCGAGTGCCTTTTCTTGTGGGTCAGGGGCCTCCGAGTGCCTTCTTTTGTGGTGCAGGGCCCTCCAAGTGCCTTTGTTTCTGGTGCAGGGGACTCCGAGTGCCTTTTTTTGCATTGTAGCAGCCTCCAAGTGCCTTTTTTTGTGGTGTAGGGGCCTCCGAGTGCCTTTTTTTCCAGTGTAGGGGCAGCCGAGTGCCTTTTTTTGTGGTGTAGGTGCCTCCAAGTGCTTTTTTTTTGCAGTGTAGGGGCCTCCAAGTGCCTTTTTTTGCAGTGCAGGGGCCTCAGGGTGCATTTTTTTGCAGTATAGTAGCCTCCAAGTGCCTTTTTTTGCAATGTAGGGGCTTCCGAGTGCCTTTTTTTGTGGTGCAGGGGCCTCCAAGTGCCTTTATTTCCAGTGTACAGGCCTGCAAGTGCCTCTTTTTCCAGTGCAGGAGCCTCCGAGTGCCTTTTTTGGTGGTGCTGGGCCCTCTGAGTGCCTTGTTTCACATTGTAGTAGCCCCCGAGTGCCTTTTTTTGCAGCGTAGGGGCCACTGAGTGCCTTTTTCTGGGGTGTAGAGGCCTCCGAGTGCCTGTTTTTCCAGTGTAAGGGCAGCTGAGTGCCTTTTTTTGTGCTGCAGGGCCCTCTGAGTGCCTTTCTTTCTGGTGTAGGGGCATCGGAGTGCCTGTTTTCGCATTGTAGCAGCCCCCGAGTACCTTTTTTTGTGGTGTCGGGGCCACCGAGTGCCTTTTTTTGCCGTGCATGGTCCTCCGAGTGCCTTTTTTGCAGTGTATTAGCCTCCAAGTGCCTTTTTTTGTGATGCAGCGGCCTCCGAGTGCCTTTTCTTGTGGTGTAGGGGCCTCCGAGTGCCTTCTTTTGTGGTGCAGGGCCCTCCAAGTGCCTTTGTTTCTGGTGAAGGGGCCTCCGAGTGCCTTTTTTCCAGTGTAGCAGCCCCGAAGTGCCTTTTTTTGTGGTGTAGGGGCCTCCGAGTGCCTTTTTTTCCACTGTAGGGGCAGCCGAGTGCCTTTTTTTGTGGTGTAGGGGCCTCCATGTGCCTTTTTTTTGTGGTGCAGGGGCCTCCAAGTGCCTTTTTTTGCGGTGCAGGGGCCTCAGGGTGCATTTTTTTGCAGTGTAGTAGCCTCCAAGTGCCTTTTTTTGCAATGTAGGGGCTTCCGAGTGACTTTTTTTGTGGTGCAGGGGCCTCCAAGTGCCTTTTTTTGCGGTGCAGGGGCCTCAGGGTGCATTTTTTTGCAGTGTAGTAGCCTCCAAGTGCCTTTTTTTGCAATGTAGGGGCTTCCGAGTGACTTTTTTTGTGGTGCAGGGGCCTCCAAGTGCCTTTATTTCCAGTGCAGGAGCCTCCGAGTGCCTTTTTTGGTGGTGCTGGGCCCTCCGGTGCACTGTTTCACATTGTAGCAGCCCCCAAGTGCCTTTTATTGTGCTGTAGGGTCCACCAAGTGCCTTTTCTTGTGGTTCAGAGGCCACCGAGTGCCTTTTCTTGTGGTTCAGGGGCCTCTGAGTGCCTTTTTTCACATTGCAGCAGCCCCCGAGTGCCTTTTTTTGTGCTGTAGGAGCCACCGAGTGCCTTTCCTTGTGGTTCAGGGGCCACCGAGTGCCTTTGTTTGAGGTGCACTGCTGTCTGAGTGCCTTTTTTTTGCAGTGAAGGGGCATCTAAGTGCCTTTTTCTCCGGCCTAGCGGCCTCCAAGTGCCTATTTTTGTGATGCAGGCTCCCAAAGTGCCCTTTTTTCCAGTATAGTGTCCTCCATGTGCATATTTTTGCAGTGCATCGCCTCCTAGTGCCCTTTTTTCCCAGTGCTCATGCCTCCAAGTGCCTTTTTTTCTGTTATGGTCCTTCAGTGTTCTGTGATATCACTTTACCCTCTGCCTGAAATGATATTGTCAGGTCCACCACTGCTGGATGAGATAGTCATGTCACTTCTGCCTCACGGCCTGGTAGGCCAGTCAGGCCCATCAGTCCTTGCTCTGCTTGTGAGGTTGCTTCTGCCTCTGTGCTTGATAGGGCAGTGGCAGGGCCATGCCTCCTGACTGGGCTTGTGAGGATACTTGTGTCTCCATGCCAAAAAGGGCAGTGGCAGGCCCATGGTTGCTGGTTGTGTCTTATGATGTCACTTTGACCTGCATGCCATTGCATGCATGGCATGCATGGCATGCACTGCCACGCCCATGGCTGCTGGTCTGCTTGGGTGTTCCCTTCTTTCTCCGTGCTTGACGCGCCATGGCAGGCCCTTCACTGCTGGCTGTGCTTGTGAGGTCACAGCAGCCTCAGTGCCTGATAGGCCAGTGGCAGGCCCCTGTCTGCTTGGCTGTGCTTGTGAGGTCACAGCAGCGTCAGGACCTGATAGGCCAGTGGGAGGCCAATGGCTGCTGGCTGTGCTTGTGAGGTCACAGCAGCCTCCGTGCCTCATAGGCCAGTGGCAGACCCACAGCTGCTGGCTGTGCTTGTCAGGTCAGAGAAGCCTCAGTGTCTTACAGGGCAGTGGCAGGCCCCTGGCTGCTGGCCGCGTTTTGAGGTCACATTTGTCTCTGTACCTCATAGGGCAGTGGCAGGCCCATAGCTGCTGGCTGTGCTTGTGAGGTCAGAGCAGTCCTATTGCCTGATAGGTCAGTGGCAGGCCCCTGGCTGCTGGCTGTGCTTGTGAGGTCAGAGAAGCCTCAGTGCCCTATAGGGCAGTGGCAGGCCCATAGCTGCTGGCTTGGCTTGTGAGGTCAAATCAGCCTCCGTGCTGTATAGGCTAGTGGCAGGCCAATGGCTGCTGGCTGTGCTTGTGAGGTCACAGCAGCCTGTGTGCCTCACAGGCCTGTGGGAGGCCCGTAGCTGCTGGCTGTGCTTGTAAGGTCATAGCAGTCCTATTTCCTGATAGACCCATGGCAGGCCCCTGTCTGCTGGCTGCCTTTTGAGGTCACATTTGTCTCTGTACCTTATAGGGCAGTGGGAGGCCCCTGGCTGCTTGCTGTGCTTGTGAGGTCAGAGAAGCCTCCCTGCCCTATAGGGCAGTGGCAGGCCCATAGCTGCTGGCTGTGCTTGTGAGGACACAGCAGTCCTATTTCCTGATAGGCCCGTGGAAGGCCCCGTCTGCTGGCTGCCTTTTGAGGTCACATTTGTCTCTGTACCTTATAGGGCAATGGCAGGCCTCTGGCTCCTCACTGTGCTTGTCAGGTCACAGCAGCCTCCCTGCCCTATAGGGCAGTGGTAGGCCCATAGCTGCTGCCTGGGCTCGTGAGGTCATAGCAGCCTAAGTGCTTCACAGGCCAGTGGCAGGCCCCTGGCTGCTGGCTGTGCTTGTCAGGTCACAACACTCCTACAGCCTGGTAGGCCAGTGGCAGACCCACAGCTGCTGGCTTTGCTTGTTACGTCACAGCAGCCTCAGTGTCTTATCGGGCAGTGGCAGGCCCCTGGCTGCTGGCTGTGCTTGTGAGGTCACAGCAGCCTCAGTGCTTCACAGGCCAGTGTCAGGCCCCTGGCTGCTGGCTGTGCTTGTGAGGTCACAGCAGCCTCCGTGCCGTTTATGGCAGTGGCAGGCCCGTGACAGTGTGCTGTGCTTGTGAGGTCAGAGCAGTGTCAGCGCCTCATTGGGCAGTGGAAGGCCAATGGCTGCTGGCTGTGTTTGTGAGGTAACATCAGCCTCCGTTCCCTATAGGCCAGTGGCAGGCCCTTCACTGCTGGCTGTGCTTGTGAGGTCACAGCAGCCTCTGTGCCCTATAGGGCAGTGGCAGGCCCCTGGCTGTTTGCTGTGCTTGTGAGGTCACAGCAGTCTGAGTGCCTGATAGCCAGTAGGAGGTCCATACCTGCTGGCTGTGCTCATGAGGTCACAGCAGTCCTATTGCCTGATAGGCCAGTGCGAGGCCATTGGCTGCTGGCTGTCCTTTTGAGGTCACGGCAGTCCTATTGCCTGATAGGCCAGTGGCAGGCCTCTGCGTGCTGGCTGCATTTTGAGGTCACCTTTGTCTCAGTGCCTCATCAGGCAGTGGGATGCCCATGGCTGCTGACTCTGCTTGTGAGCTCACAGAAGTACCAGTGCCTGACAGGCCAGTGGCAGGCCCCTGGCGGCTTCCTTTCCTTGTGAGGTCACATGAGCCTCTGTGTCTGATAGGGCAGTGGAAGGTGTTGTAGAGGCCTCCAAGTGCCTTTTTTCGCGGTGCAGGGGCCACCGAGTGCCTTTTTTCGCGGTGCAGGGGCCACCGAGTGCCTTTTTTCGCGGTGCAGGGGCCTCAGGGTGCATTTTTTTGCAGTGTAGTAGCCTCCAAGTGCCTTTTTTTGCAATGTGGGGGCCTCCAAGTGCCTTTTTTTGTGGTGCTGGGGCCTCCAAGTGCCTTTATTTCCAGTGTACAGGCCTGCAAGTGGCTCTTTTCCCAGTGCAGGGGCCTCCGAGTGCCTTTTTTGGTGGTGCTGGGCCCTCCGAGTGCCTTGTTTCACATTGTAGCAGCCCCCGAGTGCCTTTTATTGTGCTGTAGGGGCCACCGAGTGCCTTTTCTTGTGGGTCAGGGGCCTCCGAGTGCCTTCTTTTGTGGTGCAGGGCCCTCCAAGTGCCTTTGTTTCTGGTGCAGGGGACTCCGAGTGCCTTTTTTTGCATTGTAGCAGCCTCCAAGTGCCTTTTTTTGTGGTGTAGGGGCCTCCGAGTGCCTTTTTTTCCAGTGTAGGGGCAGCCGAGTGCCTTTTTTTGTGGTGTAGGTGCCTCCAAGTGCTTTTTTTTTGCAGTGTAGGGGCCTCCAAGTGCCTTTTTTTGCAGTGCAGGGGCCTCAGGGTGCATTTTTTTGCAGTATAGTAGCCTCCAAGTGCCTTTTTTTGCAATGTAGGGGCTTCCGAGTGCCTTTTTTTGTGGTGCAGGGGCCTCCAAGTGCCTTTATTTCCAGTGTACAGGCCTGCAAGTGCCTCTTTTTCCAGTGCAGGAGCCTCCGAGTGCCTTTTTTGGTGGTGCTGGGCCCTCCGGTGCACTGTTTCACATTGTAGCAGCCCCCGAGTGCCTTTTATTTTGCTGTATAGGCCACTGAATGCCTTTTCTTGTGGTTCAGGGCCCTCCAAGTGCTGTTATTTTGGGGGGTGTGGTCCTCCATGTACCTTTTTTTTGTAGTGTAGTGGCCCCGAGGGCCTTTTCTTGTGGTGCAGGGGCCTCTGAGTGCCTTTTTTTGCATTGTAGCATCCACCAAGTGCCTTTTTTTGTGCTGTAGGGGCCACTGAGTGCCTTTTCTTGTGGTGTAGGGGCAGCCGAGTGCCTTTTTTTGTGGTGTGGTCCTCCGAGTGCCTTTCTTTTGTGGTGTCGAGGCCTCTGGGTGCATTTTTTTTTTGCAGTGTAGCGGCCTCCAAGTGCCTTTTCTTGCGGTGTGGAGGCCTCCGAGTGCCTTTTTTTGCGGTGTGGAGGCCTCTGAGTGCCTTTTTTTGCAATGCAGGGGCTACTGAGTGCCTTTTTTTGCTGAGCATGGGCCTCAGGGTGCATTTTTTTGCAGTGTAGTAGCCTCCAAGTGCCTTTTTTTGCAATGTGGGGGCCACCGAGTGCCTTTCTTGGTGGTGTAGGGGCCTCTGAGTGCCTTCTTTTGTGGTGCAGGAGCCTCCGAGTGCTTTTTGTGGTGGTGCTGGGCCCTCCGAGTGCCTTGTTTCACATTGTAGTAGCCCCCGAGTGCCTTTTTTTGCAGCGTAGGGGCCACTGAGTGCCTTTTTCTGGGGTGTAGAGGCCTCCGAGTGCCTGTTTTTCCAGTGTAAGGGCAGCTGAGTGCCTTTTTTTGTGCTGCAGGGCCCTCTAAGTGCCTTTCTTTCTGGTGTAGGGGCATCGGAGTGCCTGTTTTCGCATTGTAGCAGCCCCCGAGTACCTTTTTTTGTGGTGTCGGGGCCACCGAGTGCCTTTTTTTGCCGTGCATGGTCCTCCGAGTGCCTTTTTTGCAGTGTATTAGCCTCCAAGTGCCTTTTCTTGTGGTGTAGGGGCCTGCGAGTGCCTTTTCTTGTGGTGTAGGGGCCTGCGAGTGCCTTTTCTTGTGGTGTAGGGGCCTGCGAGTGCCTTCTTTTGTGGTGCAGGGCCCTCCAAGTGCCTTTGTTTCTGGTGCAGGGGCCTCCGAGTGCCTTTTTTCCAGTGTAGCAGCCCCGAAGTGCCTTTTTTTGTGGTGTAGGGGCCTCCGAGTGCCTTTTCTTCCACTGTAGGGGCAGCCGAGTGCCTTTTTTTGTGGTGTAGGGGCCTCCATGTGCCTTTTTTTTGCAGTGCAGGGGCCTCAGGGTGCATTTTTTTGCAGTGTAGTAGCCTCCAAGTGCCTTTTTTTGCAATGTAGGGGCCTCCAAGTGACTATTTTTGTGGTGCAGGGGCCTCCAAGTGCCTTTATTTCCAGTGCAGGAGCCTCCGAGTGCCTTATTTGGTGGTGCTGGGCCCTCCGGTGCACTGTTTCACATTGTAGCAGCCCCCGAGTGCCTTTTATTGTGCTGTAGGGTCCACCAAGTGCCTTTTCTTGTGGTTCAGAGGCCACCGAGTGCCTTTTCTTGTGGTTCAGGGGCCTCTGAGTGCCTTTTTTCACATTGCAGCAGCCCCCGAGTGCCTTTTTTTGTGCTGTAGGAGCCACCGAGTGCCTTTCCTTGTGGTTCAGGGGCCACCGAGTGCTGTTATTTTTGGGTGTGTGGTCCTCCATGTACCTTTTTTTTGCGGTGTAGTGGCCCCGAGAGCCTTTTCTTGTTGTTCAGGGGCCTCCGAGTGCCTTTTTTTGCATTGTAGCAGCCCCCAAGTGCCTTTTTTTGTGGTGTAGGGGCCTCCGAGTGCCTTTTTTTCCAGTGTAGGGGCCTCCAAGTGCCTTTTTTTGTGGTGTAGGGGCCTCCGAGTGCATTTTTTTCCGTTGCCGGTGCCTCCGAGTGCCTTTCTCTGTGGTGTAGCGGCCTCCAAGTGCCTTTTTTTCCTGTGTACAGGCCTGCAAGTGCCTCTTTTTCCAGTGCAGGAGCCTCTGAGTGCTTCTTTTGGTGGTGCAGGGCCCTCCGAGTGCCTTGTTTCACATTGTAGTAGCCCCCGAGTGCCTTTTTTTGCAGCATAGGGGCCACTGAGTGCCTTTTTCTGGGGTGTAGAGGCCTCCGAGTGCCTGTTTTTCCAGTGTAAGGGCAGCTGAGTGCCTTTTTTGGTGCTGCAGGGCCCTCTGAGTGCCTTTCTTTCTGGTGTAGGGGCATCAGAGTGCCTGTTTTCGCATTGTAGCAGCCCCCGAGTACCTTTTTTTGTGGTGTCGGGGCCACCGAGTGCCTTTTTTTGCCGTGCATGGTCCTCCGAGTGCCTTTTTTGCAGTGTATTAGCCTCCAAGTGCCTTTTTTTGTGATGCAGCGGCCTCCGAGTGCCTTTTCTTGTGGTGTAGGGGCCTCCGAGTGCCTTTTCTTGTGGTGTAGGGGCCTGCGAGTGCCTTCTTTTGTGGTGCAGGGCCCTCCAAGTGCCTTTGTTTCTGGTGCAGGGGCCTCCGAGTGCCTTTTTTCCAGTGTAGCAGCCCCGAAGTGCCTTTTTTTGTGGTGTAGGGGCCTCCGAGTGCCTTTTTTTCCACTGTAGGGGCAGCCGAGTGCCTTTTTTTGTGGTGTAGGGGCCTCCATGTGCCTTTTTTTTGCAGTGCAGGGGCCTCAGGGTGCATTTTTTTGCAGTGTAGTAGCCTCCAAGTGCCTTTTTTTGCAATGTAGGGGCCTCCAAGTGACTATTTTTGTGGTGCAGGGGCCTCCAAGTGCCTTTATTTCCAGTGCAGGAGCCTCCGAGTGCCTTTTTTGGTGGTGCTGGGCCCTCCGGTGCACTGTTTCACATTGTAGCAGCCCCCAAGTGCCTTTTATTGTGCTGTAGGGTCCACCAAGTGCCTTTTCTTGTGGTTCAGAGGCCACCGAGTGCCTTTTCTTGTGGTTCAGGGGCCTCTGAGTGCCTTTTTTCACATTGCAGCAGCCCCCGAGTGCCTTTTTTTGTGCTGTAGGAGCCACCGAGTGCCTTTCCTTGTGGTTCAGGGGCCACCGAGTGCCTTTGTTTGAGGTGCACTGCTGTCTGAGTGCCTTTTTTTTGCAGTGAAGGGGCATCTAAGTGCCTTTTTCTCCGGCCTAGCGGCCTCCAAGTGCCTATTTTTGTGATGCAGGCTCCCAAAGTGCCCTTTTTTCCAGTATAGTGTCCTCCATGTGCATATTTTTGCAGTGCATCGCCTCCTAGTGCCCTTTTTTCCCAGTGCTCATGCCTCCAAGTGCCTTTTTTTCTGTTATGGTCCTTCAGTGTTCTGTGATATCACTTTACCCTCTGCCTGAAATGATATTGTCAGGTCCACCACTGCTGGATGAGATAGTCATGTCACTTCTGCCTCACGGCCTGGTAGGCCAGTCAGGCCCATCAGTCCTTGCTCTGCTTGTGAGGTTGCTTCTGCCTCTGTGCTTGATAGGGCAGTGGCAGGGCCATGCCTCCTGACTGGGCTTGTGAGGATACTTGTGTCTCCATGCCAAAAAGGGCAGTGGCAGGCCCATGGTTGCTGGTTGTGTCTTATGATGTCACTTTGACCTGCATGCCATTGCATGCATGGCATGCATGGCATGCACTGCCACGCCCATGGCTGCTGGTCTGCTTGGGTGTTCCCTTCTTTCTCCGTGCTTGACGCGCCATGGCAGGCCCTTCACTGCTGGCTGTGCTTGTGAGGTCACAGCAGCCTCAGTGCCTGATAGGCCAGTGGCAGGCCCCTGTCTGCTTGGCTGTGCTTGTGAGGTCACAGCAGCGTCAGGACCTGATAGGCCAGTGGGAGGCCAATGGCTGCTGGCTGTGCTTGTGAGGTCACAGCAGCCTCCGTGCCTCATAGGCCAGTGGCAGACCCACAGCTGCTGGCTGTGCTTGTCAGGTCAGAGAAGCCTCAGTGTCTTACAGGGCAGTGGCAGGCCCCTGGCTGCTGGCCGCGTTTTGAGGTCACATTTGTCTCTGTACCTCATAGGGCAGTGGCAGGCCCATAGCTGCTGGCTGTGCTTGTGAGGTCAGAGCAGTCCTATTGCCTGATAGGTCAGTGGCAGGCCCCTGGCTGCTGGCTGTGCTTGTGAGGTCAGAGAAGCCTCCCTGCCCTTGAGGGTGGTGGCAGTCCCAATGGCTGCTGGCTGTGCTTGTCAGGTCACAACACTCCTACAGCCTGATAGGCCAGTGGCAGACCCACAGCTGCTGGCTTTGCTTGTGACGTCACAGCAGCCTCAGTGCCTCATAGGCCAGTGGGAGGCCAATGGCTGCTGGCTGTGCTTGTGAGGTCACAGCAGCCTCATTGCCTCATAGGCCAGTGGGAGGCCAATGGCTGCTGGCTGTGCTTGTTAGGTCACAGCAGCCTCCGTGCCTGATAGGCCAGTGGCAGACCCACAGCCGCTGGCTGTGCTTGTCAGGTCAGAGAAGCCTCAGTGTCTTACAAGGCAGTGGCAGGCCCCTGGCTGCTGGCCGCGTTTTGAGGTCACATTTGTCTCTGTACCTCATAGGGCAGTGGCAGGCCCATAGCTGCTGGCTGTGCTTGTGAGGTCAGAGCAGTCCTATTGCCTGATAGGTCAGTGGCAGGCCCCTGGCTGCTGGCTGTGCTTGTGAGGTCAGAGAAGCCTCCCTGCCCTTGAGGGTGGTGGCAGTCCCAATGGCTGCTGGCTGTGCTTGTCAGGTCACAACACTCCTACAGCCTGATAGGCCAGTGGCAGACCCACAGCTGCTGGCTGTGCTTGTGAGGTCACAGCAGCCTCATTGCCTCATAGGCCAGTGGGAGGCCAATGGCTGCTGGCTGTGCTTGTTAGGTCACAGCAGCCTCCGTGCCTCATAGGCCAGTGGCAGACCCACAGCTGCTGGCTGTGCTTGTGACGTCACAGCAGCCTCTGTGCCTCATAGGCCAGGGGCAGGCCTGTAGCTGCTGGCTGTGCTTCTCAGGTCACAGCAGTCGTATTTCCTGATAGGCCTGTGGCAGGCCCCTGTCTGCTGGCTGCCTTTTGAGGTCACATTTGTCTCTGTACCTTATAGGGCAGTGGGAGGCCCGTGGCTCCTTGCTGTGCTTGTGAGGTCACAGCAGCCTCCGTGCCTCATAGGCCTGTGGGAGGCCCGTAGCTGCTGCCTGGGCTTGTGAGGTCACAGCAGCCTCAGTGCTTCACAGGCCAGTGGCAGGCCTCTGGCTGCTGGCTGTGCTTGTGATGTTACAGAAGCCTCCCTGCCCTTGAGGGTGGTGGCAGGCCCCTGTCTGCTGGCTGTGCTTGTGAGGTCACAGCAGCCTCAGTGCCTCATAGGCCAGTGGGAGGCCAATGGCTGCTGGCTGTGCTTGTGAGGTCAGAGCAGTCCTATTCCCTGATAGGTGAGTGGCAGGCCAATGGCTGCTGGCTGTCCTTCTGAGGTCACAGCAGTCACATTGCCTCATAGGCCAGTGGCAGGCCTCTGGGTGCTGGCTGTTTTTGTGAGGTGACAGCAGCCTCAGTGGCTCATCGGCAGGTTGGATGCCATGGCTGCTGGCTGCTGGCTGTGCTTGTGAGGTCACAGCAGTCCTGTTGCCTGATAGGCCAGTGACAGCTCCATGCCTGCTGGCTGTGTTATGAGGTCATGTTTGTCTCGGGGCCTCATAGGGCAGTTGGATGCCCATGCCTGCTGGCCATGCTTGTGAGGTCACAGCAGTCCTGTTGCCTGATAGGCCAGTTCGAGGCCAATGACTGCTGGGTGGGCTTGTGAGGTCAGAGAAGCCTCAGTGTCCTATAGGCCAGTGGCAGGCCCATAGCTGCTGGCTGGGCTTGTGATATCACAGCAGCCTCCATGCCCTTTAGGGCAGTGGCAGGCCCCTGACTGTTTACTGTGCTTCTGAGTTGACAGCAGCATCAGCACCTGATCGGGAAGTTGGAGGCCAATGGCTGCTGGCTGTGCTTGTCAGGTCACAGCAGCCTCCGTGCCTCATAGGCCAGTGGCAGGCCCTTCACTGCTGGCTGTGCTTGTGAGGTCACAGCAGCCTCAGTGTCTTATAGGGCAGTGGCAGGCCCCTGGCAGCTTGCCGCGTTTTGAGGTCACATTTGTCTCTGTATCTCATAGGACAGTGGCAGGCCCTTGGCTGCTGACTGTGCTTGTGAGGTCACAGTAGCCTCCGTGCCTCATAGGCCAGTGGAGGCCCGTAGCGGCTGGCTGTGCTTGTCAGGTCACAGCAGCCTCAGTGCCACACAGGGCAGTGGCAGGCTCCTGGCTGCTGGCTGTGCTTGTGAAGTAACAGCAGCCACCGTGCCTCCTAGGCCAGTGGCAGGCTCATGGCTGCTGGCTGTGCTTGTGAGGTCACAGCACCCTCAGTGCCTCAAAGGGCAGTGGGAGGCTTCTGGCTGCTGGCTGTGCTTGTGAGGTCATAGCACCCTCCATGCCTCCTAGGCCAGTGGCAGACTAATGGCCGCTGGCCGTGCTTGTGCGGTCACAGCAGTCTCAGTGCCTCCTAGGCTAGTGGCAGGCTCATGGCTGCTGGCTGTGCTTGTGAGGTCAGAGCAGCCTCAGTGCCTCCTAGGCCAAGGGCAGGCCACTGGCTGCTTTCTGTGCTTGTTAGGTCACAGCAGCCTCCGTGCCTCATAGGCCAGTGGCATACCCACAGCTGCTGGCTTTACTTGTTAGGTGAAATCAGCTTCAGTATCTTGTAGGGCAGTGGCAGGGCCCTGGCTGCTGGCCGCATTTTGAGGTCACATTTGTCTCTGTACCTCATAGGGCAGTGGCAGGCCCCTGGCTGCTGGCTGTGCTTGTGAGGTCACAGCAGTCCTATTGCCTGATAGGTCAGTGGCAGGCCCCTGGCTGCTGGCTGTCCTTTTGAGTTCACAGCAGTCTGAGTTACTGATAGGCAAGTGGCAGGCCTCTGGGTGCTGGCTGTTTTTGTGAGGTAACAGCAGCCTCAGTGCCTCATAGGCCAGTGCGATGCCCTGGCTGCTGGCTGTGCTGGTGAGGTCACAGCAGTCCTGTTGCCTGATAGGCCAGTGGGAGGCCCATGGCTGCTGGCTGCATTTTGAGGTCACCTTTGTCTTAGTGCCTCATTGGCCAGTGGGATGCCCATGGCTGCTGGTTGTACTTGTGAGGTCACAGCAGCCTCCGTGCCTGATAGGCCAGTTCGAGGCCAGTTCCACTGCTGGGTGGGCTTCTGAGGTCAGAGAAGCCTCAGTGCCCTATAGGGCAGTGGCAGGCCCATAGCTGCTCGCTGGGCTTCTGAGGTCACAGCAGCCTCTATGCCCTTTAGTGCAGTGGCAGGCATCGACTGTTACTGTGCTTCTCAGTTGACAGCAGCGTCAGCGCCTCATCGGGCAGTGGTAGGCGAATGGCTGCTGGCTGTGTTTGTCAGGTTACATCAGCCTGGGTTTCCTATAGGCCAGTGGCAGATCCATAGCTGCTGGCTGTGCCTGTGAGGTCACAGCAGTCCAATTGCCTCATAGGCCAGTGGTAGGCCCTTGTCTACTGGCTGTGCTTGTGAGGTCACAGCAGCCTTATTACCTGATAGGCCCGTGGGAGACCAATGGCTGCTGGCTGTGCTTGCGAGGTCACAGAAGCCTTGGTTCCCTATAGGCCAGTGGCAGGCCCATGCCTGCTGGCTGCGTTGTGAGATCACGTTTGTCTCGGGGCCTCATAGGCCAGTGGCAGGCCCATAGCTGCTGCCTGTGCTTGTGAAGTCACAGCAGCCTCCTTTTCCTATAGGCCAGTGGCAGGCCCATAGCTGCTGCCTGTGCTTGTGAGGTCACAGCAGTCGTATTGCCTGATAGGCCTGTGGCAGGCCCTTGGCTGCTGGCTGTGCTTGTGAGGTCACAGCAGCCTCAGTGCCTGATAGGCCCGTGGGAGGCCAATGGCTGCTTGGTGTGCTTGTGAGGTCACAGCAGCCTCCGTGCCTCATAGGCCTGTGGGAGGCCCGTAGCTGCTGCCTGGGCTCGTGAGGTCACAGCAGCCTCAGTGCTTCACAGGCCAGTGGCAGGCCTCTGGCTGCTGGCTGTGCTTGTGATGTTACAGAAGCCTCCCTGCCCTTGAGGGTGGTGGCAGGCCCCTGTCTGCTGGCTGTGCTTGTGAGGTCACAGCAGCCTCAGTGCCTCATAGGCCAGTGGGAGGCCAATGGCTGCTGGCTGTGCTTGTGAGGTCAGAGCAGTCCTATTCCCTGATAGGTGAGTGGCAGGCCAATGGCTGCTGGCTGTCCTTCTGAGGTCACAGCAGTCACATTGCCTCATAGGCCAGTGGCAGGCCTCTGGGTGCTGGCTGTTTTTGTGAGGTGACAGCAGCCTCAGTGGCTCATCGGCAGGTTGGATGCCATGGCTGCTGGCTGCTGGCTGTGCTTGTGAGGTCACAGCAGTCCTGTTGCCTGATAGGCCAGTGACAGCTCCATGCCTGCTGGCTGTGTTATGAGGTCATGTTTGTCTCGGGGCCTCATAGGGCAGTTGGATGCCCATGCCTGCTGGCCATGCTTGTGAGGTCACAGCAGTCCTGTTGCCTGATAGGCCAGTTCGAGGCCAATGACTGCTGGGTGGGCTTGTGAGGTCAGAGAAGCCTCAGTGTCCTATAGGCCAGTGGCAGGCCCATAGCTGCTGGCTGGGCTTGTGATATCACAGCAGCCTCCATGCCCTTTAGGGCAGTGGCAGGCCCCTGACTGTTTACTGTGCTTCTGAGTTGACAGCAGCATCAGCACCTGATCGGGAAGTTGGAGGCCAATGGCTGCTGGCTGTGCTTGTCAGGTCACAGCAGCCTCCGTGCCTCATAGGCCAGTGGCAGGCCCTTCACTGCTGGCTGTGCTTGTGAGGTCACAGCAGCCTCAGTGTCTTATAGGGCAGTGGCAGGCCCCTGGCAGCTTGCCGCGTTTTGAGGTCACATTTGTCTCTGTATCTCATAGGACAGTGGCAGGCCCTTGGCTGCTGACTGTGCTTGTGAGGTCACAGTAGCCTCCGTGCCTCATAGGCCAGTGGAGGCCCGTAGCGGCTGGCTGTGCTTGTCAGGTCACAGCAGCCTCAGTGCCACACAGGGCAGTGGCAGGCTCCTGGCTGCTGGCTGTGCTTGTGAAGTAACAGCAGCCACCGTGCCTCCTAGGCCAGTGGCAGGCTCATGGCTGCTGGCTGTGCTTGTGAGGTCACAGCACCCTCAGTGCCTCAAAGGGCAGTGGGAGGCTTCTGGCTGCTGGCTGTGCTTGTGAGGTCATAGCACCCTCCATGCCTCCTAGGCCAGTGGCAGACTAATGGCCGCTGGCCGTGCTTGTGCGGTCACAGCAGTCTCAGTGCCTCCTAGGCTAGTGGCAGGCTCATGGCTGCTGGCTGTGCTTGTGAGGTCAGAGCAGCCTCAGTGCCTCCTAGGCCAAGGGCAGGCCACTGGCTGCTTTCTGTGCTTGTTAGGTCACAGCAGCCTCCGTGCCTCATAGGCCAGTGGCATACCCACAGCTGCTGGCTTTACTTGTTAGGTGAAATCAGCTTCAGTATCTTGTAGGGCAGTGGCAGGGCCCTGGCTGCTGGCCGCATTTTGAGGTCACATTTGTCTCTGTACCTCATAGGGCAGTGGCAGGCCCCTGGCTGCTGGCTGTGCTTGTGAGGTCACAGCAGTCCTATTGCCTGATAGGTCAGTGGCAGGCCCCTGGCTGCTGGCTGTCCTTTTGAGTTCACAGCAGTCTGAGTTACTGATAGGCAAGTGGCAGGCCTCTGGGTGCTGGCTGTTTTTGTGAGGTAACAGCAGCCTCAGTGCCTCATAGGCCAGTGCGATGCCCTGGCTGCTGGCTGTGCTGGTGAGGTCACAGCAGTCCTGTTGCCTGATAGGCCAGTGGGAGGCCCATGGCTGCTGGCTGCATTTTGAGGTCACCTTTGTCTTAGTGCCTCATTGGCCAGTGGGATGCCCATGGCTGCTGGTTGTACTTGTGAGGTCACAGCAGCCTCCGTGCCTGATAGGCCAGTTCGAGGCCAGTTCCACTGCTGGGTGGGCTTCTGAGGTCAGAGAAGCCTCAGTGCCCTATAGGGCAGTGGCAGGCCCATAGCTGCTCGCTGGGCTTCTGAGGTCACAGCAGCCTCTATGCCCTTTAGTGCAGTGGCAGGCATCGACTGTTACTGTGCTTCTCAGTTGACAGCAGCGTCAGCGCCTCATCGGGCAGTGGTAGGCGAATGGCTGCTGGCTGTGTTTGTCAGGTTACATCAGCCTGGGTTTCCTATAGGCCAGTGGCAGATCCATAGCTGCTGGCTGTGCCTGTGAGGTCACAGCAGTCCAATTGCCTCATAGGCCAGTGGTAGGCCCTTGTCTACTGGCTGTGCTTGTGAGGTCACAGCAGCCTTATTACCTGATAGGCCCGTGGGAGACCAATGGCTGCTGGCTGTGCTTGCGAGGTCACAGAAGCCTTGGTTCCCTATAGGCCAGTGGCAGGCCCATGCCTGCTGGCTGCGTTGTGAGATCACGTTTGTCTCGGGGCCTCATAGGCCAGTGGCAGGCCCATAGCTGCTGCCTGTGCTTGTGAAGTCACAGCAGCCTCCTTTTCCTATAGGCCAGTGGCAGGCCCATAGCTGCTGCCTGTGCTTGTGAGGTCACAGCAGTCGTATTGCCTGATAGGCCTGTGGCAGGCCCTTGGCTGCTGGCTGTGCTTGTGAGGTCACAGCAGCCTCAGTGCCTGATAGGCCCGTGGGAGGCCAATGGCTGCTTGGTGTGCTTGTGAGGTCACAGCAGCCTCCGTGCCTCATAGGCCTGTGGGAGGCCCGTAGCTGCTGCCTGGGCTCGTGAGGTCACAGCAGCCTCAGTGCTTCACAGGCCAGTGGCAGGCCTCTGGCTGCTGGCTGTGCTTGTGATGTTACAGAAGCCTCCCTGCCCTTGAGGGTGGTGGCAGGCCCCTGTCTGCTGGCTGTGCTTGTGAGGTCACAGCAGCCTCAGTGCCTCATAGGCCAGTGGGAGGCCAATGGCTGCTGGCTGTGCTTGTGAGGTCAGAGCAGTCCTATTCCCTGATAGGTGAGTGGCTGGCCAATGGCTGCTGGCTGTCCTTCTGAGGTCACAGCAGTCACATTGCCTCATAGGCCAGTGGCAGGCCTCTGGGTGCTGGCTGTTTTTGTGAGGTGACAGCAGCCTCAGTGGCTCATCGGCAGGTTGGACGCCATGGCTGCTGGCTGCTGGCTGTGCTTGTGAGGTCACAGCAGTCCTGTTGCCTGATAGGCCAGTGACAGCTCCATGCCTGCTGGCTGTGTTATGAGGTCATGTTTGTCTCGGGGCCTCATAGGGCAGTTGGATGCCCATGCCTGCTGGCCATGCTTGTGAGGTCACAGCAGTCCTGTTGCCTGATAGGCCAGTTCGAGGCCAATGACTGCTGGGTGGGCTTGTGAGGTCAGAGAAGCCTCAGTGTCCTATAGGCCAGTGGCAGGCCCATAGCTGCTGGCTGGGCTTGTGATATCACAGCAGCCTCCATGCCCTTTAGGGCAGTGGCAGGCCCCTGACTGTTTACTGTGCTTCTGAGTTGACAGCAGCATCAGCACCTGATCGGGAAGTTGGAGGCCAATGGCTGCTGGCTGTGCTTGTCAGGTCACAGCAGCCTCCGTGCCTCATAGGCCAGTGGCAGGCCCTTCACTGCTGGCTGTGCTTGTGAGGTCACAGCAGCCTCAGTGTCTTATAGGGCAGTGGCAGGCCCCTGGCAGCTTGCCGCGTTTTGAGGTCACATTTGTCTCTGTATCTCATAGGACAGTGGCAGGCCCTTGGCTGCTGACTGTGCTTGTGAGGTCACAGTAGCCTCCGTGCCTCATAGGCCAGTGGAGGCCCGTAGCGGCTGGCTGTGCTTGTCAGGTCACAGCAGCCTCAGTGCCACACAGGGCAGTGGCAGGCTCCTGGCTGCTGGCTGTGCTTGTGAAGTAACAGCAGCCACCGTGCCTCCTAGGCCAGTGGCAGGCTCATGGCTGCTGGCTGTGCTTGTGAGGTCACAGCACCCTCAGTGCCTCAAAGGGCAGTGGGAGGCTTCTGGCTGCTGGCTGTGCTTGTGAGGTCATAGCACCCTCCATGCCTCCTAGGCCAGTGGCAGACTAATGGCCGCTGGCCGTGCTTGTGCGGTCACAGCAGTCTCAGTGCCTCCTAGGCTAGTGGCAGGCTCATGGCTGCTGGCTGTGCTTGTGAGGTCAGAGCAGCCTCAGTGCCTCCTAGGCCAAGGGCAGGCCACTGGCTGCTTTCTGTGCTTGTTAGGTCACAGCAGCCTCCGTGCCTCATAGGCCAGTGGCATACCCACAGCTGCTGGCTTTACTTGTTAGGTGAAATCAGCTTCAGTATCTTGTAGGGCAGTGGCAGGGCCCTGGCTGCTGGCCGCATTTTGAGGTCACATTTGTCTCTGTACCTCATAGGGCAGTGGCAGGCCCCTGGCTGCTGGCTGTGCTTGTGAGGTCACAGCAGTCCTATTGCCTGATAGGTCAGTGGCAGGCCCCTGGCTGCTGGCTGTCCTTTTGAGTTCACAGCAGTCTGAGTTACTGATAGGCAAGTGGCAGGCCTCTGGGTGCTGGCTGTTTTTGTGAGGTAACAGCAGCCTCAGTGCCTCATAGGCCAGTGCGATGCCCTGGCTGCTGGCTGTGCTGGTGAGGTCACAGCAGTCCTGTTGCCTGATAGGCCAGTGGGAGGCCCATGGCTGCTGGCTGCATTTTGAGGTCACCTTTGTCTTAGTGCCTCATTGGCCAGTGGGATGCCCATGGCTGCTGGTTGTACTTGTGAGGTCACAGCAGCCTCCGTGCCTGATAGGCCAGTTCGAGGCCAGTTCCACTGCTGGGTGGGCTTCTGAGGTCAGAGAAGCCTCAGTGCCCTATAGGGCAGTGGCAGGCCCATAGCTGCTCGCTGGGCTTCTGAGGTCACAGCAGCCTCTATGCCCTTTAGTGCAGTGGCAGGCATCGACTGTTACTGTGCTTCTCAGTTGACAGCAGCGTCAGCGCCTCATCGGGCAGTGGTAGGCGAATGGCTGCTGGCTGTGTTTGTCAGGTTACATCAGCCTGGGTTTCCTATAGGCCAGTGGCAGATCCATAGCTGCTGGCTGTGCCTGTGAGGTCACAGCAGTCCAATTGCCTCATAGGCCAGTGGTAGGCCCTTGTCTACTGGCTGTGCTTGTGAGGTCACAGCAGCCTTATTACCTGATAGGCCCGTGGGAGACCAATGGCTGCTGGCTGTGCTTGCGAGGTCACAGAAGCCTTGGTTCCCTATAGGCCAGTGGCAGGCCCATGCCTGCTGGCTGCGTTGTGAGATCACGTTTGTCTCGGGGCCTCATAGGCCAGTGGCAGGCCCATAGCTGCTGCCTGTGCTTGTGAAGTCACAGCAGCCTCCTTTTCCTATAGGCCAGTGGCAGGCCCATAGCTGCTGCCTGTGCTTGTGAGGTCACAGCAGTCGTATTGCCTGATAGGCCTGTGGCAGGCCCTTGGCTGCTGGCTGTGCTTGTGAGGTCACAGCAGCCTCAGTGCCTGATAGGCCCGTGGGAGGCCAATGGCTGCTTGGTGTGCTTGTGAGGTCACAGCAGCCTCCGTGCCTCATAGGCCTGTGGGAGGCCCGTAGCTGCTGCCTGGGCTCGTGAGGTCACAGCAGCCTCAGTGCTTCACAGGCCAGTGGCAGGCCTCTGGCTGCTGGCTGTGCTTGTGATGTTACAGAAGCCTCCCTGCCCTTGAGGGTGGTGGCAGGCCCCTGTCTGCTGGCTGTGCTTGTGAGGTCACAGCAGCCTCAGTGCCTCATAGGCCAGTGGGAGGCCAATGGCTGCTGGCTGTGCTTGTGAGGTCAGAGCAGTCCTATTCCCTGATAGGTGAGTGGCTGGCCAATGGCTGCTGGCTGTCCTTCTGAGGTCACAGCAGTCACATTGCCTCATAGGCCAGTGGCAGGCCTCTGGGTGCTGGCTGTTTTTGTGAGGTGACAGCAGCCTCAGTGGCTCATCGGCAGGTTGGACGCCATGGCTGCTGGCTGCTGGCTGTGCTTGTGAGGTCACAGCAGTCCTGTTGCCTGATAGGCCAGTGACAGCTCCATGCCTGCTGGCTGTGTTATGAGGTCATGTTTGTCTCGGGGCCTCATAGGGCAGTTGGATGCCCATGCCTGCTGGCCATGCTTGTGAGGTCACAGCAGTCCTGTTGCCTGATAGGCCAGTTCGAGGCCAATGACTGCTGGGTGGGCTTGTGAGGTCAGAGAAGCCTCAGTGTCCTATAGGCCAGTGGCAGGCCCATAGCTGCTGGCTGGGCTTGTGATATCACAGCAGCCTCCATGCCCTTTAGGGCAGTGGCAGGCCCCTGACTGTTTACTGTGCTTCTGAGTTGACAGCAGCATCAGCACCTGATCGGGAAGTTGGAGGCCAATGGCTGCTGGCTGTGCTTGTCAGGTCACAGCAGCCTCCGTGCCTCATAGGCCAGTGGCAGGCCCTTCACTGCTGGCTGTGCTTGTGAGGTCACAGCAGCCTCAGTGTCTTATAGGGCAGTGGCAGGCCCCTGGCAGCTTGCCGCGTTTTGAGGTCACATTTGTCTCTGTATCTCATAGGACAGTGGCAGGCCCTTGGCTGCTGACTGTGCTTGTGAGGTCACAGTAGCCTCCGTGCCTCATAGGCCAGTGGAGGCCCGTAGCGGCTGGCTGTGCTTGTCAGGTCACAGCAGCCTCAGTGCCACACAGGGCAGTGGCAGGCTCCTGGCTGCTGGCTGTGCTTGTGAAGTAACAGCAGCCACCGTGCCTCCTAGGCCAGTGGCAGGCTCATGGCTGCTGGCTGTGCTTGTGAGGTCACAGCACCCTCAGTGCCTCAAAGGGCAGTGGGAGGCTTCTGGCTGCTGGCTGTGCTTGTGAGGTCATAGCACCCTCCATGCCTCCTAGGCCAGTGGCAGACTAATGGCCGCTGGCCGTGCTTGTGCGGTCACAGCAGTCTCAGTGCCTCCTAGGCTAGTGGCAGGCTCATGGCTGCTGGCTGTGCTTGTGAGGTCAGAGCAGCCTCAGTGCCTCCTAGGCCAAGGGCAGGCCACTGGCTGCTTTCTGTGCTTGTTAGGTCACAGCAGCCTCCGTGCCTCATAGGCCAGTGGCATACCCACAGCTGCTGGCTTTACTTGTTAGGTGAAATCAGCTTCAGTATCTTGTAGGGCAGTGGCAGGGCCCTGGCTGCTGGCCGCATTTTGAGGTCACATTTGTCTCTGTACCTCATAGGGCAGTGGCAGGCCCCTGGCTGCTGGCTGTGCTTGTGAGGTCACAGCAGTCCTATTGCCTGATAGGTCAGTGGCAGGCCCCTGGCTGCTGGCTGTCCTTTTGAGTTCACAGCAGTCTGAGTTACTGATAGGCAAGTGGCAGGCCTCTGGGTGCTGGCTGTTTTTGTGAGGTAACAGCAGCCTCAGTGCCTCATAGGCCAGTGCGATGCCCTGGCTGCTGGCTGTGCTGGTGAGGTCACAGCAGTCCTGTTGCCTGATAGGCCAGTGGGAGGCCCATGGCTGCTGGCTGCATTTTGAGGTCACCTTTGTCTTAGTGCCTCATTGGCCAGTGGGATGCCCATGGCTGCTGGTTGTACTTGTGAGGTCACAGCAGCCTCCGTGCCTGATAGGCCAGTTCGAGGCCAGTTCCACTGCTGGGTGGGCTTCTGAGGTCAGAGAAGCCTCAGTGCCCTATAGGGCAGTGGCAGGCCCATAGCTGCTCGCTGGGCTTCTGAGGTCACAGCAGCCTCTATGCCCTTTAGTGCAGTGGCAGGCATCGACTGTTACTGTGCTTCTCAGTTGACAGCAGCGTCAGCGCCTCATCGGGCAGTGGTAGGCGAATGGCTGCTGGCTGTGTTTGTCAGGTTACATCAGCCTGGGTTTCCTATAGGCCAGTGGCAGATCCATAGCTGCTGGCTGTGCCTGTGAGGTCACAGCAGTCCAATTGCCTCATAGGCCAGTGGTAGGCCCTTGTCTACTGGCTGTGCTTGTGAGGTCACAGCAGCCTTATTACCTGATAGGCCCGTGGGAGACCAATGGCTGCTGGCTGTGCTTGCGAGGTCACAGAAGCCTTGGTTCCCTATAGGCCAGTGGCAGGCCCATGCCTGCTGGCTGCGTTGTGAGATCACGTTTGTCTCGGGGCCTCATAGGCCAGTGGCAGGCCCATAGCTGCTGCCTGTGCTTGTGAAGTCACAGCAGCCTCCTTTTCCTATAGGCCAGTGGCAGGCCCATAGCTGCTGCCTGTGCTTGTGAGGTCACAGCAGTCGTATTGCCTGATAGGCCTGTGGCAGGCCCTTGGCTGCTGGCTGTGCTTGTGAGGTCACAGCAGCCTCAGTGCCTGATAGGCCCGTGGGAGGCCAATGGCTGCTTGGTGTGCTTGTGAGGTCACAGCAGCCTCCGTGCCTCATAGGCCTGTGGGAGGCCCGTAGCTGCTGCCTGGGCTCGTGAGGTCACAGCAGCCTCAGTGCTTCACAGGCCAGTGGCAGGCCTCTGGCTGCTGGCTGTGCTTGTGATGTTACAGAAGCCTCCCTGCCCTTGAGGGTGGTGGCAGGCCCCTGTCTGCTGGCTGTGCTTGTGAGGTCACAGCAGCCTCAGTGCCTCATAGGCCAGTGGGAGGCCAATGGCTGCTGGCTGTGCTTGTGAGGTCAGAGCAGTCCTATTCCCTGATAGGTGAGTGGCTGGCCAATGGCTGCTGGCTGTCCTTCTGAGGTCACAGCAGTCACATTGCCTCATAGGCCAGTGGCAGGCCTCTGGGTGCTGGCTGTTTTTGTGAGGTGACAGCAGCCTCAGTGGCTCATCGGCAGGTTGGACGCCATGGCTGCTGGCTGCTGGCTGTGCTTGTGAGGTCACAGCAGTCCTGTTGCCTGATAGGCCAGTGACAGCTCCATGCCTGCTGGCTGTGTTATGAGGTCATGTTTGTCTCGGGGCCTCATAGGGCAGTTGGATGCCCATGCCTGCTGGCCATGCTTGTGAGGTCACAGCAGTCCTGTTGCCTGATAGGCCAGTTCGAGGCCAATGACTGCTGGGTGGGCTTGTGAGGTCAGAGAAGCCTCAGTGTCCTATAGGCCAGTGGCAGGCCCATAGCTGCTGGCTGGGCTTGTGATATCACAGCAGCCTCCATGCCCTTTAGGGCAGTGGCAGGCCCCTGACTGTTTACTGTGCTTCTGAGTTGACAGCAGCATCAGCACCTGATCGGGAAGTTGGAGGCCAATGGCTGCTGGCTGTGCTTGTCAGGTCACAGCAGCCTCCGTGCCTCATAGGCCAGTGGCAGGCCCTTCACTGCTGGCTGTGCTTGTGAGGTCACAGCAGCCTCAGTGTCTTATAGGGCAGTGGCAGGCCCCTGGCAGCTTGCCGCGTTTTGAGGTCACATTTGTCTCTGTATCTCATAGGACAGTGGCAGGCCCTTGGCTGCTGACTGTGCTTGTGAGGTCACAGTAGCCTCCGTGCCTCATAGGCCAGTGGAGGCCCGTAGCGGCTGGCTGTGCTTGTCAGGTCACAGCAGCCTCAGTGCCACACAGGGCAGTGGCAGGCTCCTGGCTGCTGGCTGTGCTTGTGAAGTAACAGCAGCCACCGTGCCTCCTAGGCCAGTGGCAGGCTCATGGCTGCTGGCTGTGCTTGTGAGGTCACAGCACCCTCAGTGCCTCAAAGGGCAGTGGGAGGCTTCTGGCTGCTGGCTGTGCTTGTGAGGTCATAGCACCCTCCATGCCTCCTAGGCCAGTGGCAGACTAATGGCCGCTGGCCGTGCTTGTGCGGTCACAGCAGTCTCAGTGCCTCCTAGGCTAGTGGCAGGCTCATGGCTGCTGGCTGTGCTTGTGAGGTCAGAGCAGCCTCAGTGCCTCCTAGGCCAAGGGCAGGCCACTGGCTGCTTTCTGTGCTTGTTAGGTCACAGCAGCCTCCGTGCCTCATAGGCCAGTGGCATACCCACAGCTGCTGGCTTTACTTGTTAGGTGAAATCAGCTTCAGTATCTTGTAGGGCAGTGGCAGGGCCCTGGCTGCTGGCCGCATTTTGAGGTCACATTTGTCTCTGTACCTCATAGGGCAGTGGCAGGCCCCTGGCTGCTGGCTGTGCTTGTGAGGTCACAGCAGTCCTATTGCCTGATAGGTCAGTGGCAGGCCCCTGGCTGCTGGCTGTCCTTTTGAGTTCACAGCAGTCTGAGTTACTGATAGGCAAGTGGCAGGCCTCTGGGTGCTGGCTGTTTTTGTGAGGTAACAGCAGCCTCAGTGCCTCATAGGCCAGTGCGATGCCCTGGCTGCTGGCTGTGCTGGTGAGGTCACAGCAGTCCTGTTGCCTGATAGGCCAGTGGGAGGCCCATGGCTGCTGGCTGCATTTTGAGGTCACCTTTGTCTTAGTGCCTCATTGGCCAGTGGGATGCCCATGGCTGCTGGTTGTACTTGTGAGGTCACAGCAGCCTCCGTGCCTGATAGGCCAGTTCGAGGCCAGTTCCACTGCTGGGTGGGCTTCTGAGGTCAGAGAAGCCTCAGTGCCCTATAGGGCAGTGGCAGGCCCATAGCTGCTCGCTGGGCTTCTGAGGTCACAGCAGCCTCTATGCCCTTTAGTGCAGTGGCAGGCATCGACTGTTACTGTGCTTCTCAGTTGACAGCAGCGTCAGCGCCTCATCGGGCAGTGGTAGGCGAATGGCTGCTGGCTGTGTTTGTCAGGTTACATCAGCCTGGGTTTCCTATAGGCCAGTGGCAGATCCATAGCTGCTGGCTGTGCCTGTGAGGTCACAGCAGTCCAATTGCCTCATAGGCCAGTGGTAGGCCCTTGTCTACTGGCTGTGCTTGTGAGGTCACAGCAGCCTTATTACCTGATAGGCCCGTGGGAGACCAATGGCTGCTGGCTGTGCTTGCGAGGTCACAGAAGCCTTGGTTCCCTATAGGCCAGTGGCAGGCCCATGCCTGCTGGCTGCGTTGTGAGATCACGTTTGTCTCGGGGCCTCATAGGCCAGTGGCAGGCCCATAGCTGCTGCCTGTGCTTGTGAAGTCACAGCAGCCTCCTTTTCCTATAGGCCAGTGGCAGGCCCATAGCTGCTGCCTGTGCTTGTGAGGTCACAGCAGTCGTATTGCCTGATAGGCCTGTGGCAGGCCCTTGGCTGCTGGCTGTGCTTGTGAGGTCACAGCAGCCTCAGTGCCTGATAGGCCCGTGGGAGGCCAATGGCTGCTTGGTGTGCTTGTGAGGTCACAGCAGCCTCCGTGCCTCATAGGCCTGTGGGAGGCCCGTAGCTGCTGCCTGGGCTCGTGAGGTCACAGCAGCCTCAGTGCTTCACAGGCCAGTGGCAGGCCTCTGGCTGCTGGCTGTGCTTGTGATGTTACAGAAGCCTCCCTGCCCTTGAGGGTGGTGGCAGGCCCCTGTCTGCTGGCTGTGCTTGTGAGGTCACAGCAGCCTCAGTGCCTCATAGGCCAGTGGGAGGCCAATGGCTGCTGGCTGTGCTTGTGAGGTCAGAGCAGTCCTATTCCCTGATAGGTGAGTGGCTGGCCAATGGCTGCTGGCTGTCCTTCTGAGGTCACAGCAGTCACATTGCCTCATAGGCCAGTGGCAGGCCTCTGGGTGCTGGCTGTTTTTGTGAGGTGACAGCAGCCTCAGTGGCTCATCGGCAGGTTGGACGCCATGGCTGCTGGCTGCTGGCTGTGCTTGTGAGGTCACAGCAGTCCTGTTGCCTGATAGGCCAGTGACAGCTCCATGCCTGCTGGCTGTGTTATGAGGTCATGTTTGTCTCGGGGCCTCATAGGGCAGTTGGATGCCCATGCCTGCTGGCCATGCTTGTGAGGTCACAGCAGTCCTGTTGCCTGATAGGCCAGTTCGAGGCCAATGACTGCTGGGTGGGCTTGTGAGGTCAGAGAAGCCTCAGTGTCCTATAGGCCAGTGGCAGGCCCATAGCTGCTGGCTGGGCTTGTGATATCACAGCAGCCTCCATGCCCTTTAGGGCAGTGGCAGGCCCCTGACTGTTTACTGTGCTTCTGAGTTGACAGCAGCATCAGCACCTGATCGGGAAGTTGGAGGCCAATGGCTGCTGGCTGTGCTTGTCAGGTCACAGCAGCCTCCGTGCCTCATAGGCCAGTGGCAGGCCCTTCACTGCTGGCTGTGCTTGTGAGGTCACAGCAGCCTCAGTGTCTTATAGGGCAGTGGCAGGCCCCTGGCAGCTTGCCGCGTTTTGAGGTCACATTTGTCTCTGTATCTCATAGGACAGTGGCAGGCCCTTGGCTGCTGACTGTGCTTGTGAGGTCACAGTAGCCTCCGTGCCTCATAGGCCAGTGGAGGCCCGTAGCGGCTGGCTGTGCTTGTCAGGTCACAGCAGCCTCAGTGCCACACAGGGCAGTGGCAGGCTCCTGGCTGCTGGCTGTGCTTGTGAAGTAACAGCAGCCACCGTGCCTCCTAGGCCAGTGGCAGGCTCATGGCTGCTGGCTGTGCTTGTGAGGTCACAGCACCCTCAGTGCCTCAAAGGGCAGTGGGAGGCTTCTGGCTGCTGGCTGTGCTTGTGAGGTCATAGCACCCTCCATGCCTCCTAGGCCAGTGGCAGACTAATGGCCGCTGGCCGTGCTTGTGCGGTCACAGCAGTCTCAGTGCCTCCTAGGCTAGTGGCAGGCTCATGGCTGCTGGCTGTGCTTGTGAGGTCAGAGCAGCCTCAGTGCCTCCTAGGCCAAGGGCAGGCCACTGGCTGCTTTCTGTGCTTGTTAGGTCACAGCAGCCTCCGTGCCTCATAGGCCAGTGGCATACCCACAGCTGCTGGCTTTACTTGTTAGGTGAAATCAGCTTCAGTATCTTGTAGGGCAGTGGCAGGGCCCTGGCTGCTGGCCGCATTTTGAGGTCACATTTGTCTCTGTACCTCATAGGGCAGTGGCAGGCCCCTGGCTGCTGGCTGTGCTTGTGAGGTCACAGCAGTCCTATTGCCTGATAGGTCAGTGGCAGGCCCCTGGCTGCTGGCTGTCCTTTTGAGTTCACAGCAGTCTGAGTTACTGATAGGCAAGTGGCAGGCCTCTGGGTGCTGGCTGTTTTTGTGAGGTAACAGCAGCCTCAGTGCCTCATAGGCCAGTGCGATGCCCTGGCTGCTGGCTGTGCTGGTGAGGTCACAGCAGTCCTGTTGCCTGATAGGCCAGTGGGAGGCCCATGGCTGCTGGCTGCATTTTGAGGTCACCTTTGTCTTAGTGCCTCATTGGCCAGTGGGATGCCCATGGCTGCTGGTTGTACTTGTGAGGTCACAGCAGCCTCCGTGCCTGATAGGCCAGTTCGAGGCCAGTTCCACTGCTGGGTGGGCTTCTGAGGTCAGAGAAGCCTCAGTGCCCTATAGGGCAGTGGCAGGCCCATAGCTGCTCGCTGGGCTTCTGAGGTCACAGCAGCCTCTATGCCCTTTAGTGCAGTGGCAGGCATCGACTGTTACTGTGCTTCTCAGTTGACAGCAGCGTCAGCGCCTCATCGGGCAGTGGTAGGCGAATGGCTGCTGGCTGTGTTTGTCAGGTTACATCAGCCTGGGTTTCCTATAGGCCAGTGGCAGATCCATAGCTGCTGGCTGTGCCTGTGAGGTCACAGCAGTCCAATTGCCTCATAGGCCAGTGGTAGGCCCTTGTCTACTGGCTGTGCTTGTGAGGTCACAGCAGCCTTATTACCTGATAGGCCCGTGGGAGACCAATGGCTGCTGGCTGTGCTTGCGAGGTCACAGAAGCCTTGGTTCCCTATAGGCCAGTGGCAGGCCCATGCCTGCTGGCTGCGTTGTGAGATCACGTTTGTCTCGGGGCCTCATAGGCCAGTGGCAGGCCCATAGCTGCTGCCTGTGCTTGTGAAGTCACAGCAGCCTCCTTTTCCTATAGGCCAGTGGCAGGCCCATAGCTGCTGCCTGTGCTTGTGAGGTCACAGCAGTCGTATTGCC
Source organism: Dromaius novaehollandiae (assembly GCF_036370855.1). NCBI lineage: Eukaryota > Metazoa > Chordata > Aves > Casuariiformes > Dromaiidae > Dromaius > Dromaius novaehollandiae. The sequence goes on along the minus strand of NW_026991362.1, from coordinate 463,404 downwards.
TGATAGGCCTGTGGCAGGCCCTTGGCTGCTTGGTGTGCTTGTGAGGTCACAGCAGCCTCCGTGCCTCATAGGCCTGTGGGAGGCCCGTAGCCGCTGCCTGGGCTCGTGAGGTCACAGCAGCCTCAGTGCTTCACAGGCCAGTGGCAGGCCTCTGGCTGCTGGCTGTGCTTGTGATGTTACAGAAGCCTCCCTGCCCTTGAGGGTGGTGGCAGGCCCCTGTCTGCTGGCTGTGCTTGTGAGGTCACAGCAGCCTCAGTGCCTCATAGGCCAGTGGGAGGCCAATGGCTGCTGGCTGTGCTTGTGAGGTCAGAGCAGTCCTATTCCCTGATAGGTGAGTGGCTGGCCAATGGCTGCTGGCTGTCCTTCTGAGGTCACAGCAGTCACATTGCCTCATAGGCCAGTGGCAGGCCTCTGGGTGCTGGCTGTTTTTGTGAGGTGACAGCAGCCTCAGTGGCTCATCGGCAGGTTGGATGCCATGGCTGCTGGCTGCTGGCTGTGCTTGTGAGGTCACAGCAGTCCTGTTGCCTGATAGGCCAGTGACAGCTCCATGCCTGCTGGCTGTGTTATGAGGTCATGTTTGTCTCGGGGCCTCATAGGGCAGTTGGATGCCCATGCCTGCTGGCCATGCTTGTGAGGTCACAGCAGTCCTGTTGCCTGATAGGCCAGTTCGAGGCCAATGACTGCTGGGTGGGCTTGTGAGGTCAGAGAAGCCTCAGTGTCCTATAGGGCAGTGGCAGGCCCATAGCTGCTGGCTGGGCTTGTGATATCACAGCAGCCTCAGTGCCTCATAGGCCAGTGGGAGGCCAATGGCTGCTGGCTGTGCTTGTGAGGTCAGAGCAGTCCTATTCCCTGATAGGTGAGTGGCAGGCCAATGGCTGCTGGCTGTCCTTCTGAGGTCACAGCAGTCACATTGCCTCATAGGCCAGTGGCAGGCCTCTGGGTGCTGGCTGTTTTTGTGAGGTGACAGCAGCCTCAGTGGCTCATCGGCAGGTTGGATGCCATGGCTGCTGGCTGCTGGCTGTGCTTGTGAGGTCACAGCAGTCCTGTTGCCTGATAGGCCAGTGACAGCTCCATGCCTGCTGGCTGTGTTATGAGGTCATGTTTGTCTCGGGGCCTCATAGGGCAGTTGGATGCCCATGCCTGCTGGCCATGCTTGTGAGGTCACAGCAGTCCTGTTGCCTGATAGGCCAGTTCGAGGCCAATGACTGCTGGGTGGGCTTGTGAGGTCAGAGAAGCCTCAGTGTCCTATAGGGCAGTGGCAGGCCCATAGCTGCTGGCTGGGCTTGTGATATCACAGCAGCCTCCATGCCCTTTAGGGCAGTGGCAGGCCCCTGACTGTTTACTGTGCTTCTGAGTTGACAGCAGCATCAGCACCTGATCGGGAAGTTGGAGGCCAATGGCTGCTGGCTGTGCTTGTCAGGTCACAGCAGCCTCCGTGCCTCATAGGCCAGTGGCAGGCCCTTCACTGCTGGCTGTGCTTGTGAGGTCACAGCAGCCTCAGTGTCTTATAGGGCAGTGGCAGGCCCCTGGCAGCTTGCCGCGTTTTGAGGTCACATTTGTCTCTGTATCTCATAGGACAGTGGCAGGCCCTTGGCTGCTGACTGTGCTTGTGAGGTCACAGTAGCCTCCGTGCCTCATAGGCCAGTGGAGGCCCGTAGCGGCTGGCTGTGCTTGTCAGGTCACAGCAGCCTCAGTGCCACACAGGGCAGTGGCAGGCTCCTGGCTGCTGGCTGTGCTTGTGAAGTAACAGCAGCCACCGTGCCTCCTAGGCCAGTGGCAGGCTCATGGCTGCTGGCTGTGCTTGTGAGGTCACAGCACCCTCAGTGCCTCAAAGGGCAGTGGGAGGCTTCTGGCTGCTGGCTGTGCTTGTGAGGTCATAGCACCCTCCATGCCTCCTAGGCCAGTGGCAGACTAATGGCCGCTGGCCGTGCTTGTGCGGTCACAGCAGTCTCAGTGCCTCCTAGGCTAGTGGCAGGCTCATGGCTGCTGGCTGTGCTTGTGAGGTCAGAGCAGCCTCAGTGCCTCCTAGGCCAAGGGCAGGCCACTGGCTGCTTTCTGTGCTTGTTAGGTCACAGCAGCCTCCGTGCCTCATAGGCCAGTGGCATACCCACAGCTGCTGGCTTTACTTGTTAGGTGAAATCAGCTTCAGTATCTTGTAGGGCAGTGGCAGGGCCCTGGCTGCTGGCCGCATTTTGAGGTCACATTTGTCTCTGTACCTCATAGGGCAGTGGCAGGCCCCTGGCTGCTGGCTGTGCTTGTGAGGTCACAGCAGTCCTATTGCCTGATAGGTCAGTGGCAGGCCCCTGGCTGCTGGCTGTCCTTTTGAGTTCACAGCAGTCTGAGTTACTGATAGGCAAGTGGCAGGCCTCTGGGTGCTGGCTGTTTTTGTGAGGTAACAGCAGCCTCAGTGCCTCATAGGCCAGTGCGATGCCCTGGCTGCTGGCTGTGCTGGTGAGGTCACAGCAGTCCTGTTGCCTGATAGGCCAGTGGGAGGCCCATGGCTGCTGGCTGCATTTTGAGGTCACCTTTGTCTTAGTGCCTCATTGGCCAGTGGGATGCCCATGGCTGCTGGTTGTACTTGTGAGGTCACAGCAGCCTCCGTGCCTGATAGGCCAGTTCGAGGCCAGTTCCACTGCTGGGTGGGCTTCTGAGGTCAGAGAAGCCTCAGTGCCCTATAGGGCAGTGGCAGGCCCATAGCTGCTCGCTGGGCTTCTGAGGTCACAGCAGCCTCTATGCCCTTTAGTGCAGTGGCAGGCATCGACTGTTACTGTGCTTCTCAGTTGACAGCAGCGTCAGCGCCTCATCGGGCAGTGGTAGGCGAATGGCTGCTGGCTGTGTTTGTCAGGTTACATCAGCCTGGGTTTCCTATAGGCCAGTGGCAGATCCATAGCTGCTGGCTGTGCCTGTGAGGTCACAGCAGTCCAATTGCCTCATAGGCCAGTGGTAGGCCCTTGTCTACTGGCTGTGCTTGTGAGGTCACAGCAGCCTTATTACCTGATAGGCCCGTGGGAGACCAATGGCTGCTGGCTGTGCTTGTGACGTCACAGAAGCCTTGGTTCCCTATAGGCCAGTGGCAGGCCCATGCCTGCTGGCTGCGTTGTGAGATCACGTTTGTCTCGGGGCCTCATAGGCCAGTGGCAGGCCCATAGCTGCTGCCTGTGCTTGTGAAGTCACAGCAGCCTCCTTTTCCTATAGGCCAGTGGCAGGCCCATAGCTGCTGCCTGTGCTTGTGAGGTCACAGCAGTCGTATTGCCTGATAGGCCTGTGGCAGGCCCTTGGCTGCTGGCTGTGCTTGTGAGGTCACAGCAGCCTCAGTGCCTGATAGGCCCGTGGGAGGCCAATGGCTGCTTGGTGTGCTTGTGAGGTCACAGCAGCCTCCGTGCCTCATAGGCCTGTGGGAGGCCCGTAGCTGCTGCCTGGGCTCGTGAGGTCACAGCAGCCTCAGTGCTTCACAGGCCAGTGGCAGGCCTCTGGCTGCTGGCTGTGCTTGTGATGTTACAGAAGCCTCCCTGCCCTTGAGGGTGGTGGCAGGCCCCTGTCTGCTGGCTGTGCTTGTGAGGTCACAGCAGCCTCAGTGCCTCATAGGCCAGTGGGAGGCCAATGGCTGCTGGCTGTGCTTGTGAGGTCAGAGCAGTCCTATTCCCTGATAGGTGAGTGGCAGGCCAATGGCTGCTGGCTGTCCTTCTGAGGTCACAGCAGTCACATTGCCTCATAGGCCAGTGGCAGGCCTCTGGGTGCTGGCTGTTTTTGTGAGGTGACAGCAGCCTCAGTGGCTCATCGGCAGGTTGGATGCCATGGCTGCTGGCTGCTGGCTGTGCTTGTGAGGTCACAGCAGTCCTGTTGCCTGATAGGCCAGTGACAGCTCCATGCCTGCTGGCTGTGTTATGAGGTCATGTTTGTCTCGGGGCCTCATAGGGCAGTTGGATGCCCATGCCTGCTGGCCATGCTTGTGAGGTCACAGCAGTCCTGTTGCCTGATAGGCCAGTTCGAGGCCAATGACTGCTGGGTGGGCTTGTGAGGTCAGAGAAGCCTCAGTGTCCTATAGGGCAGTGGCAGGCCCATAGCTGCTGGCTGGGCTTGTGATATCACAGCAGCCTCCATGCCCTTTAGGGCAGTGGCAGGCCCCTGACTGTTTACTGTGCTTCTGAGTTGACAGCAGCATCAGCACCTGATCGGGAAGTTGGAGGCCAATGGCTGCTGGCTGTGCTTGTCAGGTCACAGCAGCCTCCGTGCCTCATAGGCCAGTGGCAGGCCCTTCACTGCTGGCTGTGCTTGTGAGGTCACAGCAGCCTCAGTGTCTTATAGGGCAGTGGCAGGCCCCTGGCAGCTTGCCGCGTTTTGAGGTCACATTTGTCTCTGTATCTCATAGGACAGTGGCAGGCCCTTGGCTGCTGACTGTGCTTGTGAGGTCACAGTAGCCTCCGTGCCTCATAGGCCAGTGGAGGCCCGTAGCGGCTGGCTGTGCTTGTCAGGTCACAGCAGCCTCAGTGCCACACAGGGCAGTGGCAGGCTCCTGGCTGCTGGCTGTGCTTGTGAAGTAACAGCAGCCACCGTGCCTCCTAGGCCAGTGGCAGGCTCATGGCTGCTGGCTGTGCTTGTGAGGTCACAGCACCCTCAGTGCCTCAAAGGGCAGTGGGAGGCTTCTGGCTGCTGGCTGTGCTTGTGAGGTCATAGCACCCTCCATGCCTCCTAGGCCAGTGGCAGACTAATGGCCGCTGGCCGTGCTTGTGCGGTCACAGCAGTCTCAGTGCCTCCTAGGCTAGTGGCAGGCTCATGGCTGCTGGCTGTGCTTGTGAGGTCAGAGCAGCCTCAGTGCCTCCTAGGCCAAGGGCAGGCCACTGGCTGCTTTCTGTGCTTGTTAGGTCACAGCAGCCTCCGTGCCTCATAGGCCAGTGGCATACCCACAGCTGCTGGCTTTACTTGTTAGGTGAAATCAGCTTCAGTATCTTGTAGGGCAGTGGCAGGGCCCTGGCTGCTGGCCGCATTTTGAGGTCACATTTGTCTCTGTACCTCATAGGGCAGTGGCAGGCCCCTGGCTGCTGGCTGTGCTTGTGAGGTCACAGCAGTCCTATTGCCTGATAGGTCAGTGGCAGGCCCCTGGCTGCTGGCTGTCCTTTTGAGTTCACAGCAGTCTGAGTTACTGATAGGCAAGTGGCAGGCCTCTGGGTGCTGGCTGTTTTTGTGAGGTAACAGCAGCCTCAGTGCCTCATAGGCCAGTGCGATGCCCTGGCTGCTGGCTGTGCTGGTGAGGTCACAGCAGTCCTGTTGCCTGATAGGCCAGTGGGAGGCCCATGGCTGCTGGCTGCATTTTGAGGTCACCTTTGTCTTAGTGCCTCATTGGCCAGTGGGATGCCCATGGCTGCTGGTTGTACTTGTGAGGTCACAGCAGCCTCCGTGCCTGATAGGCCAGTTCGAGGCCAGTTCCACTGCTGGGTGGGCTTCTGAGGTCAGAGAAGCCTCAGTGCCCTATAGGGCAGTGGCAGGCCCATAGCTGCTCGCTGGGCTTCTGAGGTCACAGCAGCCTCTATGCCCTTTAGTGCAGTGGCAGGCATCGACTGTTACTGTGCTTCTCAGTTGACAGCAGCGTCAGCGCCTCATCGGGCAGTGGTAGGCGAATGGCTGCTGGCTGTGTTTGTCAGGTTACATCAGCCTGGGTTTCCTATAGGCCAGTGGCAGATCCATAGCTGCTGGCTGTGCCTGTGAGGTCACAGCAGTCCAATTGCCTCATAGGCCAGTGGTAGGCCCTTGTCTACTGGCTGTGCTTGTGAGGTCACAGCAGCCTTATTACCTGATAGGCCCGTGGGAGACCAATGGCTGCTGGCTGTGCTTGCGAGGTCACAGAAGCCTTGGTTCCCTATAGGCCAGTGGCAGGCCCATGCCTGCTGGCTGCGTTGTGAGATCACGTTTGTCTCGGGGCCTCATAGGCCAGTGGCAGGCCCATAGCTGCTGCCTGTGCTTGTGAAGTCACAGCAGCCTCCTTTTCCTATAGGCCAGTGGCAGGCCCATAGCTGCTGCCTGTGCTTGTGAGGTCACAGCAGTCGTATTGCCTGATAGGCCTGTGGCAGGCCCTTGGCTGCTGGCTGTGCTTGTGAGGTCACAGCAGCCTCAGTGCCTGATAGGCCCGTGGGAGGCCAATGGCTGCTTGGTGTGCTTGTGAGGTCACAGCAGCCTCCGTGCCTCATAGGCCTGTGGGAGGCCCGTAGCTGCTGCCTGGGCTCGTGAGGTCACAGCAGCCTCAGTGCTTCACAGGCCAGTGGCAGGCCTCTGGCTGCTGGCTGTGCTTGTGATGTTACAGAAGCCTCCCTGCCCTTGAGGGTGGTGGCAGGCCCCTGTCTGCTGGCTGTGCTTGTGAGGTCACAGCAGCCTCAGTGCCTCATAGGCCAGTGGGAGGCCAATGGCTGCTGGCTGTGCTTGTGAGGTCAGAGCAGTCCTATTCCCTGATAGGTGAGTGGCTGGCCAATGGCTGCTGGCTGTCCTTCTGAGGTCACAGCAGTCACATTGCCTCATAGGCCAGTGGCAGGCCTCTGGGTGCTGGCTGTTTTTGTGAGGTGACAGCAGCCTCAGTGGCTCATCGGCAGGTTGGACGCCATGGCTGCTGGCTGCTGGCTGTGCTTGTGAGGTCACAGCAGTCCTGTTGCCTGATAGGCCAGTGACAGCTCCATGCCTGCTGGCTGTGTTATGAGGTCATGTTTGTCTCGGGGCCTCATAGGGCAGTTGGATGCCCATGCCTGCTGGCCATGCTTGTGAGGTCACAGCAGTCCTGTTGCCTGATAGGCCAGTTCGAGGCCAATGACTGCTGGGTGGGCTTGTGAGGTCAGAGAAGCCTCAGTGTCCTATAGGCCAGTGGCAGGCCCATAGCTGCTGGCTGGGCTTGTGATATCACAGCAGCCTCCATGCCCTTTAGGGCAGTGGCAGGCCCCTGACTGTTTACTGTGCTTCTGAGTTGACAGCAGCATCAGCACCTGATCGGGAAGTTGGAGGCCAATGGCTGCTGGCTGTGCTTGTCAGGTCACAGCAGCCTCCGTGCCTCATAGGCCAGTGGCAGGCCCTTCACTGCTGGCTGTGCTTGTGAGGTCACAGCAGCCTCAGTGTCTTATAGGGCAGTGGCAGGCCCCTGGCAGCTTGCCGCGTTTTGAGGTCACATTTGTCTCTGTATCTCATAGGACAGTGGCAGGCCCTTGGCTGCTGACTGTGCTTGTGAGGTCACAGTAGCCTCCGTGCCTCATAGGCCAGTGGAGGCCCGTAGCGGCTGGCTGTGCTTGTCAGGTCACAGCAGCCTCAGTGCCACACAGGGCAGTGGCAGGCTCCTGGCTGCTGGCTGTGCTTGTGAAGTAACAGCAGCCACCGTGCCTCATAGGCCAGTGGCAGGCTCATGGCTGCTGGCTGTGCTTGTGAAGTAACAGCAGCCACCGTGCCTCATAGGACAGTGGCAGGCCCTTGGCTGCTGACTGTGCTTGTGAGGTCACAGTAGCCTCCGTGCCTCATAGGCCTGTGGGAGGCCCGTAGCTGCTGCCTGGGCTCGTGAGGTCACAGCAGCCTCAGTGCTTCACAGGCCAGTGGCAGGCCTCTGGCTGCTGGCTGTGCTTGTGATGTTACAGAAGCCTCCCTGCCCTTGAGGGTGGTGGCAGGCCCCTGTCTGCTGGCTGTGCTTGTGAGGTCACAGCAGCCTCAGTGCCTCATAGGCCAGTGGGAGGCCAATGGCTGCTGGCTGTGCTTGTGAGGTCAGAGCAGTCCTATTCCCTGATAGGTGAGTGGCAGGCCAATGGCTGCTGGCTGTCCTTCTGAGGTCACAGCAGTCACATTGCCTCATAGGCCAGTGGCAGGCCTCTGGGTGCTGGCTGTTTTTGTGAGGTGACAGCAGCCTCAGTGGCTCATCGGCAGGTTGGATGCCATGGCTGCTGGCTGCTGGCTGTGCTTGTGAGGTCACAGCAGTCCTGTTGCCTGATAGGCCAGTGACAGCTCCATGCCTGCTGGCTGTGTTATGAGGTCATGTTTGTCTCGGGGCCTCATAGGGCAGTTGGATGCCCATGCCTGCTGGCCATGCTTGTGAGGTCACAGCAGTCCTGTTGCCTGATAGGCCAGTTCGAGGCCAATGACTGCTGGGTGGGCTTGTGAGGTCAGAGAAGCCTCAGTGTCCTATAGGGCAGTGGCAGGCCCATAGCTGCTGGCTGGGCTTGTGATATCACAGCAGCCTCCATGCCCTTTAGGGCAGTGGCAGGCCCCTGACTGTTTACTGTGCTTCTGAGTTGACAGCAGCATCAGCACCTGATCGGGAAGTTGGAGGCCAATGGCTGCTGGCTGTGCTTGTCAGGTCACAGCAGCCTCCGTGCCTCATAGGCCAGTGGCAGGCCCTTCACTGCTGGCTGTGCTTGTGAGGTCACAGCAGCCTCAGTGTCTTATAGGGCAGTGGCAGGCCCCTGGCAGCTTGCCGCGTTTTGAGGTCACATTTGTCTCTGTATCTCATAGGACAGTGGCAGGCCCTTGGCTGCTGACTGTGCTTGTGAGGTCACAGTAGCCTCCGTGCCTCATAGGCCAGTGGAGGCCCGTAGCGGCTGGCTGTGCTTGTCAGGTCACAGCAGCCTCAGTGCCACACAGGGCAGTGGCAGGCTCCTGGCTGCTGGCTGTGCTTGTGAAGTAACAGCAGCCACCGTGCCTCCTAGGCCAGTGGCAGGCTCATGGCTGCTGGCTGTGCTTGTGAGGTCACAGCACCCTCAGTGCCTCAAAGGGCAGTGGGAGGCTTCTGGCTGCTGGCTGTGCTTGTGAGGTCATAGCACCCTCCATGCCTCCTAGGCCAGTGGCAGACTAATGGCCGCTGGCCGTGCTTGTGCGGTCACAGCAGTCTCAGTGCCTCCTAGGCTAGTGGCAGGCTCATGGCTGCTGGCTGTGCTTGTGAGGTCAGAGCAGCCTCAGTGCCTCCTAGGCCAAGGGCAGGCCACTGGCTGCTTTCTGTGCTTGTTAGGTCACAGCAGCCTCCGTGCCTCATAGGCCAGTGGCATACCCACAGCTGCTGGCTTTACTTGTTAGGTGAAATCAGCTTCAGTATCTTGTAGGGCAGTGGCAGGGCCCTGGCTGCTGGCCGCATTTTGAGGTCACATTTGTCTCTGTACCTCATAGGGCAGTGGCAGGCCCCTGGCTGCTGGCTGTGCTTGTGAGGTCACAGCAGTCCTATTGCCTGATAGGTCAGTGGCAGGCCCCTGGCTGCTGGCTGTCCTTTTGAGTTCACAGCAGTCTGAGTTACTGATAGGCAAGTGGCAGGCCTCTGGGTGCTGGCTGTTTTTGTGAGGTAACAGCAGCCTCAGTGCCTCATAGGCCAGTGCGATGCCCTGGCTGCTGGCTGTGCTGGTGAGGTCACAGCAGTCCTGTTGCCTGATAGGCCAGTGGGAGGCCCATGGCTGCTGGCTGCATTTTGAGGTCACCTTTGTCTTAGTGCCTCATTGGCCAGTGGGATGCCCATGGCTGCTGGTTGTACTTGTGAGGTCACAGCAGCCTCCGTGCCTGATAGGCCAGTTCGAGGCCAGTTCCACTGCTGGGTGGGCTTCTGAGGTCAGAGAAGCCTCAGTGCCCTATAGGGCAGTGGCAGGCCCATAGCTGCTCGCTGGGCTTCTGAGGTCACAGCAGCCTCTATGCCCTTTAGTGCAGTGGCAGGCATCGACTGTTACTGTGCTTCTCAGTTGACAGCAGCGTCAGCGCCTCATCGGGCAGTGGTAGGCGAATGGCTGCTGGCTGTGTTTGTCAGGTTACATCAGCCTGGGTTTCCTATAGGCCAGTGGCAGATCCATAGCTGCTGGCTGTGCCTGTGAGGTCACAGCAGTCCAATTGCCTCATAGGCCAGTGGTAGGCCCTTGTCTACTGGCTGTGCTTGTGAGGTCACAGCAGCCTTATTACCTGATAGGCCCGTGGGAGACCAATGGCTGCTGGCTGTGCTTGCGAGGTCACAGAAGCCTTGGTTCCCTATAGGCCAGTGGCAGGCCCATGCCTGCTGGCTGCGTTGTGAGATCACGTTTGTCTCGGGGCCTCATAGGCCAGTGGCAGGCCCATAGCTGCTGCCTGTGCTTGTGAAGTCACAGCAGCCTCCTTTTCCTATAGGCCAGTGGCAGGCCCATAGCTGCTGCCTGTGCTTGTGAGGTCACAGCAGTCGTATTGCCTGATAGGCCTGTGGCAGGCCCTTGGCTGCTGGCTGTGCTTGTGAGGTCACAGCAGCCTCAGTGCCTGATAGGCCCGTGGGAGGCCAATGGCTGCTTGGTGTGCTTGTGAGGTCACAGCAGCCTCCGTGCCTCATAGGCCTGTGGGAGGCCCGTAGCTGCTGCCTGGGCTCGTGAGGTCACAGCAGCCTCAGTGCTTCACAGGCCAGTGGCAGGCCCCTTGCTGCTGGCTCTGCTTGTGAGGTTACAGAAGCCTCAGTGCCTGATAGGCCAGCTTGAGGCCAATGACTGCTGGGTGGGCTTCTGAGGTCAGAGAAGCCTCAGTGCCCTATAGGGCAGTGGCAGGCCCATAGCTGCTGGCTGTGCTTGTAAGGTCACAGCAGTCCTATTTCCTGATAGGCCCGTGGAAGGCCCCGTCTGCTGGCTGCCTTTTGAGGTCACATTTGTCTCTGTACCTTATAGGGCAATGGCAGGCCTCTGGCTCCTCGCTGTGCTTGTCAGGTCACAGCAGCCTCCCTGCCCTATAGGGCAGTGGTAGGCCCATAGCTGCTGCCTGGGCTCGTGAGGTCATAGCAGCCTAAGTGCTTCACAGGCCAGTGGCAGGCCCCTGGCTGCTGGCTGTGCTTGTGAGGTTACAGAAGCCTCCCTGCCCTTGAGGGCAGTGGCAGGCCCATAGCTGCTGGCTGTGCTTGTCAGGTCACAACACTCCTACAGCCTGGTAGGCCAGTGGCAGACCCACAGCTGCTGGCTTTGCTTGTTACGTCACAGCAGCCTCAGTGTCTTATCGGGCAGTGGCAGGCCCCTGGCTGCTGGCTGTGCTTGTGAGGTCACAGCAGCCTCAGTGCTTCACAGGCCAGTGTCAGGCCCCTGGCTGCTGGCTGTGCTTGTGAGGTCACAGCAGCCTCCGTGCCGTTTATGGCATTGGCAGGCCCGTGACAGTGTGCTGTGCTTGTGAGGTCAGAGCAGTGTCAGCGCCTCATTGGGCAGTGGAAGGCCAATGGCTGCTGGCTGTGTTTGTGAGGTAACATCAGCCTCCGTTCCCTATAGGCCAGTGGCAGGCCCTTCACTGCTGGCTGTGCTTGTGAGGTCACAGCAGCCTCTGTGCCCTATAGGGCAGTGGCAGGCCCCTGGCTGTTTGCTGTGCTTGTGAGGTCACAGCAGTCTGAGTGCCTGATAGCCAGTGGGAGGCCCATAGCTGCTGGCTGTGCTCGTGAGGTCACAGCAGTCCTATTGCCTGATAGGCCAGTGCGAGGCCATTGGCTGCTGGCTGTCCTTTTGAGGTCACGGCAGTCCTATTGCCTGATAGGCCAGTGGCAGGCCTCTGCGTGCTGGCTGCATTTTGAGGTCACCTTTGTCTCAGTGCCTCATCAGGCAGTGGGATGCCCATGGCTGCTGACTCTGCTTGTGAGCTCACAGAAGTACCAGTGCCTGACAGGCCACTGGCAGGCCCCTGGCGGCTTCCTTTCCTTGTGAGGTCACATGAGCCTCTGTGTCTGATAGGGCAGTGGAAGGTGTTGTAGAGGCCTCCAAGTGCCTTTTTTTGCGGTGCAGGGGCCACCGAGTGCCTTTTTTTGCGGTGCAGGGGCCACCGAGTGCCTTTTTTTGCAATGTGGGGGCTTCCGAGTGCCTTTTTTTGTGGTGCTGGGGCCTCCAAGTGCCTTTATTTCCAGTGTACAGGCCTGCAAGTGGCTCTTTTCCCAGTGCAGGGGCCTCCGAGTGCCTTTTTTGGTGGTGCTGGGCCCTCCGAGTGCCTTGTTTCACGTTGTAGCAGCCCCCGAGTGCCTTTTATTGTGCTGTAGGGGCCACCGAGTGCCTTTTCTTGTGGGTCAGGGGCCTCCGAGTGCCTTCTTTTGTGGTGCAGGGCCCTCCAAGTGCCTTTGTTTCTGGTGCAGGGGCCTCCAAGTGCCATTTTTTGCATTGTAGCAGCCTCCAAGTGCCTTTTTTTGTGGTGTAGGGGCCTCCGAGTGCCTTTTTTTCCAGTGTAGGGGCAGCCGAGTGCCTTTTTTTGTGGTGTAGGGGCCTCCGAGTGCCTTTTTTTTGCAGTGTAGGGGCCTCCGAGTGCCTTCTTATGTGGTGCAGGGGCCTCCAAGTGCCTTTATATCCGGTGTACAGGCCTGCTAGTGCCTCTTTTCCCAGTGCAGGAGCCTCCGAGTGCTTTTTTTTGTGGTGCAGGGCCCTCTGAGTGCCTTTTTCCGCGTTGTAGCAGCCTCCGAGTGCCTTTTTTTGCATTTTAGCATCCACCAAGTGCCTTTTTTTGTGCTGTAGGGGCCACTGAGTGCCTTTTCTTGTGGTGTAGGGGCAGCCGAGTGCCTTTTTTTCCAGTGTAGGGGCAGCCGAGTGCCTTTTTTTGTGGTGTGGTCCTCCGAGTGCCTTTCTTTTGTGGTGTCGAGGCCTCTGGGTGCATTTTTTTTTTGCAGTGTAGCGGCCTCCAAGTGCCTTTTCTTGCGGTGTGGAGGCCTCCGAGTGCCTTTTTTTGCGGTGTGGAGGCCTCTGAGTGCCTTTTTTTGCAATGCAGGGGCTACTGAGTGCCTTTTTTTGCTGAGCATGGGCCTCAGGGTGCATTTTTTTGCAGTGTAGTAGCCTCCAAGTGCCTTTTTTTGCAATGTGGGGGCCACCGAGTGCCTTTCTTGGTGGTGTAGGGGCCTCTGAGTGCCTTCTTTTGTGGTGCAGGAGCCTCCGAGTGCTTTTTGTGGTGGTGCTGGGCCCTCTGAGTGCCTTGTTTCACATTGTAGTAGCCCCCGAGTGCCTTTTTTTGCAGTGTAGGGGCCACTGAGTGCCTTTTTCTGGGGTGTAGAGGCCTCCGAGTGCCTGTTTTTCCAGTGTAAGGGCAGCTGAGTGCCTTTTTTTGTGCTGCAGGGCCCTCTGAGTGCCTTTCTTTCTGGTGTAGGGGCATCGGAGTGCCTGTTTTCGCATTGTAGCAGCCCCCGAGTACCTTTTTTTGTGGTGTCGGGGCCACCGAGTGCCTTTTTTTGCCGTGCATGGTCCTCCGAGTGCCTTTTTTGCAGTGTATTAGCCTCCAAGTGCCTTTTTTTGTGATGCAGCGGCCTCCGAGTGCCTTTTCTTGTGGTGTAGGGGCCTCCGAGTGCCTTCTTTTGTGGTGCAGGGCCCTCCAAGTGCCTTTGTTTCTGGTGAAGGGGCCTCCGAGTGCCTTTTTTCCAGTGTAGCAGCCCCGAAGTGCCTTTTTTTGTGGTGTAGGGGCCTCCGAGTGCCTTTTTTTCCACTGTAGGGGCAGCCGAGTGCCTTTTTTTGTGGTGTAGGGGCCTCCATGTGCCTTTTTTTTGTGGTGCAGGGGCCTCCAAGTGCCTTTTTTTGCGGTGCAGGGGCCTCAGGGTGCATTTTTTTGCAGTGTAGTAGCCTCCAAGTGCCTTTTTTTGCAATGTAGGGGCTTCCGAGTGACTTTTCTTGTGGTGCAGGGGCCTCCAAGTGCCTTTATTTCCAGTGCAGGAGCCTCCGAGTGCCTTTTTTGGTGGTGCAGGAGCCTCCGAGTGCTTTTTGTGGTGGTGCTGGGCCCTCTGAGTGCCTTGTTTCACATTGTAGCAGCCCCCAAGTGCCTTTTATTGTGCTGTAGGGTCCACCAAGTGCCTTTTCTTGTGGTTCAGAGGCCACCGAGTGCCTTTTCTTGTGGTTCAGGGGCCTCTGAGTGCCTTTTTTCACATTGCAGCAGCCCCCGAGTGCCTTTTTTTGTGCTGTAGGAGCCACCGAGTGCCTTTCCTTGTGGTTCAGGGGCCACCGAGTGCCTTTGTTTGAGGTGCACTGCTGTCTGAGTGCCTTTTTTTTGCAGTGAAGGGGCATCTAAGTGCCTTTTTCTCCGGCCTAGCGGCCTCCAAGTGCCTATTTTTGTGATGCAGGCTCCCAAAGTGCCCTTTTTTCCAGTATAGTGTCCTCCATGTGCATATTTTTGCAGTGCATCGCCTCCTAGTGCCCTTTTTTCCCAGTGCTCATGCCTCCAAGTGCCTTTTTTTCTGTTATGGTCCTTCAGTGTTCTGTGATATCACTTTACCCTCTGCCTGAAATGATATTGTCAGGTCCACCACTGCTGGATGAGATAGTCATGTCACTTCTGCCTCACGGCCTGGTAGGCCAGTCAGGCCCATCAGTCCTTGCTCTGCTTGTGAGGTTGCTTCTGCCTCTGTGCTTGATAGGGCAGTGGCAGGGCCATGCCTCCTGACTGGGCTTGTGAGGATACTTGTTTCTCCATGCCAAAAAGGGCAGTGGCAGGCCCATGGTTGCTGGTTGTGTCTTATGATGTCACTTTGACCTGCATGCCATTGCATGCATGGCATGCATGGCATGCACTGCCACGCCCATGGCTGCTGGTCTGCTTGGGTGTTCCCTTCTTTCTCCGTGCTTGATGCGCCATGGCAGGCCCTTCACTGCTGGCTGTGCTTGTGAGGTCACAGCAGCCTCAGTGCCTGATAGGCCAGTGGCAGGCCCCTGTCTGCTTGGCTGTGCTTGTGAGGTCACAGCAGCGTCAGGACCTGATAGGCCAGTGGGAGGCCAATGGCTGCTGGCTGTGCTTGTGAGGTCAGAGCAGCCTCCGTGCCTCATAGGCCAGTGGCAGACCCACAGCTGCTGGCTGTGCTTGTCAGGTCAGAGAAGCCTCAGTGTCTTACAGGGCAGTGGCAGGCCCCTGGCTGCTGGCCGCGTTTTGAGGTCACATTTGTCTCTGTACCTCATAGGGCAGTGGCAGGCCCATAGCTGCTGGCTGTGCTTGTGAGGTCAGAGCAGTCCTATTGCCTGATAGGTCAGTGGCAGGCCCCTGGCTGCTGGCTGTGCTTGTGAGGTCAGAGAAGCCTCAGTGCCCTATAGGGCAGTGGCAGGCCCATAGCTGCTGGCTTGGCTTGTCAGGTCAAATCAGCCTCCGTGCTGTATAGGCTAGTGGCAGGCCCTTGGCTGCTGGCTGTGCTTGTGAGGTCACAGCAGCCTGTGTGCCTCACAGGCCTGTGGGAGGCCCGTAGCTGCTGGCTGTGCTTGTAAGGTCATAGCAGTCCTATTTCCTGATAGACCCATGGCAGGCCCCTGTCTGCTGGCTGCCTTTTGAGGTCACATTTGTCTCTGTACCTTATAGGGCAGTGGGAGGCCCCTGGCTGCTCGCTGTGCTTGTGAGGTCAGAGAAGCCTCCCTGCCCTATAGGGCAGTGGCAGGCCCATAGCTGCTGGCTGTGCTTGTGAGGACACAGCAGTCCTATTTCCTGATAGGCCCGTGGAAGGCCCTGTCTGCTGGCTGCCTTTTGAGGTCACATTTGTCTCTGTACCTTATAGGGCAATGGCAGGCCTCTGGCTCCTCGCTGTGCTTGTCAGGTCACAGCAGCCTCCCTGCCCTATAGGGCAGTGGTAGGCCCATAGCTGCTGCCTGGGCTCGTGAGGTCATAGCAGCCTAAGTGCTTCACAGGCCAGTGGCAGGCCCCTGGCTGCTGGCTGTGCTTGTCAGGTCACAACACTCCTACAGCCTGGTAGGCCAGTGGCAGACCCACAGCTGCTGGCTTTGCTTGTTACGTCACAGCAGCCTCAGTGTCTTATCGGGCAGTGGCAGGCCCCTGGCTGCTGGCTGTGCTTGTGAGGTCACAGCAGCCTCAGTGCTTCACAGGCCAGTGTCAGGCCCCTGGCTGCTGGCTGTGCTTGTGAGGTCACAGCAGCCTCCGTGCCATTTATGGCAGTGGCAGGCCCGTGACAGTGTGCTGTGCTTGTGAGGTCAGAGCAGTGTCAGCGCCTCATTGGGCAGTGGAAGGCCAATGGCTGCTGGCTGTGTTTGTGAGGTAACATCAGCCTCCGTTCCCTATAGGCCAGTGGCAGGCCCTTCACTGCTGGCTGTGCTTGTGAGGTCACAGCAGCCTCTGTGCCCTATAGGGCAGTGGCAGGCCCCTGGCTGTTTGCTGTGCTTGTGAGGTCACAGCAGTCTGAGTGCCTGATAGCCAGTAGGAGGTCCATACCTGCTGGCTGTGCTCATGAGGTCACAGCAGTCCTATTGCCTGATAGGCCAGTGCGAGGCCATTGGCTGCTGGCTGTCCTTTTGAGGTCACGGCAGTCCTATTGCCTGATAGGCCAGTGGCAGGCCTCTGCGTGCTGGCTGCATTTTGAGGTCACCTTTGTCTCAGTGCCTCATCAGGCAGTGGGATGCCCATGGCTGCTGACTCTGCTTGTGAGCTCACAGAAGTACCAGTGCCTGACAGGCCACTGGCAGGCCCCTGGCGGCTTCCTTTCCTTGTGAGGTCACATGAGCCCCTGTGTCTGATAGGGCAGTGGAAGGTGTTGTAGAGGCCTCCAAGTGCCTTTTTTCGCGGTGCAGGGGCCACCGAGTGCCTTTTTTCGCGGTGCAGGGGCCTCAGGGTGCATTTTTTTGCAGTGTAGTAGCCTCCAAGTGCCTTTTTTTGCAATGTGGGGGCCTCCAAGTGCCTTTTTTTGTGGTGCTGGGGCCTCCAAGTGCCTTTATTTCCAGTGTACAGGCCTGCAAGTGGCTCTTTTCCCAGTGCAGGGGCCTCCGAGTGCCTTTTTTGGTGGTGCTGGGCCCTCCGAGTGCCTTGTTTCACATTGTAGCAGCCCCCGAGTGCCTTTTTTTGTGCTGTAGGGGCCACCGAGTGCCTTTTCTTGTGGGTCAGGGGACTCCGAGTGCCTTCTTTTGTGGTGCAGGGCCCTCCAAGTGCCTTTGTTTCTGGTGCAGGGGACTCCGAGTGCCTTTTTTTGCATTGTAGCAGCCTCCAAGTGCCTTTTTTTGTGGTGTAGGGGCCTCCGAGTGCCTTTTTTTCCAGTGTAGGGGCAGCCGAGTGCCTTTTTTTGTGGTGTAGGTGCCTCCAAGTGCTTTTTTTTTGCAGTGTAGGGGCCTCCAAGTGCCTTTTTTTGCAGTGCAGGGGCCTCAGGGTGCATTTTTTTGCAGTATAGTAGCCTCCAAGTGCCTTTTTTTGCAATGTAGGGGCTTCCGAGTGCCTTTTTTTGTGGTGCAGGGGCCTCCAAGTGCCTTTATTTCCAGTGTACAGGCCTGCAAGTGCCTCTTTTTCCAGTGCAGGAGCCTCCGAGTGCCTTTTTTGGTGGTGCTGGGCCCTCCGGTGCACTGTTTCACATTGTAGCAGCCCCCGAGTGCCTTTTATTTTGCTGTATAGGCCACTGAATGCCTTTTCTTGTGGTTCAGGGCCCTCCAAGTGCTGTTATTTTGGGGGGTGTGGTCCTCCATGTACCTTTTTTTTGTAGTGTAGTGGCCCCGAGGGCCTTTTCTTGTGGTGCAGGGGCCTCTGAGTGCCTTTTTTTGCATTGTAGCAGCCACCAAGTGCCTTTTTTTGTGCTGTAGGGGCCACTGAGTGCCTTTTCTTGTGGTGTAGGGGCAGCCGAGTGCCTTTTTTTGTGGTGTGGTCCTCCGAGTGCCTTTCTTTTGTGGTGTCGAGGCCTCTGGGTGCATTTTTTTTTTGCAGTGTAGCGGCCTCCAAGTGCCTTTTCTTGCGGTGTGGAGGCCTCCGAGTGCCTTTTTTTGCGGTGTGGAGGCCTCTGAGTGCCTTTTTTTGCAATGCAGGGGCTACTGAGTGCCTTTTTTCGCGGTGCATGGGCCTCAGGGTGCATTTTTTTGCAGTGTAGTAGCCTCCAAGTGCCTTTTTTTGCAATGTGGGGGCCACCGAGTGCCTTTCTTGGTGGTGTAGGGGCCTCTGAGTGCCTTCTTTTGTGGTGCAGGAGCCTCCGAGTGCTTTTTGTGGTGGTGCTGGGCCCTCCGAGTGCCTTGTTTCACATTGTAGCAGCCCCCGAGTACCTTTTTTTGTGGTGTCGGGGCCACCGAGTGCCTTTTTTTGCCGTGCATGGTCCTCCAAGTGCCTTTTTTTGTGATGCAGCGGCCTCCGAGTGCCTTTTCTTGTGGTGTAGGGGCCTCCGAGTGCCTTTTCTTGTGGTGTAGGGGCCTGCGAGTGCCTTCTTTTGTGGTGCAGGGCCCTCCGAGTGCCTTTGTTTCTGGTGCAGGGGCCTCCGAGTGCCTTTTTTCCAGTGTAGCAGCCCCGAAGTGCCTTTTTTTGTGGTGTAGGGGCCTCCGAGTGCCTTTTTTTCCACTGTAGGGGCAGCCGAGTGCCTTTTTTTGTGGTGTAGGGGCCTCCATGTGCCTTTTTTTGCAGTGCAGGGGCCTCAGGGTGCATTTTTTTGCAGTGTAGTAGCCTCCAAGTGCCTTTTTTTGCAATGTAGGGGCTTCCGAGTGACTTTTTTTGTGGTGCAGGGGCCTCCAAGTGCCTTTATTTCCAGTGCAGGAGCCTCCGAGTGCCTTTTTTGGTGGTGCTGGGCCCTCCGGTGCACTGTTTCACATTGTAGCAGCCCCCGAGTGCCTTTTATTGTGCTGTAGGGTCCACCAAGTGCCTTTTCTTGTGGTTCAGAGGCCACCGAGTGCCTTTTCTTGTGGTTCAGGGGCCTCTGAGTGCCTTTTTTCACATTGCAGCAGCCCCCGAGTGCCTTTTTTTGTGCTGTAGGAGCCACCGAGTGCCTTTCCTTGTGGTTCAGGGGCCACCGAGTGCTGTTATTTTTGGGTGTGTGGTCCTCCATGTACCTTTTTTTTGCGGTGTAGTGGCCCCGAGAGCCTTTTCTTGTTGTTCAGGGGCCTCCGAGTGCCTTTTTTTGCATTGTAGCAGCCCCCAAGTGCCTTTTTTTGTGGTGTAGGGGCCTCCGAGTGCCTTTTTTTCCAGTGTAGGGGCCTCCAAGTGCCTTTTTTTGTGGTGTAGGGGCCTCCGAGTGCATTTTTTTCCGTTGCCGGTGCCTCCGAGTGCCTTTCTCTGTGGTGTAGCGGCCTCCAAGTGCCTTTTTTTCCTGTGTACAGGCCTGCAAGTGCCTCTTTTTCCAGTGCAGGAGCCTCTGAGTGCTTCTTTTGGTGGTGCAGGGCCCTCCGAGTGCCTTGTTTCACATTGTAGTAGCCCCCGAGTGCCTTTTTTTGCAGCGTAGGGGCCACTGAGTGCCTTTTTCTGGGGTGTAGAGGCCTCCGAGTGCCTGTTTTTCCAGTGTAAGGGCAGCTGAGTGCCTTTTTTTGTGCTGCAGGGCCCTCTGAGTGCCTTTCTTTCTGGTGTAGGGGCATCAGAGTGCCTGTTTTCGCATTGTAGCAGCCCCCGAGTACCTTTTTTTGTGGTGTCGGGGCCACCGAGTGCCTTTTTTTGCCGTGCATTGTCCTCCGAGTGCCTTTTTTGCAGTGTATTAGCCTCCAAATGCCTTTTTTTGTGATGCAGCGGCCTCCGAGTGCCTTTTCTTGTGGTGTAGGGGCCTCCGAGTGCCTTCTTTTGTGGTGCAGGGCCCTCCAAGTGCCTTTGTTTCTGGTGAAGGGGCCTCCGAGTGCCTTTTTTCCAGTGTAGCAGCCCCGAAGTGCCTTTTTTTGTGGTGTAGGGGCCTCCGAGTGCCTTTTTTTCCACTGTAGGGGCAGCCGAGTGCCTTTTTTTGTGGTGTAGGGGCCTCCATGTGCCTTTTTTTTTGTGGTGCAGGGGCCTCCGAGTGCCTTTTTTTGCGGTGCAGGGGCCTCAGGGTGCATTTTTTTGCAGTGTAGTAGCCTCCAAGTGCCTTTTTTTGCATTGTAGGGGCTTCCGAGTGACTTTTTTTGTGGTGCAGGGGCCTCCAAGTGCCTTTATTTCCAGTGCAGGAGCCTCCGAGTGCCTTTTTTGGTGGTGCTGGGCCCTCCGGTGCACTGTTTCACATTGTAGCAGCCCCCAAGTGCCTTTTATTGTGCTGTAGGGTCCACCAAGTGCCTTTTCTTGTGGTTCAGAGGCCACCGAGTGCCTTTTCTTGTGGTTCAGGGGCCTCTGAGTGCCTTTTTTCACATTGCAGCAGCCCCCGAGTGCCTTTTTTTGTGCTGTAGGAGCCACCGAGTGCCTTTCCTTGTGGTTCAGGGGCCACCGAGTGCCTTTGTTTGAGGTGCACTGCTGTCTGAGTGCCTTTTTTTTGCAGTGAAGGGGCATCTAAGTGCCTTTTTCTCCGGCCTAGCGGCCTCCAAGTGCCTATTTTTGTGATGCAGGCTCCCAAAGTGCCCTTTTTTCCAGTATAGTGTCCTCCATGTGCATATTTTTGCAGTGCATCGCCTCCTAGTGCCCTTTTTTCCCAGTGCTCATGCCTCCAAGTGCCTTTTTTTCTGTTATGGTCCTTCAGTGTTCTGTGATATCACTTTACCCTCTGCCTGAAATGATATTGTCAGGTCCACCACTGCTGGATGAGATAGTCATGTCACTTCTGCC
This sequence comes from Dromaius novaehollandiae, assembly GCF_036370855.1. Taxonomy (NCBI): domain Eukaryota; kingdom Metazoa; phylum Chordata; class Aves; order Casuariiformes; family Dromaiidae; genus Dromaius; species Dromaius novaehollandiae. Next base: position 443,100 of record NW_026991362.1, on the reverse strand, counting down.
TCACGGCCTGGTAGGCCAGTCAGGCCCATCAGTCCTTGCTCTGCTTGTGAGGTTGCTTCTGCCTCTGTGCTTGATAGGGCAGTGGCAGGGCCATGCCTCCTGACTGGGCTTGTGAGGATACTTGTGTCTCCATGCCAAAAAGGGCAGTGGCAGGCCCATGGTTGCTGGTTGTGTCTTATGATGTCACTTTGACCTGCATGCCATTGCATGCATGGCATGCATGGCATGCACTGCCACGCCCATGGCTGCTGGTCTGCTTGGGTGTTCCCTTCTTTCTCCGTGCTTGACGCGCCATGGCAGGCCCTTCACTGCTGGCTGTGCTTGTGAGGTCACAGCAGCCTCAGTGCCTGATAGGCCAGTGGCAGGCCCCTGTCTGCTTGGCTGTGCTTGTGAGGTCACAGCAGCGTCAGGACCTGATAGGCCAGTGGGAGGCCAATGGCTGCTGGCTGTGCTTGTGAGGTCAGAGCAGCCTCCGTGACTCATAGGCCAGTGGCAGACCCACAGCTGCTGGCTGTGCTTGTCAGGTCAGAGAAGCCTCAGTGTCTTACAGGGCAGTGGCAGGCCCCTGGCTGCTGGCCGCGTTTTGAGGTCACATTTGTCTCTGTACCTCATAGGGCAGTGGCAGGCCCATAGCTGCTGGCTGTGCTTGTGAGGTCAGAGCAGTCCTATTGCCTGATAGGTCAGTGGCAGGCCCCTGGCTGCTGGCTGTGCTTGTGAGGTCAGAGAAGCCTCCCTGCCCTTGAGGGTGGTGGCAGTCCCAATGGCTGCTGGCTGTGCTTGTCAGGTCACAACACTCCTACAGCCTGATAGGCCAGTGGCAGACCCACAGCTGCTGGCTTTGCTTGTGACGTCACAGCAGTCTCAGTGCCTCCTAGGCTAGTGGCAGGCCAATGGCTGCTGGCTGTGCTTGTGAGGTCACAGCAGCCTCATTGCCTCATAGGCCAGTGGGAGGCCAATGGCTGCTGGCTGTGCTTGTTAGGTCACAGCAGCCTCCATGCCTCATAGGCCAGTGGCAGACCCACAGCTGCTGGCTGTGCTTGTGACGTCACAGCAGCCTCTGTGCCTCATAGGCCAGGGGCAGGCCTGTAGCTGCTGGCTGTGCTTCTCAGGTCACAGCAGTCGTATTTCCTGATAGGCCTGTGGCAGGCCCCTGTCTGCTGGCTGCCTTTTGAGGTCACATTTGTCTCTGTACCTTATAGGGCAGTGGGAGGCCCGTGGCTCCTCGCTGTGCTTGTGAGGTCACAGCAGCCTCCTTTTCCTGTAGGCCAGAGGGAGGCCAAAGGCTGCTTGGTGTGCTGGTGAGGTCACAGCAGCCTCAGTGCTTGATCGTACAGTGGCAGGCCCTTGGCTGCTGGCTGTGCATCTGAGGTCACATCAGCCTCCATTCCCTGTAGGACAATGGCAGGCCCATAGCTGCTGGCTGTGCTTGTCAGGTCACAGCAGCCTCAGTGCTTCACAGGCCAGTGGCAGGCCTCTGGCTGCTGGCTGTGCTTGTGATGTTACAGAAGCCTCCCTGCCCTTGAGGGTGGTGGCAGGCCCCTGTCTGCTGGCTGTGCTTGTGAGGTCACAGCAGCCTCAGTGCCTCATAGGCCAGTGGGAGGCCAATGGCTGCTGGCTGTGCTTGTGAGGTCAGAGCAGTCCTATTCCCTGATAGGTGAGTGGCTGGCCAATGGCTGCTGGCTGTCCTTCTGAGGTCACAGCAGTCACATTGCCTCATAGGCCAGTGGCAGGCCTCTGGGTGCTGGCTGTTTTTGTGAGGTGACAGCAGCCTCAGTGGCTCATCGGCAGGTTGGATGCCATGGCTGCTGGCTGCTGGCTGTGCTTGTGAGGTCACAGCAGTCCTGTTGCCTGATAGGCCAGTGACAGCTCCATGCCTGCTGGCTGTGTTATGAGGTCATGTTTGTCTCGGGGCCTCATAGGGCAGTTGGATGCCCATGCCTGCTGGCCATGCTTGTGAGGTCACAGCAGTCCTGTTGCCTGATAGGCCAGTTCGAGGCCAATGACTGCTGGGTGGGCTTGTGAGGTCAGAGAAGCCTCAGTGTCCTATAGGGCAGTGGCAGGCCCATAGCTGCTGGCTGGGCTTGTGATATCACAGCAGCCTCCATGCCCTTTAGGGCAGTGGCAGGCCCCTGACTGTTTACTGTGCTTCTGAGTTGACAGCAGCATCAGCACCTGATCGGGAAGTTGGAGGCCAATGGCTGCTGGCTGTGCTTGTCAGGTCACAGCAGCCTCCGTGCCTCATAGGCCAGTGGCAGGCCCTTCACTGCTGGCTGTGCTTGTGAGGTCACAGCAGCCTCAGTGTCTTATAGGGCAGTGGCAGGCCCCTGGCAGCTTGCCGCGTTTTGAGGTCACATTTGTCTCTGTATCTCATAGGACAGTGGCAGGCCCTTGGCTGCTGACTGTGCTTGTGAGGTCAGAGAAGCCTCCCTGCCCTTGAGGGTGGTGGCAGTCCCAATGGCTGCTGGCTGTGCTTGTCAGGTCACAACACTCCTACAGCCTGATAGGCCAGTGGCAGACCCACAGCTGCTGGCTTTGCTTGTGACGTCACAGCAGTCTCAGTGCCTCCTAGGCTAGTGGCAGGCCAATGGCTGCTGGCTGTGCTTGTGAGGTCACAGCAGCCTCATTGCCTCATAGGCCAGTGGGAGGCCAATGGCTGCTGGCTGTGCTTGTTAGGTCACAGCAGCCTCCATGCCTCATAGGCCAGTGGCAGACCCACAGCTGCTGGCTGTGCTTGTGACGTCACAGCAGCCTCTGTGCCTCATAGGCCAGGGGCAGGCCTGTAGCTGCTGGCTGTGCTTCTCAGGTCACAGCAGTCGTATTTCCTGATAGGCCTGTGGCAGGCCCCTGTCTGCTGGCTGCCTTTTGAGGTCACATTTGTCTCTGTACCTTATAGGGCAGTGGGAGGCCCGTGGCTCCTCGCTGTGCTTGTGAGGTCACAGCAGCCTCCTTTTCCTGTAGGCCAGAGGGAGGCCAAAGGCTGCTTGGTGTGCTGGTGAGGTCACAGCAGCCTCAGTGCTTGATCGTACAGTGGCAGGCCCTTGGCTGCTGGCTGTGCATCTGAGGTCACATCAGCCTCCATTCCCTGTAGGACAATGGCAGGCCCATAGCTGCTGGCTGTGCTTGTCAGGTCACAGCAGCCTCAGTGCTTCACAGGCCAGTGGCAGGCCTCTGGCTGCTGGCTGTGCTTGTGATGTTACAGAAGCCTCCCTGCCCTTGAGGGTGGTGGCAGGCCCCTGTCTGCTGGCTGTGCTTGTGAGGTCACAGCAGCCTCAGTGCCTCATAGGCCAGTGGGAGGCCAATGGCTGCTGGCTGTGCTTGTGAGGTCAGAGCAGTCCTATTCCCTGATAGGTGAGTGGCTGGCCAATGGCTGCTGGCTGTCCTTCTGAGGTCACAGCAGTCACATTGCCTCATAGGCCAGTGGCAGGCCTCTGGGTGCTGGCTGTTTTTGTGAGGTGACAGCAGCCTCAGTGGCTCATCGGCAGGTTGGATGCCATGGCTGCTGGCTGCTGGCTGTGCTTGTGAGGTCACAGCAGTCCTGTTGCCTGATAGGCCAGTGACAGCTCCATGCCTGCTGGCTGTGTTATGAGGTCATGTTTGTCTCGGGGCCTCATAGGGCAGTTGGATGCCCATGCCTGCTGGCCATGCTTGTGAGGTCACAGCAGTCCTGTTGCCTGATAGGCCAGTTCGAGGCCAATGACTGCTGGGTGGGCTTGTGAGGTCAGAGAAGCCTCAGTGTCCTATAGGGCAGTGGCAGGCCCATAGCTGCTGGCTGGGCTTGTGATATCACAGCAGCCTCCATGCCCTTTAGGGCAGTGGCAGGCCCCTGACTGTTTACTGTGCTTCTGAGTTGACAGCAGCATCAGCACCTGATCGGGAAGTTGGAGGCCAATGGCTGCTGGCTGTGCTTGTCAGGTCACAGCAGCCTCCGTGCCTCATAGGCCAGTGGCAGGCCCTTCACTGCTGGCTGTGCTTGTGAGGTCACAGCAGCCTCAGTGTCTTATAGGGCAGTGGCAGGCCCCTGGCAGCTTGCCGCGTTTTGAGGTCACATTTGTCTCTGTATCTCATAGGACAGTGGCAGGCCCTTGGCTGCTGACTGTGCTTGTGAGGTCACAGTAGCCTCCGTGCCTCATAGGCCAGTGGAGGCCCGTAGCGGCTGGCTGTGCTTGTCAGGTCACAGCAGCCTCAGTGCCACACAGGGCAGTGGCAGGCTCCTGGCTGCTGGCTGTGCTTGTGAAGTAACAGCAGCCACCGTGCCTCCTAGGCCAGTGGCAGGCTCATGGCTGCTGGCTGTGCTTGTGAGGTCACAGCACCCTCAGTGCCTCAAAGGGCAGTGGGAGGCTTCTGGCTGCTGGCTGTGCTTGTGAGGTCATAGCACCCTCCATGCCTCCTAGGCCAGTGGCAGACTAATGGCCGCTGGCCGTGCTTGTGCGGTCACAGCAGTCTCAGTGCCTCCTAGGCTAGTGGCAGGCTCATGGCTGCTGGCTGTGCTTGTGAGGTCAGAGCAGCCTCAGTGCCTCCTAGGCCAAGGGCAGGCCACTGGCTGCTTTCTGTGCTTGTTAGGTCACAGCAGCCTCCGTGCCTCATAGGCCAGTGGCATACCCACAGCTGCTGGCTTTACTTGTTAGGTGAAATCAGCTTCAGTATCTTGTAGGGCAGTGGCAGGGCCCTGGCTGCTGGCCGCATTTTGAGGTCACATTTGTCTCTGTACCTCATAGGGCAGTGGCAGGCCCCTGGCTGCTGGCTGTGCTTGTGAGGTCACAGCAGTCCTATTGCCTGATAGGTCAGTGGCAGGCCCCTGGCTGCTGGCTGTCCTTTTGAGTTCACAGCAGTCTGAGTTACTGATAGGCAAGTGGCAGGCCTCTGGGTGCTGGCTGTTTTTGTGAGGTAACAGCAGCCTCAGTGCCTCATAGGCCAGTGCGATGCCCTGGCTGCTGGCTGTGCTGGTGAGGTCACAGCAGTCCTGTTGCCTGATAGGCCAGTGGGAGGCCCATGGCTGCTGGCTGCATTTTGAGGTCACCTTTGTCTTAGTGCCTCATTGGCCAGTGGGATGCCCATGGCTGCTGGTTGTACTTGTGAGGTCACAGCAGCCTCCGTGCCTGATAGGCCAGTTCGAGGCCAGTTCCACTGCTGGGTGGGCTTCTGAGGTCAGAGAAGCCTCAGTGCCCTATAGGGCAGTGGCAGGCCCATAGCTGCTCGCTGGGCTTCTGAGGTCACAGCAGCCTCTATGCCCTTTAGTGCAGTGGCAGGCATCGACTGTTACTGTGCTTCTCAGTTGACAGCAGCGTCAGCGCCTCATCGGGCAGTGGTAGGCGAATGGCTGCTGGCTGTGTTTGTCAGGTTACATCAGCCTGGGTTTCCTATAGGCCAGTGGCAGATCCATAGCTGCTGGCTGTGCCTGTGAGGTCACAGCAGTCCAATTGCCTCATAGGCCAGTGGTAGGCCCTTGTCTACTGGCTGTGCTTGTGAGGTCACAGCAGCCTTATTACCTGATAGGCCCGTGGGAGACCAATGGCTGCTGGCTGTGCTTGCGAGGTCACAGAAGCCTTGGTTCCCTATAGGCCAGTGGCAGGCCCATGCCTGCTGGCTGCGTTGTGAGATCACGTTTGTCTCGGGGCCTCATAGGCCAGTGGCAGGCCCATAGCTGCTGCCTGTGCTTGTGAGGTCACAGCAGTCGTATTGCCTGATAGGCCTGTGGCAGGCCCTTGGCTGCTGGCTGTGCTTGTGAGGTCACAGCAGCCTCAGTGCCTGATAGGCCCGTGGGAGGCCAATGGCTGCTTGGTGTGCTTGTGAGGTCACAGCAGCCTCCGTGCCTCATAGGCCTGTGGGAGGCCCGTAGCTGCTGCCTGGGCTCGTGAGGTCACAGCAGCCTCAGTGCTTCACAGGCCAGTGGCAGGCCTCTGGCTGCTGGCTGTGCTTGTGATGTTACAGAAGCCTCCCTGCCCTTGAGGGTGGTGGCAGGCCCCTGTCTGCTGGCTGTGCTTGTGAGGTCACAGCAGCCTCAGTGCCTCATAGGCCAGTGGGAGGCCAATGGCTGCTGGCTGTGCTTGTGAGGTCAGAGCAGTCCTATTCCCTGATAGGTGAGTGGCAGGCCAATGGCTGCTGGCTGTCCTTCTGAGGTCACAGCAGTCACATTGCCTCATAGGCCAGTGGCAGGCCTCTGGGTGCTGGCTGTTTTTGTGAGGTGACAGCAGCCTCAGTGGCTCATCGGCAGGTTGGATGCCATGGCTGCTGGCTGCTGGCTGTGCTTGTGAGGTCACAGCAGTCCTGTTGCCTGATAGGCCAGTGACAGCTCCATGCCTGCTGGCTGTGTTATGAGGTCATGTTTGTCTCGGGGCCTCATAGGGCAGTTGGATGCCCATGCCTGCTGGCCATGCTTGTGAGGTCACAGCAGTCCTGTTGCCTGATAGGCCAGTTCGAGGCCAATGACTGCTGGGTGGGCTTGTGAGGTCAGAGAAGCCTCAGTGTCCTATAGGCCAGTGGCAGGCCCATAGCTGCTGGCTGGGCTTGTGATATCACAGCAGCCTCCATGCCCTTTAGGGCAGTGGCAGGCCCCTGACTGTTTACTGTGCTTCTGAGTTGACAGCAGCATCAGCACCTGATCGGGAAGTTGGAGGCCAATGGCTGCTGGCTGTGCTTGTCAGGTCACAGCAGCCTCCGTGTCTCATAGGCCAGTGGCAGGCCCTTCACTGCTGGCTGTGCTTGTGAGGTCACAGCAGCCTCAGTGTCTTATAGGGCAGTGGCAGGCCCCTGGCAGCTTGCCGCGTTTTGAGGTCACATTTGTCTCTGTATCTCATAGGACAGTGGCAGGCCCTTGGCTGCTGACTGTGCTTGTGAGGTCACAGTAGCCTCCGTGCCTCATAGGCCAGTGGAGGCCCGTAGCGGCTGGCTGTGCTTGTCAGGTCACAGCAGCCTCAGTGCCACACAGGGCAGTGGCAGGCTCCTGGCTGCTGGCTGTGCTTGTGAAGTAACAGCAGCCACCGTGCCTCCTAGGCCAGTGGCAGGCTCATGGCTGCTGGCTGTGCTTGTGAGGTCACAGCACCCTCAGTGCCTCAAAGGGCAGTGGGAGGCTTCTGGCTGCTGGCTGTGCTTGTGAGGTCATAGCACCCTCCATGCCTCCTAGGCCAGTGGCAGACTAATGGCCGCTGGCCGTGCTTGTGCGGTCACAGCAGTCTCAGTGCCTCCTAGGCTAGTGGCAGGCTCATGGCTGCTGGCTGTGCTTGTGAGGTCAGAGCAGCCTCAGTGCCTCCTAGGCCAAGGGCAGGCCACTGGCTGCTTTCTGTGCTTGTTAGGTCACAGCAGCCTCCGTGCCTCATAGGCCAGTGGCATACCCACAGCTGCTGGCTTTACTTGTTAGGTGAAATCAGCTTCAGTATCTTGTAGGGCAGTGGCAGGGCCCTGGCTGCTGGCCGCATTTTGAGGTCACATTTGTCTCTGTACCTCATAGGGCAGTGGCAGGCCCCTGGCTGCTGGCTGTGCTTGTGAGGTCACAGCAGTCCTATTGCCTGATAGGTCAGTGGCAGGCCCCTGGCTGCTGGCTGTCCTTTTGAGTTCACAGCAGTCTGAGTTACTGATAGGCAAGTGGCAGGCCTCTGGGTGCTGGCTGTTTTTGTGAGGTAACAGCAGCCTCAGTGCCTCATAGGCCAGTGCGATGCCCTGGCTGCTGGCTGTGCTGGTGAGGTCACAGCAGTCCTGTTGCCTGATAGGCCAGTGGGAGGCCCATGGCTGCTGGCTGCATTTTGAGGTCACCTTTGTCTTAGTGCCTCATTGGCCAGTGGGATGCCCATGGCTGCTGGTTGTACTTGTGAGGTCACAGCAGCCTCCGTGCCTGATAGGCCAGTTCGAGGCCAGTTCCACTGCTGGGTGGGCTTCTGAGGTCAGAGAAGCCTCAGTGCCCTATAGGGCAGTGGCAGGCCCATAGCTGCTCGCTGGGCTTCTGAGGTCACAGCAGCCTCTATGCCCTTTAGTGCAGTGGCAGGCATCGACTGTTACTGTGCTTCTCAGTTGACAGCAGCGTCAGCGCCTCATCGGGCAGTGGTAGGCGAATGGCTGCTGGCTGTGTTTGTCAGGTTACATCAGCCTGGGTTTCCTATAGGCCAGTGGCAGATCCATAGCTGCTGGCTGTGCCTGTGAGGTCACAGCAGTCCAATTGCCTCATAGGCCAGTGGTAGGCCCTTGTCTACTGGCTGTGCTTGTGAGGTCACAGCAGCCTTATTACCTGATAGGCCCGTGGGAGACCAATGGCTGCTGGCTGTGCTTGCGAGGTCACAGAAGCCTTGGTTCCCAATAGGCCAGTGGCAGGCCCATGCCTGCTGGCTGCGTTGTGAGATCACGTTTGTCTCGGGGCCTCATAGGCCAGTGGCAGGCCCATAACTGCTGCCTGTGCTTGTGAAGTCACAGCAGCCTCCTTTTCCTATAGGCCAGTGGCAGGCCCATAGCTGCTGCCTGTGCTTGTGAGGTCACAGCAGTCGTATTGCCTGATAGGCCTGTGGCAGGCCCTTGGCTGCTGGCTGTGCTTGTGAGGTCACAGCAGCCTCAGTGCCTGATAGGCCCGTGGGAGGCCAATGGCTGCTTGGTGTGCTTGTGAGGTCACAGCAGCCTCCGTGCCTCATAGGCCTGTGGGAGGCCCGTAGCTGCTGCCTGGGCTCGTGAGGTCACAGCAGCCTCAGTGCTTCACAGGCCAGTGGCAGGCCTCTGGCTGCTGGCTGTGCTTGTGATGTTACAGAAGCCTCCCTGCCCTTGAGGGTGGTGGCAGGCCCCTGTCTGCTGGCTGTGCTTGTGAGGTCACAGCAGCCTCAGTGCCTCATAGGCCAGTGGGAGGCCAATGGCTGCTGGCTGTGCTTGTGAGGTCAGAGCAGTCCTATTCCCTGATAGGTGAGTGGCAGGCCAATGGCTGCTGGCTGTCCTTCTGAGGTCACAGCAGTCACATTGCCTCATAGGCCAGTGGCAGGCCTCTGGGTGCTGGCTGTTTTTGTGAGGTGACAGCAGCCTCAGTGGCTCATCGGCAGGTTGGATGCCATGGCTGCTGGCTGCTGGCTGTGCTTGTGAGGTCACAGCAGTCCTGTTGCCTGATAGGCCAGTTCGAGGCCAATGACTGCTGGGTGGGCTTGTGAGGTCAGAGAAGCCTCAGTGTCCTATAGGGCAGTGGCAGGCCCATAGCTGCTGGCTGGGCTTGTGATATCACAGCAGCCTCCATGCCCTTTAGGGCAGTGGCAGGCCCCTGACTGTTTACTGTGCTTCTGAGTTGACAGCAGCATCAGCACCTGATCGGGAAGTTGGAGGCCAATGGCTGCTGGCTGTGCTTGTCAGGTCACAGCAGCCTCCGTGCCTCATAGGCCAGTGGCAGGCCCTTCACTGCTGGCTGTGCTTGTGAGGTCACAGCAGCCTCAGTGTCTTATAGGGCAGTGGCAGGCCCCTGGCAGCTTGCCGCGTTTTGAGGTCACATTTGTCTCTGTATCTCATAGGACAGTGGCAGGCCCTTGGCTGCTGACTGTGCTTGTGAGGTCACAGTAGCCTCCGTGCCTCATAGGCCAGTGGAGGCCCGTAGCGGCTGGCTGTGCTTGTCAGGTCACAGCAGCCTCAGTGCCACACAGGGCAGTGGCAGGCTCCTGGCTGCTGGCTGTGCTTGTGAAGTAACAGCAGCCACCGTGCCTCCTAGGCCAGTGGCAGGCTCATGGCTGCTGGCTGTGCTTGTGAGGTCACAGCACCCTCAGTGCCTCAAAGGGCAGTGGGAGGCTTCTGGCTGCTGGCTGTGCTTGTGAGGTCATAGCACCCTCCATGCCTCCTAGGCCAGTGGCAGACTAATGGCCGCTGGCCGTGCTTGTGCGGTCACAGCAGTCTCAGTGCCTCCTAGGCTAGTGGCAGGCTCATGGCTGCTGGCTGTGCTTGTGAGGTCAGAGCAGCCTCAGTGCCTCCTAGGCCAAGGGCAGGCCACTGGCTGCTTTCTGTGCTTGTTAGGTCACAGCAGCCTCCGTGCCTCATAGGCCAGTGGCATACCCACAGCTGCTGGCTTTACTTGTTAGGTGAAATCAGCTTCAGTATCTTGTAGGGCAGTGGCAGGGCCCTGGCTGCTGGCCGCATTTTGAGGTCACATTTGTCTCTGTACCTCATAGGGCAGTGGCAGGCCCCTGGCTGCTGGCTGTGCTTGTGAGGTCACAGCAGTCCTATTGCCTGATAGGTCAGTGGCAGGCCCCTGGCTGCTGGCTGTCCTTTTGAGTTCACAGCAGTCTGAGTTACTGATAGGCAAGTGGCAGGCCTCTGGGTGCTGGCTGTTTTTGTGAGGTAACAGCAGCCTCAGTGCCTCATAGGCCAGTGCGATGCCCTGGCTGCTGGCTGTGCTGGTGAGGTCACAGCAGTCCTGTTGCCTGATAGGCCAGTGGGAGGCCTATGGCTGCTGGCTGCATTTTGAGGTCACCTTTGTCTTAGTGCCTCATTGGCCAGTGGGATGCCCATGGCTGCTGGTTGTACTTGTGAGGTCACAGCAGCCTCCGTGCCTGATAGGCCAGTTCGAGGCCAGTTCCACTGCTGGGTGGGCTTCTGAGGTCAGAGAAGCCTCAGTGCCCTATAGGGCAGTGGCAGGCCCATAGCTGCTCGCTGGGCTTCTGAGGTCACAGCAGCCTCTATGCCCTTTAGTGCAGTGGCAGGCATCGACTGTTACTGTGCTTCTCAGTTGACAGCAGCGTCAGCGCCTCATCGGGCAGTGGTAGGCGAATGGCTGCTGGCTGTGTTTGTCAGGTTACATCAGCCTGGGTTTCCTATAGGCCAGTGGCAGATCCATAGCTGCTGGCTGTGCCTGTGAGGTCACAGCAGTCCAATTGCCTCATAGGCCAGTGGTAGGCCCTTGTCTACTGGCTGTGCTTGTGAGGTCACAGCAGCCTTATTACCTGATAGGCCCGTGGGAGACCAATGGCTGCTGGCTGTGCTTGCGAGGTCACAGAAGCCTTGGTTCCCTATAGGCCAGTGGCAGGCCCATGCCTGCTGGCTGCGTTGTGAGATCACGTTTGTCTCGGGGCCTCATAGGCCAGTGGCAGGCCCATAGCTGCTGCCTGTGCTTGTGAAGTCACAGCAGCCTCCTTTTCCTATAGGCCAGTGGCAGGCCCATAGCTGCTGCCTGTGCTTGTGAGGTCACAGCAGTCGTATTGCCTGATAGGCCTGTGGCAGGCCCTTGGCTGCTGGCTGTGCTTGTGAGGTCACAGCAGCCTCAGTGCCTGATAGGCCCGTGGGAGGCCAATGGCTGCTTGGTGTGCTTGTGAGGTCACAGCAGCCTCCGTGCCTCATAGGCCTGTGGGAGGCCCGTAGCTGCTGCCTGGGCTCGTGAGGTCACAGCAGCCTCAGTGCTTCACAGGCCAGTGGCAGGCCTCTGGCTGCTGGCTGTGCTTGTGATGTTACAGAAGCCTCCCTGCCCTTGAGGGTGGTGGCAGGCCCCTGTCTGCTGGCTGTGCTTGTGAGGTCACAGCAGCCTCAGTGCCTCATAGGCCAGTGGGAGGCCAATGGCTGCTGGCTGTGCTTGTGAGGTCAGAGCAGTCCTATTCCCTGATAGGTGAGTGGCTGGCCAATGGCTGCTGGCTGTCCTTCTGAGGTCACAGCAGTCACATTGCCTCATAGGCCAGTGGCAGGCCTCTGGGTGCTGGCTGTTTTTGTGAGGTGACAGCAGCCTCAGTGGCTCATCGGCAGGTTGGATGCCATGGCTGCTGGCTGCTGGCTGTGCTTGTGAGGTCACAGCAGTCCTGTTGCCTGATAGGCCAGTGACAGCTCCATGCCTGCTGGCTGTGTTATGAGGTCATGTTTGTCTCGGGGCCTCATAGGGCAGTTGGATGCCCATGCCTGCTGGCCATGCTTGTGAGGTCACAGCAGTCCTGTTGCCTGATAGGCCAGTTCGAGGCCAATGACTGCTGGGTGGGCTTGTGAGGTCAGAGAAGCCTCAGTGTCCTATAGGGCAGTGGCAGGCCCATAGCTGCTGGCTGGGCTTGTGATATCACAGCAGCCTCCATGCCCTTTAGGGCAGTGGCAGGCCCCTGACTGTTTACTGTGCTTCTGAGTTGACAGCAGCATCAGCACCTGATCGGGAAGTTGGAGGCCAATGGCTGCTGGCTGTGCTTGTCAGGTCACAGCAGCCTCCGTGCCTCATAGGCCAGTGGCAGGCCCTTCACTGCTGGCTGTGCTTGTGAGGTCACAGCAGCCTCAGTGTCTTATAGGGCAGTGGCAGGCCCCTGGCAGCTTGCCGCGTTTTGAGGTCACATTTGTCTCTGTATCTCATAGGACAGTGGCAGGCCCTTGGCTGCTGACTGTGCTTGTGAGGTCACAGTAGCCTCCGTGCCTCATAGGCCAGTGGAGGCCCGTAGCGGCTGGCTGTGCTTGTCAGGTCACAGCAGCCTCAGTGCCACACAGGGCAGTGGCAGGCTCCTGGCTGCTGGCTGTGCTTGTGAAGTAACAGCAGCCACCGTGCCTCCTAGGCCAGTGGCAGGCTCATGGCTGCTGGCTGTGCTTGTGAGGTCACAGCACCCTCAGTGCCTCAAAGGGCAGTGGGAGGCTTCTGGCTGCTGGCTGTGCTTGTGAGGTCATAGCACCCTCCATGCCTCCTAGGCCAGTGGCAGACTAATGGCCGCTGGCCGTGCTTGTGCGGTCACAGCAGTCTCAGTGCCTCCTAGGCTAGTGGCAGGCTCATGGCTGCTGGCTGTGCTTGTGAGGTCAGAGCAGCCTCAGTGCCTCCTAGGCCAAGGGCAGGCCACTGGCTGCTTTCTGTGCTTGTTAGGTCACAGCAGCCTCCGTGCCTCATAGGCCTGTGGGAGGCCCGTAGCTGCTGCCTGGGCTCGTGAGGTCACAGCAGCCTCAGTGCTTCACAGGCCAGTGGCAGGCCCCTTGCTGCTGGCTCTGCTTGTGATGTTACAGAAGCCTCAGTGCCTGATAGGCCAGCTTGAGGCCAATGACTGCTGGGTGGGCTTCTGAGGTCAGAGAAGCCTCAGTGCCCTATAGGGCAGTGGCAGGCCCATAGCTGCTGGCTGTGCTTGTAAGGTCACAGCAGTCCTATTTCCTGATAGGCCCGTGGAAGGCCCCGTCTGCTGGCTGCCTTTTGAGGTCACATTTGTCTCTGTACCTTATAGGGCAATGGCAGGCCTCTGGCTCCTCGCTGTGCTTGTCAGGTCACAGCAGCCTCCCTGCCCTATAGGGCAGTGGTAGGCCCATAGCTGCTGCCTGGGCTCGTGAGGTCATAGCAGCCTAAGTGCTTCACAGGCCAGTGGCAGGCCCCTGGCTGCTGGCTGTGCTTGTGAGGTTACAGAAGCCTCCCTGCCCTTGAGGGCAGTGGCAGGCCCATAGCTGCTGGCTGTGCTTGTCAGGTCACAACACTCCTACAGCCTGGTAGGCCAGTGGCAGACCCACAGCTGCTGGCTTTGCTTGTTACGTCACAGCAGCCTCAGTGTCTTATCGGGCAGTGGCAGGCCCCTGGCTGCTGGCTGTGCTTGTGAGGTCACAGCAGCCTCAGTGCTTCACAGGCCAGTGTCAGGCCCCTGGCTGCTGGCTGTGCTTGTGAGGTCACAGCAGCCTCCGTGCCGTTTATGGCATTGGCAGGCCCGTGACAGTGTGCTGTGCTTGTGAGGTCAGAGCAGTGTCAGCGCCTCATTGGGCAGTGGAAGGCCAATGGCTGCTGGCTGTGTTTGTGAGGTAACATCAGCCTCCGTTCCCTATAGGCCAGTGGCAGGCCCTTCACTGCTGGCTGTGCTTGTGAGGTCACAGCAGCCTCTGTGCCCTATAGGGCAGTGGCAGGCCCCTGGCTGTTTGCTGTGCTTGTGAGGTCACAGCAGTCTGAGTGCCTGATAGCCAGTGGGAGGCCCATAGCTGCTGGCTGTGCTCGTGAGGTCACAGCAGTCCTATTGCCTGATAGGCCAGTGCGAGGCCATTGGCTGCTGGCTGTCCTTTTGAGGTCACGGCAGTCCTATTGCCTGATAGGCCAGTGGCAGGCCTCTGCGTGCTGGCTGCATTTTGAGGTCACCTTTGTCTCAGTGCCTCATCAGGCAGTGGGATGCCCATGGCTGCTGACTCTGCTTGTGAGCTCACAGAAGTACCAGTGCCTGACAGGCCACTGGCAGGCCCCTGGCGGCTTCCTTTCCTTGTGAGGTCACATGAGCCTCTGTGTCTGATAGGGCAGTGGAAGGTGTTGTAGAGGCCTCCAAGTGCCTTTTTTTGCGGTGCAGGGGCCACCGAGTGCCTTTTTTTGCGGTGCAGGGGCCACCGAGTGCCTTTTTTTGCAATGTGGGGGCTTCCGAGTGCCTTTTTTTGTGGTGCTGGGGCCTCCAAGTGCCTTTATTTCCAGTGTACAGGCCTGCAAGTGGCTCTTTTCCCAGTGCAGGGGCCTCCGAGTGCCTTTTTTGGTGGTGCTGGGCCCTCCGAGTTCCTTGTTTCACGTTGTAGCAGCCCCCGAGTGCCTTTTATTGTGCTGTAGGGGCCACCGAGTGCCTTTTCTTGTGGGTCAGGGGCCTCCGAGTGCCTTCTTTTGTGGTGCAGGGCCCTCCAAGTGCCTTTGTTTCTGGTGCAGGGGCCTCCAAGTGCCATTTTTTGCATTGTAGCAGCCTCCAAGTGCCTTTTTTTGTGGTGTAGGGGCCTCCGAGTGCCTTTTTTTCCAGTGTAGGGGCAGCCGAGTGCCTTTTTTTGTGGTGTAGGGGCCTCCGAGTGCCTTTTTTTTGCAGTGTAGGGGCCTCCGAGTGCCTTCTTATGTGGTGCAGGGGCCTCCAAGTGCCTTTATATCCGGTGTACAGGCCTGCTAGTGCCTCTTTTCCCAGTGCAGGAGCCTCCGAGTGCCTTTTTTTGTGGTGCAGGGCCCTCTGAGTGCCTTTTTCCGCGTTGTAGCAGCCTCCGAGTGCCTTTTTTTGCATTTTAGCATCCACCAAGTGCCTTTTTTTGTGCTGTAGGGGCCACTGAGTGCCTTTTCTTGTGGTGTAGGGGCAGCCGAGTGCCTTTTTTTCCAGTGTAGGGGCAGCCGAGTGCCTTTTTTTGTGGTGTGGTCCTCCGAGTGCCTTTCTTTTGTGGTGTCGAGGCCTCTGGGTGCATTTTTTTTTTGCAGTGTAGCGGCCTCCAAGTGCCTTTTTTTGCGGTGTGGAGGCCTCCGAGTGCCTTTTTTTGCGGTGTGGAGGCCTCTGAGTGCCTTTTTTTGCAATGCAGGGGCTACTGAGTGCCTTTTTTTGCTGAGCATGGGCCTCAGGGTGCATTTTTTTGCAGTGTAGTAGCCTCCAAGTGCCTTTTTTTGCAATGTGGGGGCCACCGAGTGCCTTTCTTGGTGGTGTAGGGGCCTCTGAGTGCCTTCTTTTGTGGTGCAGGAGCCTCCGAGTGCTTTTTGTGGTGGTGCTGGGCCCTCTGAGTGCCTTGTTTCACATTGTAGTAGCCCCCGAGTGCCTTTTTTTGCAGTGTAGGGGCCACTGAGTGCCTTTTTCTGGGGTGTAGAGGCCTCCGAGTGCCTGTTTTTCCAGTGTAAGGGCAGCTGAGTGCCTTTTTTTGTGCTGCAGGGCCCTCTGAGTGCCTTTCTTTCTGGTGTAGGGGCATCGGAGTGCCTGTTTTCGCATTGTAGCAGCCCCCGAGTACCTTTTTTTGTGGTGTCGGGGCCACCGAGTGCCTTTTTTTGCCGTGCATGGTCCTCCGAGTGCCTTTTTTGCAGTGTATTAGCCTCCAAGTGCCTTTTTTTGTGATGCAGCGGCCTCCGAGTGCCTTTTCTTGTGGTGTAGGGGCCTCCGAGTGCCTTCTTTTGTGGTGCAGGGCCCTCCAAGTGCCTTTGTTTCTGGTGCAGGGGCCTCCGAGTGCCTTTTTTCCAGTGTAGCAGCCCCGAAGTGCCTTTTTTTGTGGTGTAGGGGCCTCCGAGTGCCTTTTTTTCCACTGTAGGGGCAGCCGAGTGCCTTTTTTTGTGGTGTAGGGGCCTCCATGTGCCTTTTTTTTGTGGTGCAGGGGCCTCCGAGTGCCTTTTTTTGCGGTGCAGGGGCCTCAGGGTGCATTTTTTTGCAGTGTAGTAGCCTCCAAGTGCCTTTTTTTGCATTGTAGGGGCTTCCGAGTGACTTTTTTTGTGGTGCAGGGGCCTCCAAGTGCCTTTATTTCCAGTGCAGGAGCCTCCGAGTGCCTTTTTTGGTGGTGCTGGGCCCTCCGGTGCACTGTTTCACATTGTAGCAGCCCCCAAGTGCCTTTTATTGTGCTGTAGGGTCCACCAAGTGCCTTTTCTTGTGGTTCAGAGGCCACCGAGTGCCTTTTCTTGTGGTTCAGGGGCCTCTGAGTGCCTTTTTTCACATTGCAGCAGCCCCCGAGTGCCTTTTTTTGTGCTGTAGGAGCCACCGAGTGCCTTTCCTTGTGGTTCAGGGGCCACCGAGTGCCTTTGTTTGAGGTGCACTGCTGTCTGAGTGCCTTTTTTTTGCAGTGAAGGGGCATCTAAGTGCCTTTTTCTCCGGCCTAGCGGCCTCCAAGTGCCTATTTTTGTGATGCAGGCTCCCAAAGTGCCCTTTTTTCCAGTATAGTGTCCTCCATGTGCATATTTTTGCAGTGCATCGCCTCCTAGTGCCCTTTTTTCCCAGTGCTCATGCCTCCAAGTGCCTTTTTTTCTGTTATGGTCCTTCAGTGTTCTGTGATATCACTTTACCCTCTGCCTGAAATGATATTGTCAGGTCCACCACTGCTGGATGAGATAGTCATGTCACTTCTGCCTCACGGCCTGGTAGGCCAGTCAGGCCCATCAGTCCTTGCTCTGCTTGTGAGGTTGCTTCTGCCTCTGTGCTTGATAGGGCAGTGGCAGGGCCATGCCTCCTGACTGGGCTTGTGAGGATACTTGTTTCTCCATGCCAAAAAGGGCAGTGGCAGGCCCATGGTTGCTGGTTGTGTCTTATGATGTCACTTTGACCTGCATGCCATTGCATGCATGGCATGCATGGCATGCACTGCCACGCCCATGGCTGCTGGTCTGCTTGGGTGTTCCCTTCTTTCTCCGTGCTTGATGCGCCATGGCAGGCCCTTCACTGCTGGCTGTGCTTGTGAGGTCACAGCAGCCTCAGTGCCTCATAGGCCAGTGGCAGGCCCCTGTCTGCTTGGCTGTGCTTGTGAGGTCACAGCAGCGTCAGGACCTGATAGGCCAGTGGGAGGCCAATGGCTGCTGGCTGTGCTTGTGAGGTCACAGCAGCCTCCGTGCCTCATAGGCCAGTGGCAGACCCACAGCTGCTGGCTGTGCTTGTCAGGTCAGAGAAGCCTCAGTGTCTTACAGGGCAGTGGCAGGCCCCTGGCTGCTGGCCGCGTTTTGAGGTCACATTTGTCTCTGTACCTCATAGGGCAGTGGCAGGCCCATAGCTGCTGGCTGTGCTTGTGAGGTCAGAGCAGTCCTATTGCCTGATAGGTCAGTGGCAGGCCCCTGGCTGCTGGCTGTGCTTGTGAGGTCAGAGAAGCCTCAGTGCCCTATAGGGCAGTGGCAGGCCCATAGCTGCTGGCTTGGCTTGTCAGGTCAAATCAGCCTCCGTGCTGTATAGGCTAGTGGCAGGCCCTTGGCTGCTGGCTGTGCTTGTGAGGTCACAGCAGCCTGTGTGCCTCACAGGCCTGTGGGAGGCCCGTAGCTGCTGGCTGTGCTTGTAAGGTCATAGCAGTCCTATTTCCTGATAGACCCATGGCAGGCCCCTGTCTGCTGGCTGCCTTTTGAGGTCACATTTGTCTCTGTACCTTATAGGGCAGTGGGAGGCCCCTGGCTGCTCGCTGTGCTTGTGAGGTCAGAGAAGCCTCCCTGCCCTATAGGGCAGTGGCAGGCCCATAGCTGCTGGCTGTGCTTGTGAGGACACAGCAGTCCTATTTCCTGATAGGCCGGTGGAAGGCCCTGTCTGCTGGCTGCCTTTTGAGGTCACATTTGTCTCTGTACCTTATAGGGCAATGGCAGGCCTCTGGCTCCTCGCTGTGCTTGTCAGGTCACAGCAGCCTCCCTGCCCTATAGGGCAGTGGTAGGCCCATAGCTGCTGCCTGGGCTCATGAGGTCATAGCAGCCTAAGTGCTTCACAGGCCAGTGGCAGGCCCCTGGCTGCTGGCTGTGCTTGTCAGGTCACAACACTCCTACAGCCTGGTAGGCCAGTGGCAGACCCACAGCTGCTGGCTTTGCTTGTTACGTCACAGCAGCCTCAGTGTCTTATCGGGCAGTGGCAGGCCCCTGGCTGCTGGCTGTGCTTGTGAGGTCACAGCAGCCTCAGTGCTTCACAGGCCAGTGTCAGGCCCCTGGCTGCTGGCTGTGCTTGTGAGGTCACAGCAGCCTCCGTGCCATTTATGGCAGTGGCAGGCCCGTGACAGTGTGCTGTGCTTGTGAGGTCAGAGCAGTGTCAGCGCCTCATTGGGCAGTGGAAGGCCAATGGCTGCTGGCTGTGTTTGTGAGGTAACATCAGCCTCCGTTCCCTATAGGCCAGTGGCAGGCCCTTCACTGCTGGCTGTGCTTGTGAGGTCACAGCAGCCTCTGTGCCCTATAGGGCAGTGGCAGGCCCCTGGCTGTTTGCTGTGCTTGTGAGGTCACAGCAGTCTGAGTGCCTGATAGCCAGTAGGAGGTCCATACCTGCTGGCTGTGCTCATGAGGTCACAGCAGTCCTATTGCCTGATAGGCCAGTGCGAGGCCATTGGCTGCTGGCTGTCCTTTTGAGGTCACGGCAGTCCTATTGCCTGATAGGCCAGTGGCAGGCCTCTGCGTGCTGGCTGCATTTTGAGGTCACCTTTGTCTCAGTGCCTCATCAGGCAGTGGGATGCCCATGGCTGCTGACTCTGCTTGTGAGCTCACAGAAGTACCAGTGCCTGACAGGCCACTGGCAGGCCCCTGGCGGCTTCCTTTCCTTGTGAGGTCACATGAGCCTCTGTGTCTGATAGGGCAGTGGAAGGTGTTGTAGAGGCCTCCAAGTGCCTTTTTTCGCGGTGCAGGGGCCACCGAGTGCCTTTTTTCGCGGTGCAGGGGCCACCGAGTGCCTTTTTTCGCGGTGCAGGGGCCTCAGGGTGCATTTTTTTGCAGTGTAGTAGCCTCCAAGTGCCTTTTTTTGCAATGTGGGGGCCTCCAAGTGCCTTTTTTTGTGGTGCTGGGGCCTCCAAGTGCCTTTATTTCCAGTGTACAGGCCTGCAAGTGGCTCTTTTCCCAGTGCAGGGGCCTCCGAGTGCCTTTTTTGGTGGTGCTGGGCCCTCCGAGTGCCTTGTTTCACATTGTAGCAGCCCCCGAGTGCCTTTTTTTGTGCTGTAGGGGCCACCGAGTGCCTTTTCTTGTGGGTCAGGGGACTCCGAGTGCCTTCTTTTGTGGTGCAGGGCCCTCCAAGTGCCTTTGTTTCTGGTGCAGGGGACTCCGAGTGCCTTTTTTTGCATTGTAGCAGCCTCCAAGTGCCTTTTTTTGTGGTGTAGGGGCCTCCGAGTGCCTTTTTTTCCAGTGTAGGGGCAGCCGAGTGCCTTTTTTTGTGGTGTAGGTGCCTCCAAGTGCTTTTTTTTTGCAGTGTAGGGGCCTCCAAGTGCCTTTTTTTGCAGTGCAGGGGCCTCAGGGTGCATTTTTTTGCAGTATAGTAGCCTCCAAGTGCCTTTTTTTGCAATGTAGGGGCTTCCGAGTGCCTTTTTTTGTGGTGCAGGGGCCTCCAAGTGCCTTTATTTCCAGTGTACAGGCCTGCAAGTGCCTCTTTTTCCAGTGCAGGAGCCTCCGAGTGCCTTTTTTGGTGGTGCTGGGCCCTCCGGTGCACTGTTTCACATTGTAGCAGCCCCCGAGTGCCTTTTATTTTGCTGTATAGGCCACTGAATGCCTTTTCTTGTGGTTCAGGGCCCTCCAAGTGCTGTTATTTTGGGGGGTGTGGTCCTCCATGTACCTTTTTTTTGTAGTGTAGTGGCCCCGAGGGCCTTTTCTTGTGGTGCAGGGGCCTCTGAGTGCCTTTTTTTGCATTGTAGCAGCCACCAAGTGCCTTTTTTTGTGCTGTAGGGGCCACTGAGTGCCTTTTCTTGTGGTGTAGGGGCAGCCGAGTGCCTTTTTTTGTGGTGTGGTCCTCCGAGTGCCTTTCTTTTGTGGTGTCGAGGCCTCTGGGTGCATTTTTTTTTTGCAGTGTAGCGGCCTCCAAGTGCCTTTTCTTGCGGTGTGGAGGCCTCCGAGTGCCTTTTTTTGCGGTGTGGAGGCCTCTGAGTGCCTTTTTTTGCAATGCAGGGGCTACTGAGTGCCTTTTTTCGCGGTGCATGGGCCTCAGGGTGCATTTTTTTGCAGTGTAGTAGCCTCCAAGTGCCTTTTTTTGCAATGTGGGGGCCACCGAGTGCCTTTCTTGGTGGTGTAGGGGCCTCTGAGTGCCTTCTTTTGTGGTGCAGGAGCCTCCGAGTGCTTTTTGTGGTGGTGCTGGGCCCTCCGAATGCCTTGTTTCACATTGTAGTAGCCCCCGAGTGCCTTTTTTTGCAGCGTAGGGGCCACTGAGTGCCTTTTTCTGGGGTGTAGAGGCCTCCGAGTGCCTGTTTTTCCAGTGTAAGGGCAGCTGAGTGCCTTTTTTTGTGCTGCAGGGCCCTCTAAGTGCCTTTCTTTCTGGTGTAGGGGCATCGGAGTGCCTGTTTTCGCATTGTAGCAGCCCCCGAGTACCTTTTTTTGTGGTGTCGGGGCCACCGAGTGCCTTTTTTTGCCGTGCATGGTCCTCCAAGTGCCTTTTTTTGTGATGCAGCGGCCTCCGAGTGCCTTTTCTTGTGGTGTAGGGGCCTCCGAGTGCCTTTTCTTGTGGTGTAGGGGCCTGCGAGTGCCTTCTTTTGTGGTGCAGGGCCCTCCGAGTGCCTTTGTTTCTGGTGCAGGGGCCTCCGAGTGCCTTTTTTCCAGTGTAGCAGCCCCGAAGTGCCTTTTTTTGTGGTGTAGGGGCCTCCGAGTGCCTTTTTTTCCACTGTAGGGGCAGCCGAGTGCCTTTTTTTGTGGTGTAGGGGCCTCCATGTGCCTTTTTTTGCAGTGCAGGGGCCTCAGGGTGCATTTTTTTGCAGTGTAGTAGCCTCCAAGTGCCTTTTTTTGCAATGTAGGGGCTTCCGAGTGACTTTTTTTGTGGTGCAGGGGCCTCCAAGTGCCTTTATTTCCAGTGCAGGAGCCTCCGAGTGCCTTTTTTGGTGGTGCTGGGCCCTCCGGTGCACTGTTTCACATTGTAGCAGCCCCCGAGTGCCTTTTATTGTGCTGTAGGGTCCACCAAGTGCCTTTTCTTGTGGTTCAGAGGCCACCGAGTGCCTTTTCTTGTGGTTCAGGGGCCTCTGAGTGCCTTTTTTCACATTGCAGCAGCCCCCGAGTGCCTTTTTTTGTGCTGTAGGAGCCACCGAGTGCCTTTCCTTGTGGTTCAGGGGCCACCGAGTGCTGTTATTTTTGGGTGTGTGGTCCTCCATGTACCTTTTTTTTGCGGTGTAGTGGCCCCGAGAGCCTTTTCTTGTTGTTCAGGGGCCTCCGAGTGCCTTTTTTTGCATTGTAGCAGCCCCCAAGTGCCTTTTTTTGTGGTGTAGGGGCCTCCGAGTGCCTTTTTTTGCAGTGCAGGGGCCTCCAAGTGCCTTTTTTTGTGGTGTAGGGGCCTCCGAGTGCATTTTTTTCCGTTGCCGGTGCCTCCGAGTGCCTTTCTCTGTGGTGTAGCGGCCTCCAAGTGCCTTTTTTTCCGGTGTACAGGCCTGCAAGTGCCTCTTTTTCCAGTGCAGGAGCCTCTGAGTGCTTCTTTTGGTGGTGCAGGGCCCTCCGAGTGCCTTGTTTCACATTGTAGTAGCCCCCGAGTGCCTTTTTTTGCAGCGTAGGGGCCACTGAGTGCCTTTTTCTGGGGTGTAGAGGCCTCCGAGTGCCTGTTTTTCCAGTGTAAGGGCAGCTGAGTGCCTTTTTTTGTGCTGCAGGGCCCTCTGAGTGCCTTTCTTTCTGGTGTAGGGGCATCAGAGTGCCTGTTTTCGCATTGTAGCAGCCCCCGAGTACCTTTTTTTGTGGTGTCGGGGCCACCGAGTGCCTTTTTTTGCCGTGCATTGTCCTCCGAGTGCCTTTTTTGCAGTGTATTAGCCTCCAAATGCCTTTTTTTGTGATGCAGCGGCCTCCGAGTGCCTTTTCTTGTGGGTCAGGGGCCTCCGAGTGCCTTCTTTTGTGGTGCAGGGCCCTCCAAGTGCCTTTGTTTCTGGTGAAGGGGCCTCCGAGTGCCTTTTTTCCAGTGTAGCAGCCCCGAAGTGCCTTTTTTTGTGGTGTAGGGGCCTCCGAGTGCCTTTTTTTCCACTGTAGGGGCAGCCGAGTGCCTTTTTTTGTGGTGTAGGGGCCTCCATGTGCCTTTTTTTTGTGGTGCAGGGGCCTCCGAGTGCCTTTTTTTGCGGTGCAGGGGCCTCAGGGTGCATTTTTTTGCAGTGTAGTAGCCTCCAAGTGCCTTTTTTTGCATTGTAGGGGCTTCCGAGTGACTTTTTTTGTGGTGCAGGGGCCTCCAAGTGCCTTTATTTCCAGTGCAGGAGCCTCCGAGTGCCTTTTTTGGTGGTGCTGGGCCCTCCGGTGCACTGTTTCACATTGTAGCAGCCCCCAAGTGCCTTTTATTGTGCTGTAGGGTCCACCAAGTGCCTTTTCTTGTGGTTCAGAGGCCACCGAGTGCCTTTTCTTGTGGTTCAGGGGCCTCTGAGTGCCTTTTTTCACATTGCAGCAGCCCCCGAGTGCCTTTTTTTGTGCTGTAGGAGCCACCGAGTGCCTTTCCTTGTGGTTCAGGGGCCACCGAGTGCCTTTGTTTGAGGTGCACTGCTGTCTGAGTGCCTTTTTTTTGCAGTGAAGGGGCATCTAAGTGCCTTTTTCTCCGGCCTAGCGGCCTCCAAGTGCCTATTTTTGTGATGCAGGCTCCCAAAGTGCCCTTTTTTCCAGTATAGTGTCCTCCATGTGCATATTTTTGCAGTGCATCGCCTCCTAGTGCCCTTTTTTCCCAGTGCTCATGCCTCCAAGTGCCTTTTTTTCTGTTATGGTCCTTCAGTGTTCTGTGATATCACTTTACCCTCTGCCTGAAATGATATTGTCAGGTCCACCACTGCTGGATGAGATAGTCATGTCACTTCTGCCTCACGGCCTGGTAGGCCAGTCAGGCCCATCAGTCCTTGCTCTGCTTGTGAGGTTGCTTCTGCCTCTGTGCTTGATAGGGCAGTGGCAGGGCCATGCCTCCTGACTGGGCTTGTGAGGATACTTGTGTCTCCATGCCAAAAAGGGCAGTGGCAGGCCCATGGTTGCTGGTTGTGTCTTATGATGTCACTTTGACCTGCATGCCATTGCATGCATGGCATGCATGGCATGCACTGCCACGCCCATGGCTGCTGGTCTGCTTGGGTGTTCCCTTCTTTCTCCGTGCTTGACGCGCCATGGCAGGCCCTTCACTGCTGGCTGTGCTTGTGAGGTCACAGCAGCCTCAGTGCCTGATAGGCCAGTGGCAGGCCCCTGTCTGCTTGGCTGTGCTTGTGAGGTCACAGCAGCGTCAGGACCTGATAGGCCAGTGGGAGGCCAATGGCTGCTGGCTGTGCTTGTGAGGTCACAGCAGCCTCCGTGCCTCATAGGCCAGTGGCAGACCCACAGCTGCTGGCTGTGCTTGTCAGGTCAGAGAAGCCTCAGTGTCTTACAGGGCAGTGGCAGGCCCCTGGCTGCTGGCCGCGTTTTGAGGTCACATTTGTCTCTGTACCTCATAGGGCAGTGGCAGGCCCATAGCTGCTGGCTGTGCTTGTGAGGTCAGAGCAGTCCTATTGCCTGATAGGTCAGTGGCAGGCCCCTGGCTGCTGGCTGTGCTTGTGAGGTCAGAGAAGCCTCCCTGCCCTTGAGGGTGGTGGCAGTCCCAATGGCTGCTGGCTGTGCTTGTCAGGTCACAACACTCCTACAGCCTGATAGGCCAGTGGCAGACCCACAGCTGCTGGCTTTGCTTGTGACGTCACAGCAGTCTCAGTGCCTCCTAGGCTAGTGGCAGGCCAATGGCTGCTGGCTGTGCTTGTGAGGTCACAGCAGCCTCATTGCCTCATAGGCCAGTGGGAGGCCAATGGCTGCTGGCTGTGCTTGTTAGGTCACAGCAGCCTCCGTGCCTCATAGGCCAGTGGCAGACCCACAGCTGCTGGCTGTGCTTGTGACGTCACAGCAGCCTCTGTGCCTCATAGGCCAGGGGCAGGCCTGTAGCTGCTGGCTGTGCTTCTCAGGTCACAGCAGTCGTATTTCCTGATAGGCCTGTGGCAGGCCCCTGTCTGCTGGCTGCCTTTTGAGGTCACATTTGTCTCTGTACCTTATAGGGCAGTGGGAGGCCCGTGGCTCCTCGCTGTGCTTGTGAGGTCACAGCAGCCTCCTTTTCCTGTAGGCCAGAGGGAGGCCAAAGGCTGCTTGGTGTGCTGGTGAGGTCACAGCAGCCTCAGTGCTTGATCGTACAGTGGCAGGCCCTTGGCTGCTGGCTGTGCATCTGAGGTCACATCAGCCTCCATTCCCTGTAGGACAATGGCAGGCCCATAGCTGCTGGCTGTGCTTGTCAGGTCACAGCAGCCTCAGTGCTTCACAGGCCAGTGGCAGGCCTCTGGCTGCTGGCTGTGCTTGTGATGTTACAGAAGCCTCCCTGCCCTTGAGGGTGGTGGCAGGCCCCTGTCTGCTGGCTGTGCTTGTGAGGTCACAGCAGCCTCAGTGCCTCATAGGCCAGTGGGAGGCCAATGGCTGCTGGCTGTGCTTGTGAGGTCAGAGCAGTCCTATTCCCTGATAGGTGAGTGGCTGGCCAATGGCTGCTGGCTGTCCTTCTGAGGTCACAGCAGTCACATTGCCTCATAGGCCAGTGGCAGGCCTCTGGGTGCTGGCTGTTTTTGTGAGGTGACAGCAGCCTCAGTGGCTCATCGGCAGGTTGGATGCCATGGCTGCTGGCTGCTGGCTGTGCTTGTGAGGTCACAGCAGTCCTGTTGCCTGATAGGCCAGTGACAGCTCCATGCCTGCTGGCTGTGTTATGAGGTCATGTTTGTCTCGGGGCCTCATAGGGCAGTTGGATGCCCATGCCTGCTGGCCATGCTTGTGAGGTCACAGCAGTCCTGTTGCCTGATAGGCCAGTTCGAGGCCAATGACTGCTGGGTGGGCTTGTGAGGTCAGAGAAGCCTCAGTGTCCTATAGGGCAGTGGCAGGCCCATAGCTGCTGGCTGGGCTTGTGATATCACAGCAGCCTCCATGCCCTTTAGGGCAGTGGCAGGCCCCTGACTGTTTACTGTGCTTCTGAGTTGACAGCAGCATCAGCACCTGATCGGGAAGTTGGAGGCCAATGGCTGCTGGCTGTGCTTGTCAGGTCACAGCAGCCTCCGTGCCTCATAGGCCAGTGGCAGGCCCTTCACTGCTGGCTGTGCTTGTGAGGTCACAGCAGCCTCAGTGTCTTATAGGGCAGTGGCAGGCCCCTGGCAGCTTGCCGCGTTTTGAGGTCACATTTGTCTCTGTATCTCATAGGACAGTGGCAGGCCCTTGGCTGCTGACTGTGCTTGTGAGGTCACAGTAGCCTCCGTGCCTCATAGGCCAGTGGAGGCCCGTAGCGGCTGGCTGTGCTTGTCAGGTCACAGCAGCCTCAGTGCCACACAGGGCAGTGGCAGGCTCCTGGCTGCTGGCTGTGCTTGTGAAGTAACAGCAGCCACCGTGCCTCCTAGGCCAGTGGCAGGCTCATGGCTGCTGGCTGTGCTTGTGAGGTCACAGCACCCTCAGTGCCTCAAAGGGCAGTGGGAGGCTTCTGGCTGCTGGCTGTGCTTGTGAGGTCATAGCACCCTCCATGCCTCCTAGGCCAGTGGCAGACTAATGGCCGCTGGCCGTGCTTGTGCGGTCACAGCAGTCTCAGTGCCTCCTAGGCTAGTGGCAGGCTCATGGCTGCTGGCTGTGCTTGTGAGGTCAGAGCAGCCTCAGTGCCTCCTAGGCCAAGGGCAGGCCACTGGCTGCTTTCTGTGCTTGTTAGGTCACAGCAGCCTCCGTGCCTCATAGGCCAGTGGCATACCCACAGCTGCTGGCTTTACTTGTTAGGTGAAATCAGCTTCAGTATCTTGTAGGGCAGTGGCAGGGCCCTGGCTGCTGGCCGCATTTTGAGGTCACATTTGTCTCTGTACCTCATAGGGCAGTGGCAGGCCCCTGGCTGCTGGCTGTGCTTGTGAGGTCACAGCAGTCCTATTGCCTGATAGGTCAGTGGCAGGCCCCTGGCTGCTGGCTGTCCTTTTGAGTTCACAGCAGTCTGAGTTACTGATAGGCAAGTGGCAGGCCTCTGGGTGCTGGCTGTTTTTGTGAGGTAACAGCAGCCTCAGTGCCTCATAGGCCAGTGCGATGCCCTGGCTGCTGGCTGTGCTGGTGAGGTCACAGCAGTCCTGTTGCCTGATAGGCCAGTGGGAGGCCCATGGCTGCTGGCTGCATTTTGAGGTCACCTTTGTCTTAGTGCCTCATTGGCCAGTGGGATGCCCATGGCTGCTGGTTGTACTTGTGAGGTCACAGCAGCCTCCGTGCCTGATAGGCCAGTTCGAGGCCAGTTCCACTGCTGGGTGGGCTTCTGAGGTCAGAGAAGCCTCAGTGCCCTATAGGGCAGTGGCAGGCCCATAGCTGCTCGCTGGGCTTCTGAGGTCACAGCAGCCTCTATGCCCTTTAGTGCAGTGGCAGGCATCGACTGTTACTGTGCTTCTCAGTTGACAGCAGCGTCAGCGCCTCATCGGGCAGTGGTAGGCGAATGGCTGCTGGCTGTGTTTGTCAGGTTACATCAGCCTGGGTTTCCTATAGGCCAGTGGCAGATCCATAGCTGCTGGCTGTGCCTGTGAGGTCACAGCAGTCCAATTGCCTCATAGGCCAGTGGTAGGCCCTTGTCTACTGGCTGTGCTTGTGAGGTCACAGCAGCCTTATTACCTGATAGGCCCGTGGGAGACCAATGGCTGCTGGCTGTGCTTGCGAGGTCACAGAAGCCTTGGTTCCCTATAGGCCAGTGGCAGGCCCATGCCTGCTGGCTGCGTTGTGAGATCACGTTTGTCTCGGGGCCTCATAGGCCAGTGGCAGGCCCATAGCTGCTGCCTGTGCTTGTGAAGTCACAGCAGCCTCCTTTTCCTATAGGCCAGTGGCAGGCCCATAGCTGCTGCCTGTGCTTGTGAGGTCACAGCAGTCGTATTGCCTGATAGGCCTGTGGCAGGCCCTTGGCTGCTGGCTGTGCTTGTGAGGTCACAGCAGCCTCAGTGCCTGATAGGCCCGTGGGAGGCCAATGGCTGCTTGGTGTGCTTGTGAGGTCACAGCAGCCTCCGTGCCTCATAGGCCTGTGGGAGGCCCGTAGCTGCTGCCTGGGCTCGTGAGGTCACAGCAGCCTCAGTGCTTCACAGGCCAGTGGCAGGCCTCTGGCTGCTGGCTGTGCTTGTGATGTTACAGAAGCCTCCCTGCCCTTGAGGGTGGTGGCAGGCCCCTGTCTGCTGGCTGTGCTTGTGAGGTCACAGCAGCCTCAGTGCCTCATAGGCCAGTGGGAGGCCAATGGCTGCTGGCTGTGCTTGTGAGGTCAGAGCAGTCCTATTCCCTGATAGGTGAGTGGCAGGCCAATGGCTGCTGGCTGTCCTTCTGAGGTCACAGCAGTCACATTGCCTCATAGGCCAGTGGCAGGCCTCTGGGTGCTGGCTGTTTTTGTGAGGTGACAGCAGCCTCAGTGGCTCATCGGCAGGTTGGATGCCATGGCTGCTGGCTGCTGGCTGTGCTTGTGAGGTCACAGCAGTCCTGTTGCCTGATAGGCCAGTGACAGCTCCATGCCTGCTGGCTGTGTTATGAGGTCATGTTTGTCTCGGGGCCTCATAGGGCAGTTGGATGCCCATGCCTGCTGGCCATGCTTGTGAGGTCACAGCAGTCCTGTTGCCTGATAGGCCAGTTCGAGGCCAATGACTGCTGGGTGGGCTTGTGAGGTCAGAGAAGCCTCAGTGTCCTATAGGGCAGTGGCAGGCCCATAGCTGCTGGCTGGGCTTGTGATATCACAGCAGCCTCCATGCCCTTTAGGGCAGTGGCAGGCCCCTGACTGTTTACTGTGCTTCTGAGTTGACAGCAGCATCAGCACCTGATCGGGAAGTTGGAGGCCAATGGCTGCTGGCTGTGCTTGTCAGGTCACAGCAGCCTCCGTGCCTCATAGGCCAGTGGCAGGCCCTTCACTGCTGGCTGTGCTTGTGAGGTCACAGCAGCCTCAGTGTCTTATAGGGCAGTGGCAGGCCCCTGGCAGCTTGCCGCGTTTTGAGGTCACATTTGTCTCTGTATCTCATAGGACAGTGGCAGGCCCTTGGCTGCTGACTGTGCTTGTGAGGTCACAGTAGCCTCCGTGCCTCATAGGCCAGTGGAGGCCCGTAGCGGCTGGCTGTGCTTGTCAGGTCACAGCAGCCTCAGTGCCACACAGGGCAGTGGCAGGCTCCTGGCTGCTGGCTGTGCTTGTGAAGTAACAGCAGCCACCGTGCCTCCTAGGCCAGTGGCAGGCTCATGGCTGCTGGCTGTGCTTGTGAGGTCACAGCACCCTCAGTGCCTCAAAGGGCAGTGGGAGGCTTCTGGCTGCTGGCTGTGCTTGTGAGGTCATAGCACCCTCCATGCCTCCTAGGCCAGTGGCAGACTAATGGCCGCTGGCCGTGCTTGT
The DNA here is from genome assembly GCF_036370855.1 of Dromaius novaehollandiae. Lineage (NCBI taxonomy): Eukaryota > Metazoa > Chordata > Aves > Casuariiformes > Dromaiidae > Dromaius > Dromaius novaehollandiae. The sequence goes on along the minus strand of NW_026991362.1, from coordinate 414,592 downwards.
GCGGTCACAGCAGTCTCAGTGCCTCCTAGGCTAGTGGCAGGCTCATGGCTGCTGGCTGTGCTTGTGAGGTCAGAGCAGCCTCAGTGCCTCCTAGGCCAAGGGCAGGCCACTGGCTGCTTTCTGTGCTTGTTAGGTCACAGCAGCCTCCGTGCCTCATAGGCCAGTGGCATACCCACAGCTGCTGGCTTTACTTGTTAGGTGAAATCAGCTTCAGTATCTTGTAGGGCAGTGGCAGGGCCCTGGCTGCTGGCCGCATTTTGAGGTCACATTTGTCTCTGTACCTCATAGGGCAGTGGCAGGCCCCTGGCTGCTGGCTGTGCTTGTGAGGTCACAGCAGTCCTATTGCCTGATAGGTCAGTGGCAGGCCCCTGGCTGCTGGCTGTCCTTTTGAGTTCACAGCAGTCTGAGTTACTGATAGGCAAGTGGCAGGCCTCTGGGTGCTGGCTGTTTTTGTGAGGTAACAGCAGCCTCAGTGCCTCATAGGCCAGTGCGATGCCCTGGCTGCTGGCTGTGCTGGTGAGGTCACAGCAGTCCTGTTGCCTGATAGGCCAGTGGGAGGCCCATGGCTGCTGGCTGCATTTTGAGGTCACCTTTGTCTTAGTGCCTCATTGGCCAGTGGGATGCCCATGGCTGCTGGTTGTACTTGTGAGGTCACAGCAGCCTCCGTGCCTGATAGGCCAGTTCGAGGCCAGTTCCACTGCTGGGTGGGCTTCTGAGGTCAGAGAAGCCTCAGTGCCCTATAGGGCAGTGGCAGGCCCATAGCTGCTCGCTGGGCTTCTGAGGTCACAGCAGCCTCTATGCCCTTTAGTGCAGTGGCAGGCATCGACTGTTACTGTGCTTCTCAGTTGACAGCAGCGTCAGCGCCTCATCGGGCAGTGGTAGGCGAATGGCTGCTGGCTGTGTTTGTCAGGTTACATCAGCCTGGGTTTCCTATAGGCCAGTGGCAGATCCATAGCTGCTAGCTGTGCCTGTGAGGTCACAGCAGTCCAATTGCCTCATAGGCCAGTGGTAGGCCCTTGTCTACTGGCTGTGCTTGTGAGGTCACAGCAGCCTTATTACCTGATAGGCCCGTGGGAGACCAATGGCTGCTGGCTGTGCTTGCGAGGTCACAGAAGCCTTGGTTCCCTATAGGCCAGTGGCAGGCCCATGCCTGCTGGCTGCGTTGTGAGATCACGTTTGTCTCAGGGCCTCATAGGCCAGTGGCAGGCCCATAGCTGCTGCCTGTGCTTGTGAAGTCACAGCAGCCTCCTTTTCCTATAGGCCAGTGGCAGGCCCATAGCTGCTGCCTGTGCTTGTGAGGTCACAGCAGTCGTATTGCCTGATAGGCCTGTGGCAGGCCCTTGGCTGCTGGCTGTGCTTGTGAGGTCACAGCAGCCTCAGTGCCTGATAGGCCCGTGGGAGGCCAATGGCTGCTTGGTGTGCTTGTGAGGTCACAGCAGCCTCCGTGCCTCATAGGCCTGTGGGAGGCCCGTAGCTGCTGCCTGGGCTCGTGAGGTCACAGCAGCCTCAGTGCTTCACAGGCCAGTGGCAGGCCTCTGGCTGCTGGCTGTGCTTGTGATGTTACAGAAGCCTCCCTGCCCTTGAGGGTGGTGGCAGGCCCCTGTCTGCTGGCTGTGCTTGTGAGGTCACAGCAGCCTCAGTGCCTCATAGGCCAGTGGGAGGCCAATGGCTGCTGGCTGTGCTTGTGAGGTCAGAGCAGTCCTATTCCCTGATAGGTGAGTGGCAGGCCAATGGCTGCTGGCTGTCCTTCTGAGGTCACAGCAGTCACATTGCCTCATAGGCCAGTGGCAGGCCTCTGGGTGCTGGCTGTTTTTGTGAGGTGACAGCAGCCTCAGTGGCTCATCGGCAGGTTGGATGCCATGGCTGCTGGCTGCTGGCTGTGCTTGTGAGGTCACAGCAGTCCTGTTGCCTGATAGGCCAGTGACAGCTCCATGCCTGCTGGCTGTGTTATGAGGTCATGTTTGTCTCGGGGCCTCATAGGGCAGTTGGATGCCCATGCCTGCTGGCCATGCTTGTGAGGTCACAGCAGTCCTGTTGCCTGATAGGCCAGTTCGAGGCCAATGACTGCTGGGTGGGCTTGTGAGGTCAGAGAAGCCTCAGTGTCCTATAGGGCAGTGGCAGGCCCATAGCTGCTGGCTGGGCTTGTGATATCACAGCAGCCTCCATGCCCTTTAGGGCAGTGGCAGGCCCCTGACTGTTTACTGTGCTTCTGAGTTGACAGCAGCATCAGCACCTGATCGGGAAGTTGGAGGCCAATGGCTGCTGGCTGTGCTTGTCAGGTCACAGCAGCCTCCGTGCCTCATAGGCCAGTGGCAGGCCCTTCACTGCTGGCTGTGCTTGTGAGGTCACAGCAGCCTCAGTGTCTTATAGGGCAGTGGCAGGCCCCTGGCAGCTTGCCGCGTTTTGAGGTCACATTTGTCTCTGTATCTCATAGGACAGTGGCAGGCCCTTGGCTGCTGACTGTGCTTGTGAGGTCACAGTAGCCTCCGTGCCTCATAGGCCAGTGGAGGCCCGTAGCGGCTGGCTGTGCTTGTCAGGTCACAGCAGCCTCAGTGCCACACAGGGCAGTGGCAGGCTCCTGGCTGCTGGCTGTGCTTGTGAAGTAACAGCAGCCACCGTGCCTCCTAGGCCAGTGGCAGGCTCATGGCTGCTGGCTGTGCTTGTGAGGTCACAGCACCCTCAGTGCCTCAAAGGGCAGTGGGAGGCTTCTGGCTGCTGGCTGTGCTTGTGAGGTCATAGCACCCTCCATGCCTCCTAGGCCAGTGGCAGACTAATGGCCGCTGGCCGTGCTTGTGCGGTCACAGCAGTCTCAGTGCCTCCTAGGCTAGTGGCAGGCTCATGGCTGCTGGCTGTGCTTGTGAGGTCAGAGCAGCCTCAGTGCCTCCTAGGCCAAGGGCAGGCCACTGGCTGCTTTCTGTGCTTGTTAGGTCACAGCAGCCTCCGTGCCTCATAGGCCAGTGGCATACCCACAGCTGCTGGCTTTACTTGTTAGGTGAAATCAGCTTCAGTATCTTGTAGGGCAGTGGCAGGGCCCTGGCTGCTGGCCGCATTTTGAGGTCACATTTGTCTCTGTACCTCATAGGGCAGTGGCAGGCCCCTGGCTGCTGGCTGTGCTTGTGAGGTCACAGCAGTCCTATTGCCTGATAGGTCAGTGGCAGGCCCCTGGCTGCTGGCTGTCCTTTTGAGTTCACAGCAGTCTGAGTTACTGATAGGCAAGTGGCAGGCCTCTGGGTGCTGGCTGTTTTTGTGAGGTAACAGCAGCCTCAGTGCCTCATAGGCCAGTGCGATGCCCTGGCTGCTGGCTGTGCTGGTGAGGTCACAGCAGTCCTGTTGCCTGATAGGCCAGTGGGAGGCCCATGGCTGCTGGCTGCATTTTGAGGTCACCTTTGTCTTAGTGCCTCATTGGCCAGTGGGATGCCCATGGCTGCTGGTTGTACTTGTGAGGTCACAGCAGCCTCCGTGCCTGATAGGCCAGTTCGAGGCCAGTTCCACTGCTGGGTGGGCTTCTGAGGTCAGAGAAGCCTCAGTGCCCTATAGGGCAGTGGCAGGCCCATAGCTGCTCGCTGGGCTTCTGAGGTCACAGCAGCCTCTATGCCCTTTAGTGCAGTGGCAGGCATCGACTGTTACTGTGCTTCTCAGTTGACAGCAGCGTCAGCGCCTCATCGGGCAGTGGTAGGCGAATGGCTGCTGGCTGTGTTTGTCAGGTTACATCAGCCTGGGTTTCCTATAGGCCAGTGGCAGATCCATAGCTGCTGGCTGTGCCTGTGAGGTCACAGCAGTCCAATTGCCTCATAGGCCAGTGGTAGGCCCTTGTCTACTGGCTGTGCTTGTGAGGTCACAGCAGCCTTATTACCTGATAGGCCCGTGGGAGACCAATGGCTGCTGGCTGTGCTTGCGAGGTCACAGAAGCCTTGGTTCCCAATAGGCCAGTGGCAGGCCCATGCCTGCTGGCTGCGTTGTGAGATCACGTTTGTCTCGGGGCCTCATAGGCCAGTGGCAGGCCCATAGCTGCTGCCTGTGCTTGTGAAGTCACAGCAGCCTCCTTTTCCTATAGGCCAGTGGCAGGCCCATAGCTGCTGCCTGTGCTTGTGAGGTCACAGCAGTCGTATTGCCTGATAGGCCTGTGGCAGGCCCTTGGCTGCTGGCTGTGCTTGTGAGGTCACAGCAGCCTCAGTGCCTGATAGGCCCGTGGGAGGCCAATGGCTGCTTGGTGTGCTTGTGAGGTCACAGCAGCCTCCGTGCCTCATAGGCCTGTGGGAGGCCCGTAGCTGCTGCCTGGGCTCGTGAGGTCACAGCAGCCTCAGTGCTTCACAGGCCAGTGGCAGGCCTCTGGCTGCTGGCTGTGCTTGTGATGTTACAGAAGCCTCCCTGCCCTTGAGGGTGGTGGCAGGCCCCTGTCTGCTGGCTGTGCTTGTGAGGTCACAGCAGCCTCAGTGCCTCATAGGCCAGTGGGAGGCCAATGGCTGCTGGCTGTGCTTGTGAGGTCAGAGCAGTCCTATTCCCTGATAGGTGAGTGGCAGGCCAATGGCTGCTGGCTGTCCTTCTGAGGTCACAGCAGTCACATTGCCTCATAGGCCAGTGGCAGGCCTCTGGGTGCTGGCTGTTTTTGTGAGGTGACAGCAGCCTCAGTGGCTCATCGGCAGGTTGGATGCCATGGCTGCTGGCTGCTGGCTGTGCTTGTGAGGTCACAGCAGTCCTGTTGCCTGATAGGCCAGTGACAGCTCCATGCCTGCTGGCTGTGTTATGAGGTCATGTTTGTCTCGGGGCCTCATAGGGCAGTTGGATGCCCATGCCTGCTGGCCATGCTTGTGAGGTCACAGCAGTCCTGTTGCCTGATAGGCCAGTTCGAGGCCAATGACTGCTGGGTGGGCTTGTGAGGTCAGAGAAGCCTCAGTGTCCTATAGGGCAGTGGCAGGCCCATAGCTGCTGGCTGGGCTTGTGATATCACAGCAGCCTCCATGCCCTTTAGGGCAGTGGCAGGCCCCTGACTGTTTACTGTGCTTCTGAGTTGACAGCAGCATCAGCACCTGATCGGGAAGTTGGAGGCCAATGGCTGCTGGCTGTGCTTGTCAGGTCACAGCAGCCTCCGTGCCTCATAGGCCAGTGGCAGGCCCTTCACTGCTGGCTGTGCTTGTGAGGTCACAGCAGCCTCAGTGCCACACAGGGCAGTGGCAGGCTCCTGGCTGCTGGCTGTGCTTGTGAAGTAACAGCAGCCACCGTGCCTCCTAGGCCAGTGGCAGGCTCATGGCTGCTGGCTGTGCTTGTGAGGTCACAGCACCCTCAGTGCCTCAAAGGGCAGTGGGAGGCTTCTGGCTGCTGGCTGTGCTTGTGAGGTCATAGCACCCTCCATGCCTCCTAGGCCAGTGGCAGACTAATGGCCGCTGGCCGTGCTTGTGCGGTCACAGCAGTCTCAGTGCCTCCTAGGCTAGTGGCAGGCTCATGGCTGCTGGCTGTGCTTGTGAGGTCAGAGCAGCCTCAGTGCCTCCTAGGCCAAGGGCAGGCCACTGGCTGCTTTCTGTGCTTGTTAGGTCACAGCAGCCTCCGTGCCTCATAGGCCAGTGGCATACCCACAGCTGCTGGCTTTACTTGTTAGGTGAAATCAGCTTCAGTATCTTGTAGGGCAGTGGCAGGGCCCTGGCTGCTGGCCGCATTTTGAGGTCACATTTGTCTCTGTACCTCATAGGGCAGTGGCAGGCCCCTGGCTGCTGGCTGTGCTTGTGAGGTCACAGCAGTCCTATTGCCTGATAGGTCAGTGGCAGGCCCCTGGCTGCTGGCTGTCCTTTTGAGTTCACAGCAGTCTGAGTTACTGATAGGCAAGTGGCAGGCCTCTGGGTGCTGGCTGTTTTTGTGAGGTAACAGCAGCCTCAGTGCCTCATAGGCCAGTGCGATGCCCTGGCTGCTGGCTGTGCTGGTGAGGTCACAGCAGTCCTGTTGCCTGATAGGCCAGTGGGAGGCCCATGGCTGCTGGCTGCATTTTGAGGTCACCTTTGTCTTAGTGCCTCATTGGCCAGTGGGATGCCCATGGCTGCTGGTTGTACTTGTGAGGTCACAGCAGCCTCCGTGCCTGATAGGCCAGTTCGAGGCCAGTTCCACTGCTGGGTGGGCTTCTGAGGTCAGAGAAGCCTCAGTGCCCTATAGGGCAGTGGCAGGCCCATAGCTGCTCGCTGGGCTTCTGAGGTCACAGCAGCCTCTATGCCCTTTAGTGCAGTGGCAGGCATCGACTGTTACTGTGCTTCTCAGTTGACAGCAGCGTCAGCGCCTCATCGGGCAGTGGTAGGCGAATGGCTGCTGGCTGTGTTTGTCAGGTTACATCAGCCTGGGTTTCCTATAGGCCAGTGGCAGATCCATAGCTGCTGGCTGTGCCTGTGAGGTCACAGCAGTCCAATTGCCTCATAGGCCAGTGGTAGGCCCTTGTCTACTGGCTGTGCTTGTGAGGTCACAGCAGCCTTATTACCTGATAGGCCCGTGGGAGACCAATGGCTGCTGGCTGTGCTTGCGAGGTCACAGAAGCCTTGGTTCCCTATAGGCCAGTGGCAGGCCCATGCCTGCTGGCTGCGTTGTGAGATCACGTTTGTCTCGGGGCCTCATAGGCCAGTGGCAGGCCCATAGCTGCTGCCTGTGCTTGTGAGGTCACAGCAGTCGTATTGCCTGATAGGCCTGTGGCAGGCCCTTGGCTGCTGGCTGTGCTTGTGAGGTCACAGCAGCCTCAGTGCCTGATAGGCTCGTGGGAGGCCAATGGCTGCTTGGTGTGCTTGTGAGGTCACAGCAGCCTCCGTGCCTCATAGGCCTGTGGGAGGCCCGTAGCTGCTGCCTGGGCTCGTGAGGTCACAGCAGCCTCAGTGCTTCACAGGCCAGTGGCAGGCCTCTGGCTGCTGGCTGTGCTTGTGATGTTACAGAAGCCTCCCTGCCCTTGAGGGTGGTGGCAGGCCCCTGTCTGCTGGCTGTGCTTGTGAGGTCACAGCAGCCTCAGTGCCTCATAGGCCAGTGGGAGGCCAATGGCTGCTGGCTGTGCTTGTGAGGTCAGAGCAGTCCTATTCCCTGATAGGTGAGTGGCTGGCCAATGGCTGCTGGCTGTCCTTCTGAGGTCACAGCAGTCACATTGCCTCATAGGCCAGTGGCAGGCCTCTGGGTGCTGGCTGTTTTTGTGAGGTGACAGCAGCCTCAGTGGCTCATCGGCAGGTTGGATGCCATGGCTGCTGGCTGCTGGCTGTGCTTGTGAGGTCACAGCAGTCCTGTTGCCTGATAGGCCAGTGACAGCTCCATGCCTGCTGGCTGTGTTATGAGGTCATGTTTGTCTCGGGGCCTCATAGGGCAGTTGGATGCCCATGCCTGCTGGCCATGCTTGTGAGGTCACAGCAGTCCTGTTGCCTGATAGGCCAGTTCGAGGCCAATGACTGCTGGGTGGGCTTGTGAGGTCAGAGAAGCCTCAGTGTCCTATAGGGCAGTGGCAGGCCCATAGCTGCTGGCTGGGCTTGTGATATCACAGCAGCCTCCATGCCCTTTAGGGCAGTGGCAGGCCCCTGACTGTTTACTGTGCTTCTGAGTTGACAGCAGCATCAGCACCTGATCGGGAAGTTGGAGGCCAATGGCTGCTGGCTGTGCTTGTCAGGTCACAGCAGCCTCCGTGCCTCATAGGCCAGTGGCAGGCCCTTCACTGCTGGCTGTGCTTGTGAGGTCACAGCAGCCTCAGTGTCTTATAGGGCAGTGGCAGGCCCCTGGCAGCTTGCCGCGTTTTGAGGTCACATTTGTCTCTGTATCTCATAGGACAGTGGCAGGCCCTTGGCTGCTGACTGTGCTTGTGAGGTCACAGTAGCCTCCGTGCCTCATAGGCCAGTGGAGGCCCGTAGCGGCTGGCTGTGCTTGTCAGGTCACAGCAGCCTCAGTGCCACACAGGGCAGTGGCAGGCTCCTGGCTGCTGGCTGTGCTTGTGAAGTAACAGCAGCCACCGTGCCTCCTAGGCCAGTGGCAGGCTCATGGCTGCTGGCTGTGCTTGTGAGGTCACAGCACCCTCAGTGCCTCAAAGGGCAGTGGGAGGCTTCTGGCTGCTGGCTGTGCTTGTGAGGTCATAGCACCCTCCATGCCTCCTAGGCCAGTGGCAGACTAATGGCCGCTGGCCGTGCTTGTGCGGTCACAGCAGTCTCAGTGCCTCCTAGGCTAGTGGCAGGCTCATGGCTGCTGGCTGTGCTTGTGAGGTCAGAGCAGCCTCAGTGCCTCCTAGGCCAAGGGCAGGCCACTGGCTGCTTTCTGTGCTTGTTAGGTCACAGCAGCCTCCGTGCCTCATAGGCCAGTGGCATACCCACAGCTGCTGGCTTTACTTGTTAGGTGAAATCAGCTTCAGTATCTTGTAGGGCAGTGGCAGGGCCCTGGCTGCTGGCCGCATTTTGAGGTCACATTTGTCTCTGTACCTCATAGGGCAGTGGCAGGCCCCTGGCTGCTGGCTGTGCTTGTGAGGTCACAGCAGTCCTATTGCCTGATAGGTCAGTGGCAGGCCCCTGGCTGCTGGCTGTCCTTTTGAGTTCACAGCAGTCTGAGTTACTGATAGGCAAGTGGCAGGCCTCTGGGTGCTGGCTGTTTTTGTGAGGTGACAGCAGCCTCAGTGCCTCATAGGCCAGTGCGATGCCCTGGCTGCTGGCTGTGCTGGTGAGGTCACAGCAGTCCTGTTGCCTGATAGGCCAGTGGGAGGCCCATGGCTGCTGGCTGCATTTTGAGGTCACCTTTGTCTTAGTGCCTCATTGGCCAGTGGGATGCCCATGGCTGCTGGTTGTACTTGTGAGGTCACAGCAGCCTCCGTGCCTGATAGGCCAGTTCGAGGCCAGTTCCACTGCTGGGTGGGCTTCTGAGGTCAGAGAAGCCTCAGTGCCCTATAGGGCAGTGGCAGGCCCATAGCTGCTCGCTGGGCTTCTGAGGTCACAGCAGCCTCTATGCCCTTTAGTGCAGTGGCAGGCATCGACTGTTACTGTGCTTCTCAGTTGACAGCAGCGTCAGCGCCTCATCGGGCAGTGGTAGGCGAATGGCTGCTGGCTGTGTTTGTCAGGTTACATCAGCCTGGGTTTCCTATAGGCCAGTGGCAGATCCATAGCTGCTGGCTGTGCCTGTGAGGTCACAGCAGTCCAATTGCCTCATAGGCCAGTGGTAGGCCCTTGTCTACTGGCTGTGCTTGTGAGGTCACAGCAGCCTTATTACCTGATAGGCCCGTGGGAGACCAATGGCTGCTGGCTGTGCTTGCGAGGTCACAGAAGCCTTGGTTCCCTATAGGCCAGTGGCAGGCCCATGCCTGCTGGCTGCGTTGTGAGATCACGTTTGTCTCGGGGCCTCATAGGCCAGTGGCAGGCCCATAGCTGCTGCCTGTGCTTGTGAAGTCACAGCAGCCTCCTTTTCCTATAGGCCAGTGGCAGGCCCATAGCTGCTGCCTGTGCTTGTGAGGTCACAGCAGTCGTATTGCCTGATAGGCCTGTGGCAGGCCCTTGGCTGCTGGCTGTGCTTGTGAGGTCACAGCAGCCTCAGTGCCTGATAGGCTCGTGGGAGGCCAATGGCTGCTTGGTGTGCTTGTGAGGTCACAGCAGCCTCCGTGCCTCATAGGCCTGTGGGAGGCCCGTAGCTGCTGCCTGGGCTCGTGAGGTCACAGCAGCCTCAGTGCTTCACAGGCCAGTGGCAGGCCTCTGGCTGCTGGCTGTGCTTGTGATGTTACAGAAGCCTCCCTGCCCTTGAGGGTGGTGGCAGGCCCCTGTCTGCTGGCTGTGCTTGTGAGGTCACAGCAGCCTCAGTGCCTCATAGGCCAGTGGGAGGCCAATGGCTGCTGGCTGTGCTTGTGAGGTCAGAGCAGTCCTATTCCCTGATAGGTGAGTGGCAGGCCAATGGCTGCTGGCTGTCCTTCTGAGGTCACAGCAGTCACATTGCCTCATAGGCCAGTGGCAGGCCTCTGGGTGCTGGCTGTTTTTGTGAGGTGACAGCAGCCTCAGTGGCTCATCGGCAGGTTGGATGCCATGGCTGCTGGCTGCTGGCTGTGCTTGTGAGGTCACAGCAGTCCTGTTGCCTGATAGGCCAGTGACAGCTCCATGCCTGCTGGCTGTGTTATGAGGTCATGTTTGTCTCGGGGCCTCATAGGGCAGTTGGATGCCCATGCCTGCTGGCCATGCTTGTGAGGTCACAGCAGTCCTGTTGCCTGATAGGCCAGTTCGAGGCCAATGACTGCTGGGTGGGCTTGTGAGGTCAGAGAAGCCTCAGTGTCCTATAGGCCAGTGGCAGGCCCATAGCTGCTGGCTGGGCTTGTGATATCACAGCAGCCTCCATGCCCTTTAGGGCAGTGGCAGGCCCCTGACTGTTTACTGTGCTTCTGAGTTGACAGCAGCATCAGCACCTGATCGGGAAGTTGGAGGCCAATGGCTGCTGGCTGTGCTTGTCAGGTCACAGCAGCCTCCGTGCCTCATAGGCCAGTGGCAGGCCCTTCACTGCTGGCTGTGCTTGTGAGGTCACAGCAGCCTCAGTGTCTTATAGGGCAGTGGCAGGCCCCTGGCAGCTTGCCGCGTTTTGAGGTCACATTTGTCTCTGTATCTCATAGGACAGTGGCAGGCCCTTGGCTGCTGACTGTGCTTGTGAGGTCACAGTAGCCTCCGTGCCTCATAGGCCAGTGGAGGCCCGTAGCGGCTGGCTGTGCTTGTCAGGTCACAGCAGCCTCAGTGCCACACAGGGCAGTGGCAGGCTCCTGGCTGCTGGCTGTGCTTGTGAAGTAACAGCAGCCACCGTGCCTCCTAGGCCAGTGGCAGGCTCATGGCTGCTGGCTGTGCTTGTGAGGTCACAGCACCCTCAGTGCCTCAAAGGGCAGTGGGAGGCTTCTGGCTGCTGGCTGTGCTTGTGAGGTCATAGCACCCTCCATGCCTCCTAGGCCAGTGGCAGACTAATGGCCGCTGGCCGTGCTTGTGCGGTCACAGCAGTCTCAGTGCCTCCTAGGCTAGTGGCAGGCTCATGGCTGCTGGCTGTGCTTGTGAGGTCAGAGCAGCCTCAGTGCCTCCTAGGCCAAGGGCAGGCCACTGGCTGCTTTCTGTGCTTGTTAGGTCACAGCAGCCTCCGTGCCTCATAGGCCAGTGGCATACCCACAGCTGCTGGCTTTACTTGTTAGGTGAAATCAGCTTCAGTATCTTGTAGGGCAGTGGCAGGGCCCTGGCTGCTGGCCGCATTTTGAGGTCACATTTGTCTCTGTACCTCATAGGGCAGTGGCAGGCCCCTGGCTGCTGGCTGTGCTTGTGAGGTCACAGCAGTCCTATTGCCTGATAGGTCAGTGGCAGGCCCCTGGCTGCTGGCTGTCCTTTTGAGTTCACAGCAGTCTGAGTTACTGATAGGCAAGTGGCAGGCCTCTGGGTGCTGGCTGTTTTTGTGAGGTAACAGCAGCCTCAGTGCCTCATAGGCCAGTGCGATGCCCTGGCTGCTGGCTGTGCTGGTGAGGTCACAGCAGTCCTGTTGCCTGATAGGCCAGTGGGAGGCCCATGGCTGCTGGCTGCATTTTGAGGTCACCTTTGTCTTAGTGCCTCATTGGCCAGTGGGATGCCCATGGCTGCTGGTTGTACTTGTGAGGTCACAGCAGCCTCCGTGCCTGATAGGCCAGTTCGAGGCCAGTTCCACTGCTGGGTGGGCTTCTGAGGTCAGAGAAGCCTCAGTGCCCTATAGGGCAGTGGCAGGCCCATAGCTGCTCGCTGGGCTTCTGAGGTCACAGCAGCCTCTATGCCCTTTAGTGCAGTGGCAGGCATCGACTGTTACTGTGCTTCTCAGTTGACAGCAGCGTCAGCGCCTCATCGGGCAGTGGTAGGCGAATGGCTGCTGGCTGTGTTTGTCAGGTTACATCAGCCTGGGTTTCCTATAGGCCAGTGGCAGATCCATAGCTGCTGGCTGTGCCTGTGAGGTCACAGCAGTCCAATTGCCTCATAGGCCAGTGGTAGGCCCTTGTCTACTGGCTGTGCTTGTGAGGTCACAGCAGCCTTATTACCTGATAGGCCCGTGGGAGACCAATGGCTGCTGGCTGTGCTTGCGAGGTCACAGAAGCCTTGGTTCCCTATAGGCCAGTGGCAGGCCCATGCCTGCTGGCTGCGTTGTGAGATCACGTTTGTCTCGGGGCCTCATAGGCCAGTGGCAGGCCCATAGCTGCTGCCTGTGCTTGTGAAGTCACAGCAGCCTCCTTTTCCTATAGGCCAGTGGCAGGCCCATAGCTGCTGCCTGTGCTTGTGAGGTCACAGCAGTCGTATTGCCTGATAGGCCTGTGGCAGGCCCTTGGCTGCTGGCTGTGCTTGTGAGGTCACAGCAGCCTCAGTGCCTGATAGGCCCGTGGGAGGCCAATGGCTGCTTGGTGTGCTTGTGAGGTCACAGCAGCCTCCGTGCCTCATAGGCCTGTGGGAGGCCCGTAGCTGCTGCCTGGGCTTGTGAGGTCACAGCAGCCTCAGTGCTTCACAGGCCAGTGGCAGGCCTCTGGCTGCTGGCTGTGCTTGTGATGTTACAGAAGCCTCCCTGCCCTTGAGGGTGGTGGCAGGCCCCTGTCTGCTGGCTGTGCTTGTGAGGTCACAGCAGCCTCAGTGCCTCATAGGCCAGTGGGAGGCCAATGGCTGCTGGCTGTGCTTGTGAGGTCAGAGCAGTCCTATTCCCTGATAGGTGAGTGGCAGGCCAATGGCTGCTGGCTGTCCTTCTGAGGTCACAGCAGTCACATTGCCTCATAGGCCAGTGGCAGGCCTCTGGGTGCTGGCTGTTTTTGTGAGGTGACAGCAGCCTCAGTGGCTCATCGGCAGGTTGGATGCCATGGCTGCTGGCTGCTGGCTGTGCTTGTGAGGTCACAGCAGTCCTGTTGCCTGATAGGCCAGTGACAGCTCCATGCCTGCTGGCTGTGTTATGAGGTCATGTTTGTCTCGGGGCCTCATAGGGCAGTTGGATGCCCATGCCTGCTGGCCATGCTTGTGAGGTCACAGCAGTCCTGTTGCCTGATAGGCCAGTTCGAGGCCAATGACTGCTGGGTGGGCTTGTGAGGTCAGAGAAGCCTCAGTGTCCTATAGGGCAGTGGCAGGCCCATAGCTGCTGGCTGGGCTTGTGATATCACAGCAGCCTCCATGCCCTTTAGGGCAGTGGCAGGCCCCTGACTGTTTACTGTGCTTCTGAGTTGACAGCAGCATCAGCACCTGATCGGGAAGTTGGAGGCCAATGGCTGCTGGCTGTGCTTGTCAGGTCACAGCAGCCTCCGTGCCTCATAGGCCAGTGGCAGGCCCTTCACTGCTGGCTGTGCTTGTGAGGTCACAGCAGCCTCAGTGTCTTATAGGGCAGTGGCAGGCCCCTGGCAGCTTGCCGCGTTTTGAGGTCACATTTGTCTCTGTATCTCATAGGACAGTGGCAGGCCCTTGGCTGCTGACTGTGCTTGTGAGGTCACAGTAGCCTCCGTGCCTCATAGGCCAGTGGAGGCCCGTAGCGGCTGGCTGTGCTTGTCAGGTCACAGCAGCCTCAGTGCCACACAGGGCAGTGGCAGGCTCCTGGCTGCTGGCTGTGCTTGTGAAGTAACAGCAGCCACCGTGCCTCCTAGGCCAGTGGCAGGCTCATGGCTGCTGGCTGTGCTTGTGAGGTCACAGCAGCCTCAGTGCCTGATAGGCCCGTGGGAGGCCAATGGCTGCTTGGTGTGCTTGTGAGGTCACAGCAGCCTCCGTGCCTCATAGGCCTGTGGGAGGCCCGTAGCTGCTCCCTGGGCTCGTGAGGTCACAGCAGCCTCAGTGCTTCACAGGCCAGTGGCAGGCCCCTTGCTGCTGGCTCTGCTTGTGAGGTTACAGAAGCCTCAGTGCCTGATAGGCCAGCTTGAGGCCAATGACTGCTGGGTGGGCTTCTGAGGTCAGAGAAGCCTCAGTGCCCTATAGGGCAGTGGCAGGCCCATAGCTGCTGGCTGTGCTTGTAAGGTCACAGCAGTCCTGTTTCCTGATAGGCCCGTGGAAGGCCCCGTCTGCTGGCTGCCTTTTGAGGTCACATTTGTCTCTGTACCTTATAGGGCAATGGCAGGCCTCTGGCTCCTCGCTGTGCTTGTCAGGTCACAGCAGCCTCCCTGCCCTATAGGGCAGTGGTAGGCCCATAGCTGCTGCCTGGGCTCGTGAGGTCATAGCAGCCTAAGTGCTTCACAGGCCAGTGGCAGGCCCCTGGCTGCTGGCTGTGCTTGTGAGGTTACAGAAGCCTCCCTGCCCTTGAGGGCAGTGGCAGGCCCATAGCTGCTGGCTGTGCTTGTCAGGTCACAACACTCCTACAGCCTGGTAGGCCAGTGGCAGACCCACAGCTGCTGGCTTTGCTTGTTACGTCACAGCAGCCTCAGTGTCTTATCGGGCAGTGGCAGGCCCCTGGCTGCTGGCTGTGCTTGTGAGGTCACAGCAGCCTCAGTGCTTCACAGGCCAGTGTCAGGCCCCTGGCTGCTGGCTGTGCTTGTGAGGTCACAGCAGCCTCCGTGCCGTTTATGGCATTGGCAGGCCCGTGACAGTGTGCTGTGCTTGTGAGGTCAGAGCAGTGTCAGCGCCTCATTGGGCAGTGGAAGGCCAATGGCTGCTGGCTGTGTTTGTGAGGTAACATCAGCCTCCGTTCCCTATAGGCCAGTGGCAGGCCCTTCACTGCTGGCTGTGCTTGTGAGGTCACAGCAGCCTCTGTGCCCTATAGGGCAGTGGCAGGCCCCTGGCTGTTTGCTGTGCTTGTGAGGTCACAGCAGTCTGAGTGCCTGATAGCCAGTGGGAGGCCCATAGCTGCTGGCTGTGCTCGTGAGGTCACAGCAGTCCTATTGCCTGATAGGCCAGTGCGAGGCCATTGGCTGCTGGCTGTCCTTTTGAGGTCACGGCAGTCCTATTGCCTGATAGGCCAGTGGCAGGCCTCTGCGTGCTGGCTGCATTTTGAGGTCACCTTTGTCTCAGTGCCTCATCAGGCAGTGGGATGCCCATGGCTGCTGACTCTGCTTGTGAGCTCACAGAAGTACCAGTGCCTGACAGGCCACTGGCAGGCCCCTGGCGGCTTCCTTTCCTTGTGAGGTCACATGAGCCTCTGTGTCTGATAGGGCAGTGGAAGGTGTTGTAGAGGCCTCCAAGTGCCTTTTTTTGCGGTGCAGGGGCCACCGAGTGCCTTTTTTTGCAATGTGGGGGCTTCCGAGTGCCTTTTTTTGTGGTGCTGGGGCCTCCAAGTGCCTTTATTTCCAGTGTACAGGCCTGCAAGTGGCTCTTTTCCCAGTGCAGGGGCCTCCGAGTGCCTTTTTTGGTGGTGCTGGGCCCTCCGAGTGCCTTGTTTCACATTGTAGCAGCCCCCGAGTGCCTTTTATTGTGCTGTAGGGGCCACCGAGTGCCTTTTCTTGTGGGTCAGGGGCCTCCGAGTGCCTTCTTTTGTGGTGCAGGGCCCTCCAAGTGCCTTTGTTTCTGGTGCAGGGGCCTCCAAGTGCCATTTTTTGCATTGTAGCAGCCTCCAAGTGCCTTTTTTTGTGGTGTAGGGGCCTCCGAGTGCCTTTTTTTCCAGTGTAGGGGCAGCCGAGTGCCTTTTTTTGTGGTGTAGGGGCCTCCGAGTGCCTTTTTTTTGCAGTGTAGGGGCCTCCGAGTGCCTTCTTATGTGGTGCAGGGGCCTCCAAGTGCCTTTATATCCGGTGTACAGGCCTGCTAGTGCCTCTTTTCCCAGTGCAGGAGCCTCCGAGTGCTTTTTTTTGTGGTGCAGGGCCCTCTGAGTGCCTTTTTCCGCGTTGTAGCAGCCTCCGAGTGCCTTTTTTTGCATTTTAGCATCCACCAAGTGCCTTTTTTTGTGCTGTAGGGGCCACTGAGTGCCTTTTCTTGTGGTGTAGGGGCAGCCGAGTGCCTTTTTTTCCAGTGTAGGGGCAGCCGAGTGCCTTTTTTTGTGGTGTGGTCCTCCGAGTGCCTTTCTTTTGTGGTGTCGAGGCCTCTGGGTGCATTTTTTTTTTGCAGTGTAGCGGCCTCCAAGTGCCTTTTCTTGCGGTGTGGAGGCCTCCGAGTGCCTTTTTTTGCGGTGTGGAGGCCTCTGAGTGCCTTTTTTTGCAATGCAGGGGCTACTGAGTGCCTTTTTTTGCTGAGCATGGGCCTCAGGGTGCATTTTTTTGCAGTGTAGTAGCCTCCAAGTGCCTTTTTTTGCAATGTGGGGGCCACCGAGTGCCTTTCTTGGTGGTGTAGGGGCCTCTGAGTGCCTTCTTTTGTGGTGCAGGAGCCTCCGAGTGCTTTTTGTGGTGGTGCTGGGCCCTCTGAGTGCCTTGTTTCACATTGTAGTAGCCCCCGAGTGCCTTTTTTTGCAGTGTAGGGGCCACTGAGTGCCTTTTTCTGGGGTGTAGAGGCCTCCGAGTGCCTGTTTTTCCAGTGTAAGGGCAGCTGAGTGCCTTTTTTTGTGCTGCAGGGCCCTCTGAGTGCCTTTCTTTCTGGTGTAGGGGCATCGGAGTGCCTGTTTTCGCATTGTAGCAGCCCCCGAGTACCTTTTTTTGTGGTGTCGGGGCCACCGAGTGCCTTTTTTTGCCGTGCATGGTCCTCCGAGTGCCTTTTTTGCAGTGTATTAGCCTCCAAGTGCC
The DNA here is from genome assembly GCF_036370855.1 of Dromaius novaehollandiae. NCBI lineage: Eukaryota > Metazoa > Chordata > Aves > Casuariiformes > Dromaiidae > Dromaius > Dromaius novaehollandiae. The sequence continues at coordinate 398,061 of NW_026991362.1, read as the reverse complement.
TTTTTTTGTGATGCAGCGGCCTCCGAGTGCCTTTTCTTGTGGTGTAGGGGCCTCCGAGTGCCTTCTTTTGTGGTGCAGGGCCCTCCAAGTGCCTTTGTTTCTGGTGCAGGGGCCTCCGAGTGCCTTTTTTCCAGTGTAGCAGCCCCGAAGTGCCTTTTTTTGTGGTGTAGGGGCCTCCGAGTGCCTTTTTTTCCACTGTAGGGGCAGCCGAGTGCCTTTTTTTGTGGTGTAGGGGCCTCCATGTGCCTTTTTTTTGTGGTGCAGGGGCCTCCGAGTGCCTTTTTTTGCGGTGCAGGGGCCTCAGGGTGCATTTTTTTGCAGTGTAGTAGCCTCCAAGTGCCTTTTTTTGCATTGTAGGGGCTTCCGAGTGACTTTTTTTGTGGTGCAGGGGCCTCCAAGTGCCTTTATTTCCAGTGCAGGAGCCTCCGAGTGCCTTTTTTGGTGGTGCTGGGCCCTCCGGTGCACTGTTTCACATTGTAGCAGCCCCCAAGTGCCTTTTATTGTGCTGTAGGGTCCACCAAGTGCCTTTTCTTGTGGTTCAGAGGCCACCGAGTGCCTTTTCTTGTGGTTCAGGGGCCTCTGAGTGCCTTTTTTCACATTGCAGCAGCCCCCGAGTGCCTTTTTTTGTGCTGTAGGAGCCACCGAGTGCCTTTCCTTGTGGTTCAGGGGCCACCGAGTGCCTTTGTTTGAGGTGCACTGCTGTCTGAGTGCCTTTTTTTTGCAGTGAAGGGGCATCTAAGTGCCTTTTTCTCCGGCCTAGCGGCCTCCAAGTGCCTATTTTTGTGATGCAGGCTCCCAAAGTGCCCTTTTTTCCAGTATAGTGTCCTCCATGTGCATATTTTTGCAGTGCATCGCCTCCTAGTGCCCTTTTTTCCCAGTGCTCATGCCTCCAAGTGCCTTTTTTTCTGTTATGGTCCTTCAGTGTTCTGTGATATCACTTTACCCTCTGCCTGAAATGATATTGTCAGGTCCACCACTGCTGGATGAGATAGTCATGTCACTTCTGCCTCACGGCCTGGTAGGCCAGTCAGGCCCATCAGTCCTTGCTCTGCTTGTGAGGTTGCTTCTGCCTCTGTGCTTGATAGGGCAGTGGCAGGGCCATGCCTCCTGACTGGGCTTGTGAGGATACTTGTTTCTCCATGCCAAAAAGGGCAGTGGCAGGCCCATGGTTGCTGGTTGTGTCTTATGATGTCACTTTGACCTGCATGCCATTGCATGCATGGCATGCAGGCCCATGGTTGCTGGTTGTGTCTTATGATGTCACTTTGACCTGCATGCCATTGCATGCATGGCATGCATGGCATGCACTGCCACGCCCATGGCTGCTGGTCTGCTTGGGTGTTCCCTTCTTTCTCCGTGCTTGATGCGCCATGGCAGGCCCTTCACTGCTGGCTGTGCTTGTGAGGTCACAGCAGCCTCAGTGCCTGATAGGCCAGTGGCAGGCCCCTGTCTGCTTGGCTGTGCTTGTGAGGTCACAGCAGCGTCAGGACCTGATAGGCCAGTGGGAGGCCAATGGCTGCTGGCTGTGCTTGTGAGGTCAGAGCAGCCTCCGTGCCTCATAGGCCAGTGGCAGACCCACAGCTGCTGGCTGTGCTTGTCAGGTCAGAGAAGCCTCAGTGTCTTACAGGGCAGTGGCAGGCCCCTGGCTGCTGGCCGCGTTTTGAGGTCACATTTGTCTCTGTACCTCATAGGGCAGTGGCAGGCCCATAGCTGCTGGCTGTGCTTGTGAGGTCAGAGCAGTCCTATTGCCTGATAGGTCAGTGGCAGGCCCCTGGCTGCTGGCTGTGCTTGTGAGGTCAGAGAAGCCTCAGTGCCCTATAGGGCAGTGGCAGGCCCATAGCTGCTGGCTTGGCTTGTCAGGTCAAATCAGCCTCCGTGCTGTATAGGCTAGTGGCAGGCCCTTGGCTGCTGGCTGTGCTTGTGAGGTCACAGCAGCCTCTGTGCCTCACAGGCCTGTGGGAGGCCCGTAGCTGCTGGCTGTGCTTGTAAGGTCATAGCAGTCCTATTTCCTGATAGACCCATGGCAGGCCCCTGTCTGCTGGCTGCCTTTTGAGGTCACATTTGTCTCTGTACCTTATAGGGCAGTGGGAGGCCCCTGGCTGCTCGCTGTGCTTGTGAGGTCAGAGAAGCCTCCCTGCCCTATAGGGCAGTGGCAGGCCCATAGCTGCTGGCTGTGCTTGTGAGGACACAGCAGTCCTATTTCCTGATAGGCCCGTGGAAGGCCCTGTCTGCTGGCTGCCTTTTGAGGTCACATTTGTCTCTGTACCTTATAGGGCAGTGGGAGGCCCGTGGCTCCTCGCTGTGCTTGTGAGGTCACAGCAGCCTCCTTTTCCTGTAGGCCAGAGGGAGGCCAAAGGCTGCTTGGTGTGCTGGTGAGGTCACAGCAGCCTCAGTGCTTGATCGTACAGTGGCAGGCCCTTGGCTGCTGGCTGTGCATCTGAGGTCACATCAGCCTCCATTCCCTGTAGGACAATGGCAGGCCCATAGCTGCTGGCTGTGCTTGTCAGGTCACAGCAGCCTCAGTGCTTCGAGGCCAGTGGCAGGCCTCTGGCTGCTGGCTGTGCTTGTGATGTTACAGAAGCCTCCCTGCCCTTGAGGGTGGTGGCAGGCCCCTGTCTGCTGGCTGTGCTTGTGAGGTCACAGCAGCCTCAGTGCCTCATAGGCCAGTGGGAGGCCAATGGCTGCTGGCTGTGCTTGTGAGGTCAGAGCAGTCCTATTCCCTGATAGGTGAGTGGCAGGCCAATGGCTGCTGGCTGTCCTTCTGAGGTCACAGCAGTCACATTGCCTCATAGGCCAGTGGCAGGCCTCTGGGTGCTGGCTGTTTTTGTGAGGTGACAGCAGCCTCAGTGGCTCATCGGCAGGTTGGATGCCATGGCTGCTGGCTGCTGGCTGTGCTTGTGAGGTCACAGCAGTCCTGTTGCCTGATAGGCCAGTGACAGCTCCATGCCTGCTGGCTGTGTTATGAGGTCATGTTTGTCTCGGGGCCTCATAGGGCAGTTGGATGCCCATGCCTGCTGGCCATGCTTGTGAGGTCACAGCAGTCCTGTTGCCTGATAGGCCAGTTCGAGGCCAATGACTGCTGGGTGGGCTTGTGAGGTCAGAGAAGCCTCAGTGTCCTATAGGGCAGTGGCAGGCCCATAGCTGCTGGCTGGGCTTGTGATATCACAGCAGCCTCCATGCCCTTTAGGGCAGTGGCAGGCCCCTGACTGTTTACTGTGCTTCTGAGTTGACAGCAGCATCAGCACCTGATCGGGAAGTTGGAGGCCAATGGCTGCTGGCTGTGCTTGTCAGGTCACAGCAGCCTCCGTGCCTCATAGGCCAGTGGCAGGCCCTTCACTGCTGGCTGTGCTTGTGAGGTCACAGCAGCCTCAGTGTCTTATAGGGCAGTGGCAGGCCCCTGGCAGCTTGCCGCGTTTTGAGGTCACATTTGTCTCTGTATCTCATAGGACAGTGGCAGGCCCTTGGCTGCTGACTGTGCTTGTGAGGTCACAGTAGCCTCCGTGCCTCATAGGCCAGTGGAGGCCCGTAGCGGCTGGCTGTGCTTGTCAGGTCACAGCAGCCTCAGTGCCACACAGGGCAGTGGCAGGCTCCTGGCTGCTGGCTGTGCTTGTGAAGTAACAGCAGCCACCGTGCCTCCTAGGCCAGTGGCAGGCTCATGGCTGCTGGCTGTGCTTGTGAGGTCACAGCACCCTCAGTGCCTCAAAGGGCAGTGGGAGGCTTCTGGCTGCTGGCTGTGCTTGTGAGGTCATAGCACCCTCCATGCCTCCTAGGCCAGTGGCAGACTAATGGCCGCTGGCCGTGCTTGTGCGGTCACAGCAGTCTCAGTGCCTCCTAGGCTAGTGGCAGGCTCATGGCTGCTGGCTGTGCTTGTGAGGTCAGAGCAGCCTCAGTGCCTCCTAGGCCAAGGGCAGGCCACTGGCTGCTTTCTGTGCTTGTTAGGTCACAGCAGCCTCCGTGCCTCATAGGCCAGTGGCATACCCACAGCTGCTGGCTTTACTTGTTAGGTGAAATCAGCTTCAGTATCTTGTAGGGCAGTGGCAGGGCCCTGGCTGCTGGCCGCATTTTGAGGTCACATTTGTCTCTGTACCTCATAGGGCAGTGGCAGGCCCCTGGCTGCTGGCTGTGCTTGTGAGGTCACAGCAGTCCTATTGCCTGATAGGTCAGTGGCAGGCCCCTGGCTGCTGGCTGTCCTTTTGAGTTCACAGCAGTCTGAGTTACTGATAGGCAAGTGGCAGGCCTCTGGGTGCTGGCTGTTTTTGTGAGGTAACAGCAGCCTCAGTGCCTCATAGGCCAGTGCGATGCCCTGGCTGCTGGCTGTGCTGGTGAGGTCACAGCAGTCCTGTTGCCTGATAGGCCAGTGGGAGGCCCATGGCTGCTGGCTGCATTTTGAGGTCACCTTTGTCTTAGTGCCTCATTGGCCAGTGGGATGCCCATGGCTGCTGGTTGTACTTGTGAGGTCACAGCAGCCTCCGTGCCTGATAGGCCAGTTCGAGGCCAGTTCCACTGCTGGGTGGGCTTCTGAGGTCAGAGAAGCCTCAGTGCCCTATAGGGCAGTGGCAGGCCCATAGCTGCTCGCTGGGCTTCTGAGGTCACAGCAGCCTCTATGCCCTTTAGTGCAGTGGCAGGCATCGACTGTTACTGTGCTTCTCAGTTGACAGCAGCGTCAGCGCCTCATCGGGCAGTGGTAGGCGAATGGCTGCTGGCTGTGTTTGTCAGGTTACATCAGCCTGGGTTTCCTATAGGCCAGTGGCAGATCCATAGCTGCTGGCTGTGCCTGTGAGGTCACAGCAGTCCAATTGCCTCATAGGCCAGTGGTAGGCCCTTGTCTACTGGCTGTGCTTGTGAGGTCACAGCAGCCTTATTACCTGATAGGCCCGTGGGAGACCAATGGCTGCTGGCTGTGCTTGCGAGGTCACAGAAGCCTTGGTTCCCTATAGGCCAGTGGCAGGCCCATGCCTGCTGGCTGCGTTGTGAGATCACGTTTGTCTCGGGGCCTCATAGGCCAGTGGCAGGCCCATAGCTGCTGCCTGTGCTTGTGAAGTCACAGCAGCCTCCTTTTCCTATAGGCCAGTGGCAGGCCCATAGCTGCTGCCTGTGCTTGTGAGGTCACAGCAGTCGTATTGCCTGATAGGCCTGTGGCAGGCCCTTGGCTGCTGGCTGTGCTTGTGAGGTCACAGCAGCCTCAGTGCCTGATAGGCCCGTGGGAGGCCAATGGCTGCTTGGTGTGCTTGTGAGGTCACAGCAGCCTCCGTGCCTCATAGGCCTGTGGGAGGCCCGTAGCTGCTGCCTGGGCTCGTGAGGTCACAGCAGCCTCAGTGCTTCACAGGCCAGTGGCAGGCCTCTGGCTGCTGGCTGTGCTTGTGATGTTACAGAAGCCTCCCTGCCCTTGAGGGTGGTGGCAGGCCCCTGTCTGCTGGCTGTGCTTGTGAGGTCACAGCAGCCTCAGTGCCTCATAGGCCAGTGGGAGGCCAATGGCTGCTGGCTGTGCTTGTGAGGTCAGAGCAGTCCTATTCCCTGATAGGTGAGTGGCAGGCCAATGGCTGCTGGCTGTCCTTCTGAGGTCACAGCAGTCACATTGCCTCATAGGCCAGTGGCAGGCCTCTGGGTGCTGGCTGTTTTTGTGAGGTGACAGCAGCCTCAGTGGCTCATCGGCAGGTTGGATGCCATGGCTGCTGGCTGCTGGCTGTGCTTGTGAGGTCACAGCAGTCCTGTTGCCTGATAGGCCAGTGACAGCTCCATGCCTGCTGGCTGTGTTATGAGGTCATGTTTGTCTCGGGGCCTCATAGGGCAGTTGGATGCCCATGCCTGCTGGCCATGCTTGTGAGGTCACAGCAGTCCTGTTGCCTGATAGGCCAGTTCGAGGCCAATGACTGCTGGGTGGGCTTGTGAGGTCAGAGAAGCCTCAGTGTCCTATAGGGCAGTGGCAGGCCCATAGCTGCTGGCTGGGCTTGTGATATCACAGCAGCCTCCATGCCCTTTAGGGCAGTGGCAGGCCCCTGACTGTTTACTGTGCTTCTGAGTTGACAGCAGCATCAGCACCTGATCGGGAAGTTGGAGGCCAATGGCTGCTGGCTGTGCTTGTCAGGTCACAGCAGCCTCCGTGCCTCATAGGCCAGTGGCAGGCCCTTCACTGCTGGCTGTGCTTGTGAGGTCACAGCAGCCTCAGTGTCTTATAGGGCAGTGGCAGGCCCCTGGCAGCTTGCCGCGTTTTGAGGTCACATTTGTCTCTGTATCTCATAGGACAGTGGCAGGCCCTTGGCTGCTGACTGTGCTTGTGAGGTCACAGTAGCCTCCGTGCCTCATAGGCCAGTGGAGGCCCGTAGCGGCTGGCTGTGCTTGTCAGGTCACAGCAGCCTCAGTGCCACACAGGGCAGTGGCAGGCTCCTGGCTGCTGGCTGTGCTTGTGAAGTAACAGCAGCCACCGTGCCTCCTAGGCCAGTGGCAGGCTCATGGCTGCTGGCTGTGCTTGTGAGGTCACAGCACCCTCAGTGCCTCAAAGGGCAGTGGGAGGCTTCTGGCTGCTGGCTGTGCTTGTGAGGTCATAGCACCCTCCATGCCTCCTAGGCCAGTGGCAGACTAATGGCCGCTGGCCGTGCTTGTGCGGTCACAGCAGTCTCAGTGCCTCCTAGGCTAGTGGCAGGCTCATGGCTGCTGGCTGTGCTTGTGAGGTCAGAGCAGCCTCAGTGCCTCCTAGGCCAAGGGCAGGCCACTGGCTGCTTTCTGTGCTTGTTAGGTCACAGCAGCCTCCGTGCCTCATAGGCCAGTGGCATACCCACAGCTGCTGGCTTTACTTGTTAGGTGAAATCAGCTTCAGTATCTTGTAGGGCAGTGGCAGGGCCCTGGCTGCTGGCCGCATTTTGAGGTCACATTTGTCTCTGTACCTCATAGGGCAGTGGCAGGCCCCTGGCTGCTGGCTGTGCTTGTGAGGTCACAGCAGTCCTATTGCCTGATAGGTCAGTGGCAGGCCCCTGGCTGCTGGCTGTCCTTTTGAGTTCACAGCAGTCTGAGTTACTGATAGGCAAGTGGCAGGCCTCTGGGTGCTGGCTGTTTTTGTGAGGTAACAGCAGCCTCAGTGCCTCATAGGCCAGTGCGATGCCCTGGCTGCTGGCTGTGCTGGTGAGGTCACAGCAGTCCTGTTGCCTGATAGGCCAGTGGGAGGCCCATGGCTGCTGGCTGCATTTTGAGGTCACCTTTGTCTTAGTGCCTCATTGGCCAGTGGGATGCCCATGGCTGCTGGTTGTACTTGTGAGGTCACAGCAGCCTCCGTGCCTGATAGGCCAGTTCGAGGCCAGTTCCACTGCTGGGTGGGCTTCTGAGGTCAGAGAAGCCTCAGTGCCCTATAGGGCAGTGGCAGGCCCATAGCTGCTCGCTGGGCTTCTGAGGTCACAGCAGCCTCTATGCCCTTTAGTGCAGTGGCAGGCATCGACTGTTACTGTGCTTCTCAGTTGACAGCAGCGTCAGCGCCTCATCGGGCAGTGGTAGGCGAATGGCTGCTGGCTGTGTTTGTCAGGTTACATCAGCCTGGGTTTCCTATAGGCCAGTGGCAGATCCATAGCTGCTGGCTGTGCCTGTGAGGTCACAGCAGTCCAATTGCCTCATAGGCCAGTGGTAGGCCCTTGTCTACTGGCTGTGCTTGTGAGGTCACAGCAGCCTTATTACCTGATAGGCCCGTGGGAGACCAATGGCTGCTGGCTGTGCTTGCGAGGTCACAGAAGCCTTGGTTCCCTATAGGCCAGTGGCAGGCCCATGCCTGCTGGCTGCGTTGTGAGATCACGTTTGTCTCGGGGCCTCATAGGCCAGTGGCAGGCCCATAGCTGCTGCCTGTGCTTGTGAAGTCACAGCAGCCTCCTTTTCCTATAGGCCAGTGGCAGGCCCATAGCTGCTGCCTGTGCTTGTGAGGTCACAGCAGTCGTATTGCCTGATAGGCCTGTGGCAGGCCCTTGGCTGCTGGCTGTGCTTGTGAGGTCACAGCAGCCTCAGTGCCTGATAGGCCCGTGGGAGGCCAATGGCTGCTTGGTGTGCTTGTGAGGTCACAGCAGCCTCCGTGCCTCATAGGCCTGTGGGAGGCCCGTAGCTGCTGCCTGGGCTCGTGAGGTCACAGCAGCCTCAGTGCTTCACAGGCCAGTGGCAGGCCTCTGGCTGCTGGCTGTGCTTGTGATGTTACAGAAGCCTCCCTGCCCTTGAGGGTGGTGGCAGGCCCCTGTCTGCTGGCTGTGCTTGTGAGGTCACAGCAGCCTCAGTGCCTCATAGGCCAGTGGGAGGCCAATGGCTGCTGGCTGTGCTTGTGAGGTCAGAGCAGTCCTATTCCCTGATAGGTGAGTGGCAGGCCAATGGCTGCTGGCTGTCCTTCTGAGGTCACAGCAGTCACATTGCCTCATAGGCCAGTGGCAGGCCTCTGGGTGCTGGCTGTTTTTGTGAGGTGACAGCAGCCTCAGTGGCTCATCGGCAGGTTGGATGCCATGGCTGCTGGCTGCTGGCTGTGCTTGTGAGGTCACAGCAGTCCTGTTGCCTGATAGGCCAGTGACAGCTCCATGCCTGCTGGCTGTGTTATGAGGTCATGTTTGTCTCGGGGCCTCATAGGGCAGTTGGATGCCCATGCCTGCTGGCCATGCTTGTGAGGTCACAGCAGTCCTGTTGCCTGATAGGCCAGTTCGAGGCCAATGACTGCTGGGTGGGCTTGTGAGGTCAGAGAAGCCTCAGTGTCCTATAGGGCAGTGGCAGGCCCATAGCTGCTGGCTGGGCTTGTGATATCACAGCAGCCTCCATGCCCTTTAGGGCAGTGGCAGGCCCCTGACTGTTTACTGTGCTTCTGAGTTGACAGCAGCATCAGCACCTGATCGGGAAGTTGGAGGCCAATGGCTGCTGGCTGTGCTTGTCAGGTCACAGCAGCCTCCGTGCCTCATAGGCCAGTGGCAGGCCCTTCACTGCTGGCTGTGCTTGTGAGGTCACAGCAGCCTCAGTGTCTTATAGGGCAGTGGCAGGCCCCTGGCAGCTTGCCGCGTTTTGAGGTCACATTTGTCTCTGTATCTCATAGGACAGTGGCAGGCCCTTGGCTGCTGACTGTGCTTGTGAGGTCACAGTAGCCTCCGTGCCTCATAGGCCAGTGGAGGCCCGTAGCGGCTGGCTGTGCTTGTCAGGTCACAGCAGCCTCAGTGCCACACAGGGCAGTGGCAGGCTCCTGGCTGCTGGCTGTGCTTGTGAAGTAACAGCAGCCACCGTGCCTCCTAGGCCAGTGGCAGGCTCATGGCTGCTGGCTGTGCTTGTGAGGTCACAGCACCCTCAGTGCCTCAAAGGGCAGTGGGAGGCTTCTGGCTGCTGGCTGTGCTTGTGAGGTCATAGCACCCTCCATGCCTCCTAGGCCAGTGGCAGACTAATGGCCGCTGGCCGTGCTTGTGCGGTCACAGCAGTCTCAGTGCCTCCTAGGCTAGTGGCAGGCTCATGGCTGCTGGCTGTGCTTGTGAGGTCAGAGCAGCCTCAGTGCCTCCTAGGCCAAGGGCAGGCCACTGGCTGCTTTCTGTGCTTGTTAGGTCACAGCAGCCTCCGTGCCTCATAGGCCAGTGGCATACCCACAGCTGCTGGCTTTACTTGTTAGGTGAAATCAGCTTCAGTATCTTGTAGGGCAGTGGCAGGGCCCTGGCTGCTGGCCGCATTTTGAGGTCACATTTGTCTCTGTACCTCATAGGGCAGTGGCAGGCCCCTGGCTGCTGGCTGTGCTTGTGAGGTCACAGCAGTCCTATTGCCTGATAGGTCAGTGGCAGGCCCCTGGCTGCTGGCTGTCCTTTTGAGTTCACAGCAGTCTGAGTTACTGATAGGCAAGTGGCAGGCCTCTGGGTGCTGGCTGTTTTTGTGAGGTAACAGCAGCCTCAGTGCCTCATAGGCCAGTGCGATGCCCTGGCTGCTGGCTGTGCTGGTGAGGTCACAGCAGTCCTGTTGCCTGATAGGCCAGTGGGAGGCCCATGGCTGCTGGCTGCATTTTGAGGTCACCTTTGTCTTAGTGCCTCATTGGCCAGTGGGATGCCCATGGCTGCTGGTTGTACTTGTGAGGTCACAGCAGCCTCCGTGCCTGATAGGCCAGTTCGAGGCCAGTTCCACTGCTGGGTGGGCTTCTGAGGTCAGAGAAGCCTCAGTGCCCTATAGGGCAGTGGCAGGCCCATAGCTGCTCGCTGGGCTTCTGAGGTCACAGCAGCCTCTATGCCCTTTAGTGCAGTGGCAGGCATCGACTGTTACTGTGCTTCTCAGTTGACAGCAGCGTCAGCGCCTCATCGGGCAGTGGTAGGCGAATGGCTGCTGGCTGTGTTTGTCAGGTTACATCAGCCTGGGTTTCCTATAGGCCAGTGGCAGATCCATAGCTGCTGGCTGTGCCTGTGAGGTCACAGCAGTCCAATTGCCTCATAGGCCAGTGGTAGGCCCTTGTCTACTGGCTGTGCTTGTGAGGTCACAGCAGCCTTATTACCTGATAGGCCCGTGGGAGACCAATGGCTGCTGGCTGTGCTTGCGAGGTCACAGAAGCCTTGGTTCCCTATAGGCCAGTGGCAGGCCCATGCCTGCTGGCTGCGTTGTGAGATCACGTTTGTCTCGGGGCCTCATAGGCCAGTGGCAGGCCCATAGCTGCTGCCTGTGCTTGTGAAGTCACAGCAGCCTCCTTTTCCTATAGGCCAGTGGCAGGCCCATAGCTGCTGCCTGTGCTTGTGAGGTCACAGCAGTCGTATTGCCTGATAGGCCTGTGGCAGGCCCTTGGCTGCTGGCTGTGCTTGTGAGGTCACAGCAGCCTCAGTGCCTGATAGGCCCGTGGGAGGCCAATGGCTGCTTGGTGTGCTTGTGAGGTCACAGCAGCCTCCGTGCCTCATAGGCCTGTGGGAGGCCCGTAGCTGCTGCCTGGGCTCGTGAGGTCACAGCAGCCTCAGTGCTTCACAGGCCAGTGGCAGGCCTCTGGCTGCTGGCTGTGCTTGTGATGTTACAGAAGCCTCCCTGCCCTTGAGGGTGGTGGCAGGCCCCTGTCTGCTGGCTGTGCTTGTGAGGTCACAGCAGCCTCAGTGCCTCATAGGCCAGTGGGAGGCCAATGGCTGCTGGCTGTGCTTGTGAGGTCAGAGCAGTCCTATTCCCTGATAGGTGAGTGGCAGGCCAATGGCTGCTGGCTGTCCTTCTGAGGTCACAGCAGTCACATTGCCTCATAGGCCAGTGGCAGGCCTCTGGGTGCTGGCTGTTTTTGTGAGGTGACAGCAGCCTCAGTGGCTCATCGGCAGGTTGGATGCCATGGCTGCTGGCTGCTGGCTGTGCTTGTGAGGTCACAGCAGTCCTGTTGCCTGATAGGCCAGTGACAGCTCCATGCCTGCTGGCTGTGTTATGAGGTCATGTTTGTCTCGGGGCCTCATAGGGCAGTTGGATGCCCATGCCTGCTGGCCATGCTTGTGAGGTCACAGCAGTCCTGTTGCCTGATAGGCCAGTTCGAGGCCAATGACTGCTGGGTGGGCTTGTGAGGTCAGAGAAGCCTCAGTGTCCTATAGGGCAGTGGCAGGCCCATAGCTGCTGGCTGGGCTTGTGATATCACAGCAGCCTCCATGCCCTTTAGGGCAGTGGCAGGCCCCTGACTGTTTACTGTGCTTCTGAGTTGACAGCAGCATCAGCACCTGATCGGGAAGTTGGAGGCCAATGGCTGCTGGCTGTGCTTGTCAGGTCACAGCAGCCTCCGTGCCTCATAGGCCAGTGGCAGGCCCTTCACTGCTGGCTGTGCTTGTGAGGTCACAGCAGCCTCAGTGTCTTATAGGGCAGTGGCAGGCCCCTGGCAGCTTGCCGCGTTTTGAGGTCACATTTGTCTCTGTATCTCATAGGACAGTGGCAGGCCCTTGGCTGCTGACTGTGCTTGTGAGGTCACAGTAGCCTCCGTGCCTCATAGGCCAGTGGAGGCCCGTAGCGGCTGGCTGTGCTTGTCAGGTCACAGCAGCCTCAGTGCCACACAGGGCAGTGGCAGGCTCCTGGCTGCTGGCTGTGCTTGTGAAGTAACAGCAGCCACCGTGCCTCCTAGGCCAGTGGCAGGCTCATGGCTGCTGGCTGTGCTTGTGAGGTCACAGCACCCTCAGTGCCTCAAAGGGCAGTGGGAGGCTTCTGGCTGCTGGCTGTGCTTGTGAGGTCATAGCACCCTCCATGCCTCCTAGGCCAGTGGCAGACTAATGGCCGCTGGCCGTGCTTGTGCGGTCACAGCAGTCTCAGTGCCTCCTAGGCTAGTGGCAGGCTCATGGCTGCTGGCTGTGCTTGTGAGGTCAGAGCAGCCTCAGTGCCTCCTAGGCCAAGGGCAGGCCACTGGCTGCTTTCTGTGCTTGTTAGGTCACAGCAGCCTCCGTGCCTCATAGGCCAGTGGCATACCCACAGCTGCTGGCTTTACTTGTTAGGTGAAATCAGCTTCAGTATCTTGTAGGGCAGTGGCAGGGCCCTGGCTGCTGGCCGCATTTTGAGGTCACATTTGTCTCTGTACCTCATAGGGCAGTGGCAGGCCCCTGGCTGCTGGCTGTGCTTGTGAGGTCACAGCAGTCCTATTGCCTGATAGGTCAGTGGCAGGCCCCTGGCTGCTGGCTGTCCTTTTGAGTTCACAGCAGTCTGAGTTACTGATAGGCAAGTGGCAGGCCTCTGGGTGCTGGCTGTTTTTGTGAGGTAACAGCAGCCTCAGTGCCTCATAGGCCAGTGCGATGCCCTGGCTGCTGGCTGTGCTGGTGAGGTCACAGCAGTCCTGTTGCCTGATAGGCCAGTGGGAGGCCCATGGCTGCTGGCTGCATTTTGAGGTCACCTTTGTCTTAGTGCCTCATTGGCCAGTGGGATGCCCATGGCTGCTGGTTGTACTTGTGAGGTCACAGCAGCCTCCGTGCCTGATAGGCCAGTTCGAGGCCAGTTCCACTGCTGGGTGGGCTTCTGAGGTCAGAGAAGCCTCAGTGCCCTATAGGGCAGTGGCAGGCCCATAGCTGCTCGCTGGGCTTCTGAGGTCACAGCAGCCTCTATGCCCTTTAGTGCAGTGGCAGGCATCGACTGTTACTGTGCTTCTCAGTTGACAGCAGCGTCAGCGCCTCATCGGGCAGTGGTAGGCGAATGGCTGCTGGCTGTGTTTGTCAGGTTACATCAGCCTGGGTTTCCTATAGGCCAGTGGCAGATCCATAGCTGCTGGCTGTGCCTGTGAGGTCACAGCAGTCCAATTGCCTCATAGGCCAGTGGTAGGCCCTTGTCTACTGGCTGTGCTTGTGAGGTCACAGCAGCCTTATTACCTGATAGGCCCGTGGGAGACCAATGGCTGCTGGCTGTGCTTGCGAGGTCACAGAAGCCTTGGTTCCCTATAGGCCAGTGGCAGGCCCATGCCTGCTGGCTGCGTTGTGAGATCACGTTTGTCTCGGGGCCTCATAGGCCAGTGGCAGGCCCATAGCTGCTGCCTGTGCTTGTGAGGTCACAGCAGTCGTATTGCCTGATAGGCCTGTGGCAGGCCCTTGGCTGCTGGCTGTGCTTGTGAGGTCACAGCAGCCTCAGTGCCTGATAGGCCCGTGGGAGGCCAATGGCTGCTTGGTGTGCTTGTGAGGTCACAGCAGCCTCCGTGCCTCATAGGCCTGTGGGAGGCCCGTAGCTGCTGCCTGGGCTCGTGAGGTCACAGCAGCCTCAGTGCTTCACAGGCCAGTGGCAGGCCTCTGGCTGCTGGCTGTGCTTGTGATGTTACAGAAGCCTCCCTGCCCTTGAGGGTGGTGGCAGGCCCCTGTCTGCTGGCTGTGCTTGTGAGGTCACAGCAGCCTCAGTGCCTCATAGGCCAGTGGGAGGCCAATGGCTGCTGGCTGTGCTTGTGAGGTCAGAGCAGTCCTATTCCCTGATAGGTGAGTGGCTGGCCAATGGCTGCTGGCTGTCCTTCTGAGGTCACAGCAGTCACATTGCCTCATAGGCCAGTGGCAGGCCTCTGGGTGCTGGCTGTTTTTGTGAGGTGACAGCAGCCTCAGTGGCTCATCGGCAGGTTGGATGCCATGGCTGCTGGCTGCTGGCTGTGCTTGTGAGGTCACAGCAGTCCTGTTGCCTGATAGGCCAGTGACAGCTCCATGCCTGCTGGCTGTGTTATGAGGTCATGTTTGTCTCGGGGCCTCATAGGGCAGTTGGATGCCCATGCCTGCTGGCCATGCTTGTGAGGTCACAGCAGTCCTGTTGCCTGATAGGCCAGTTCGAGGCCAATGACTGCTGGGTGGGCTTGTGAGGTCAGAGAAGCCTCAGTGTCCTATAGGGCAGTGGCAGGCCCATAGCTGCTGGCTGGGCTTGTGATATCACAGCAGCCTCCATGCCCTTTAGGGCAGTGGCAGGCCCCTGACTGTTTACTGTGCTTCTGAGTTGACAGCAGCATCAGCACCTGATCGGGAAGTTGGAGGCCAATGGCTGCTGGCTGTGCTTGTCAGGTCACAGCAGCCTCCGTGCCTCATAGGCCAGTGGCAGGCCCTTCACTGCTGGCTGTGCTTGTGAGGTCACAGCAGCCTCAGTGTCTTATAGGGCAGTGGCAGGCCCCTGGCAGCTTGCCGCGTTTTGAGGTCACATTTGTCTCTGTATCTCATAGGACAGTGGCAGGCCCTTGGCTGCTGACTGTGCTTGTGAGGTCACAGTAGCCTCCGTGCCTCATAGGCCAGTGGAGGCCCGTAGCGGCTGGCTGTGCTTGTCAGGTCACAGCAGCCTCAGTGCCACACAGGGCAGTGGCAGGCTCCTGGCTGCTGGCTGTGCTTGTGAAGTAACAGCAGCCACCGTGCCTCCTAGGCCAGTGGCAGGCTCATGGCTGCTGGCTGTGCTTGTGAGGTCACAGCACCCTCAGTGCCTCAAAGGGCAGTGGGAGGCTTCTGGCTGCTGGCTGTGCTTGTGAGGTCATAGCACCCTCCATGCCTCCTAGGCCAGTGGCAGACTAATGGCCGCTGGCCGTGCTTGTGCGGTCACAGCAGTCTCAGTGCCTCCTAGGCTAGTGGCAGGCTCATGGCTGCTGGCTGTGCTTGTGAGGTCAGAGCAGCCTCAGTGCCTCCTAGGCCAAGGGCAGGCCACTGGCTGCTTTCTGTGCTTGTTAGGTCACAGCAGCCTCCGTGCCTCATAGGCCAGTGGCATACCCACAGCTGCTGGCTTTACTTGTTAGGTGAAATCAGCTTCAGTATCTTGTAGGGCAGTGGCAGGGCCCTGGCTGCTGGCCGCATTTTGAGGTCACATTTGTCTCTGTACCTCATAGGGCAGTGGCAGGCCCCTGGCTGCTGGCTGTGCTTGTGAGGTCACAGCAGTCCTATTGCCTGATAGGTCAGTGGCAGGCCCCTGGCTGCTGGCTGTCCTTTTGAGTTCACAGCAGTCTGAGTTACTGATAGGCAAGTGGCAGGCCTCTGGGTGCTGGCTGTTTTTGTGAGGTAACAGCAGCCTCAGTGCCTCATAGGCCAGTGCGATGCCCTGGCTGCTGGCTGTGCTGGTGAGGTCACAGCAGTCCTGTTGCCTGATAGGCCAGTGGGAGGCCCATGGCTGCTGGCTGCATTTTGAGGTCACCTTTGTCTTAGTGCCTCATTGGCCAGTGGGATGCCCATGGCTGCTGGTTGTACTTGTGAGGTCACAGCAGCCTCCGTGCCTGATAGGCCAGTTCGAGGCCAGTTCCACTGCTGGGTGGGCTTCTGAGGTCAGAGAAGCCTCAGTGCCCTATAGGGCAGTGGCAGGCCCATAGCTGCTCGCTGGGCTTCTGAGGTCACAGCAGCCTCTATGCCCTTTAGTGCAGTGGCAGGCATCGACTGTTACTGTGCTTCTCAGTTGACAGCAGCGTCAGCGCCTCATCGGGCAGTGGTAGGCGAATGGCTGCTGGCTGTGTTTGTCAGGTTACATCAGCCTGGGTTTCCTATAGGCCAGTGGCAGATCCATAGCTGCTGGCTGTGCCTGTGAGGTCACAGCAGTCCAATTGCCTCATAGGCCAGTGGTAGGCCCTTGTCTACTGGCTGTGCTTGTGAGGTCACAGCAGCCTTATTACCTGATAGGCCCGTGGGAGACCAATGGCTGCTGGCTGTGCTTGCGAGGTCACAGAAGCCTTGGTTCCCTATAGGCCAGTGGCAGGCCCATGCCTGCTGGCTGCGTTGTGAGATCACGTTTGTCTCGGGGCCTCATAGGCCAGTGGCAGGCCCATAGCTGCTGCCTGTGCTTGTGAAGTCACAGCAGCCTCCTTTTCCTATAGGCCAGTGGCAGGCCCATAGCTGCTGCCTGTGCTTGTGAGGTCACAGCAGTCGTATTGCCTGATAGGCCTGTGGCAGGCCCTTGGCTGCTGGCTGTGCTTGTGAGGTCACAGCAGCCTCAGTGCCTGATAGGCCCGTGGGAGGCCAATGGCTGCTTGGTGTGCTTGTGAGGTCACAGCAGCCTCCGTGCCTCATAGGCCTGTGGGAGGCCCGTAGCTGCTGCCTGGGCTCGTGAGGTCACAGCAGCCTCAGTGCTTCACAGGCCAGTGGCAGGCCTCTGGCTGCTGGCTGTGCTTGTGATGTTACAGAAGCCTCCCTGCCCTTGAGGGTGGTGGCAGGCCCCTGTCTGCTGGCTGTGCTTGTGAGGTCACAGCAGCCTCAGTGCCTCATAGGCCAGTGGGAGGCCAATGGCTGCTGGCTGTGCTTGTGAGGTCAGAGCAGTCCTATTCCCTGATAGGTGAGTGGCAGGCCAATGGCTGCTGGCTGTCCTTCTGAGGTCACAGCAGTCACATTGCCTCATAGGCCAGTGGCAGGCCTCTGGGTGCTGGCTGTTTTTGTGAGGTGACAGCAGCCTCAGTGGCTCATCGGCAGGTTGGATGCCATGGCTGCTGGCTGCTGGCTGTGCTTGTGAGGTCACAGCAGTCCTGTTGCCTGATAGGCCAGTGACAGCTCCATGCCTGCTGGCTGTGTTATGAGGTCATGTTTGTCTCGGGGCCTCATAGGGCAGTTGGATGCCCATGCCTGCTGGCCATGCTTGTGAGGTCACAGCAGTCCTGTTGCCTGATAGGCCAGTTCGAGGCCAATGACTGCTGGGTGGGCTTGTGAGGTCAGAGAAGCCTCAGTGTCCTATAGGGCAGTGGCAGGCCCATAGCTGCTGGCTGGGCTTGTGATATCACAGCAGCCTCCATGCCCTTTAGGGCAGTGGCAGGCCCCTGACTGTTTACTGTGCTTCTGAGTTGACAGCAGCATCAGCACCTGATCGGGAAGTTGGAGGCCAATGGCTGCTGGCTGTGCTTGTCAGGTCACAGCAGCCTCCGTGCCTCATAGGCCAGTGGCAGGCCCTTCACTGCTGGCTGTGCTTGTGAGGTCACAGCAGCCTCAGTGTCTTATAGGGCAGTGGCAGGCCCCTGGCAGCTTGCCGCGTTTTGAGGTCACATTTGTCTCTGTATCTCATAGGACAGTGGCAGGCCCTTGGCTGCTGACTGTGCTTGTGAGGTCACAGTAGCCTCCGTGCCTCATAGGCCAGTGGAGGCCCGTAGCGGCTGGCTGTGCTTGTCAGGTCACAGCAGCCTCAGTGCCACACAGGGCAGTGGCAGGCTCCTGGCTGCTGGCTGTGCTTGTGAAGTAACAGCAGCCACCGTGCCTCCTAGGCCAGTGGCAGGCTCATGGCTGCTGGCTGTGCTTGTGAGGTCACAGCACCCTCAGTGCCTCAAAGGGCAGTGGGAGGCTTCTGGCTGCTGGCTGTGCTTGTGAGGTCATAGCACCCTCCATGCCTCCTAGGCCAGTGGCAGACTAATGGCCGCTGGCCGTGCTTGTGCGGTCACAGCAGTCTCAGTGCCTCCTAGGCTAGTGGCAGGCTCATGGCTGCTGGCTGTGCTTGTGAGGTCAGAGCAGCCTCAGTGCCTCCTAGGCCAAGGGCAGGCCACTGGCTGCTTTCTGTGCTTGTTAGGTCACAGCAGCCTCCGTGCCTCATAGGCCAGTGGCATACCCACAGCTGCTGGCTTTACTTGTTAGGTGAAATCAGCTTCAGTATCTTGTAGGGCAGTGGCAGGGCCCTGGCTGCTGGCCGCATTTTGAGGTCACATTTGTCTCTGTACCTCATAGGGCAGTGGCAGGCCCCTGGCTGCTGGCTGTGCTTGTGAGGTCACAGCAGTCCTATTGCCTGATAGGTCAGTGGCAGGCCCCTGGCTGCTGGCTGTCCTTTTGAGTTCACAGCAGTCTGAGTTACTGATAGGCAAGTGGCAGGCCTCTGGGTGCTGGCTGTTTTTGTGAGGTAACAGCAGCCTCAGTGCCTCATAGGCCAGTGCGATGCCCTGGCTGCTGGCTGTGCTGGTGAGGTCACAGCAGTCCTGTTGCCTGATAGGCCAGTGGGAGGCCCATGGCTGCTGGCTGCATTTTGAGGTCACCTTTGTCTTAGTGCCTCATTGGCCAGTGGGATGCCCATGGCTGCTGGTTGTACTTGTGAGGTCACAGCAGCCTCCGTGCCTGATAGGCCAGTTCGAGGCCAGTTCCACTGCTGGGTGGGCTTCTGAGGTCAGAGAAGCCTCAGTGCCCTATAGGGCAGTGGCAGGCCCATAGCTGCTCGCTGGGCTTCTGAGGTCACAGCAGCCTCTATGCCCTTTAGTGCAGTGGCAGGCATCGACTGTTACTGTGCTTCTCAGTTGACAGCAGCGTCAGCGCCTCATCGGGCAGTGGTAGGCGAATGGCTGCTGGCTGTGTTTGTCAGGTTACATCAGCCTGGGTTTCCTATAGGCCAGTGGCAGATCCATAGCTGCTGGCTGTGCCTGTGAGGTCACAGCAGTCCAATTGCCTCATAGGCCAGTGGTAGGCCCTTGTCTACTGGCTGTGCTTGTGAGGTCACAGCAGCCTTATTACCTGATAGGCCCGTGGGAGACCAATGGCTGCTGGCTGTGCTTGCGAGGTCACAGAAGCCTTGGTTCCCTATAGGCCAGTGGCAGGCCCATGCCTGCTGGCTGCGTTGTGAGATCACGTTTGTCTCGGGGCCTCATAGGCCAGTGGCAGGCCCATAGCTGCTGCCTGTGCTTGTGAAGTCACAGCAGCCTCCTTTTCCTATAGGCCAGTGGCAGGCCCATAGCTGCTGCCTGTGCTTGTGAGGTCACAGCAGTCGTATTGCCTGATAGGCCTGTGGCAGGCCCTTGGCTGCTGGCTGTGCTTGTGAGGTCACAGCAGCCTCAGTGCCTGATAGGCCCGTGGGAGGCCAATGGCTGCTTGGTGTGCTTGTGAGGTCACAGCAGCCTCCGTGCCTCATAGGCCTGTGGGAGGCCCGTAGCTGCTGCCTGGGCTTGTGAGGTCACAGCAGCCTCAGTGCTTCACAGGCCAGTGGCAGGCCTCTGGCTGCTGGCTGTGCTTGTGATGTTACAGAAGCCTCCCTGCCCTTGAGGGTGGTGGCAGGCCCCTGTCTGCTGGCTGTGCTTGTGAGGTCACAGCAGCCTCAGTGCCTCATAGGCCAGTGGGAGGCCAATGGCTGCTGGCTGTGCTTGTGAGGTCAGAGCAGTCCTATTCCCTGATAGGTGAGTGGCAGGCCAATGGCTGCTGGCTGTCCTTCTGAGGTCACAGCAGTCACATTGCCTCATAGGCCAGTGGCAGGCCTCTGGGTGCTGGCTGTTTTTGTGAGGTGACAGCAGCCTCAGTGGCTCATCGGCAGGTTGGATGCCATGGCTGCTGGCTGCTGGCTGTGCTTGTGAGGTCACAGCAGTCCTGTTGCCTGATAGGCCAGTGACAGCTCCATGCCTGCTGGCTGTGTTATGAGGTCATGTTTGTCTCGGGGCCTCATAGGGCAGTTGGATGCCCATGCCTGCTGGCCATGCTTGTGAGGTCACAGCAGTCCTGTTGCCTGATAGGCCAGTTCGAGGCCAATGACTGCTGGGTGGGCTTGTGAGGTCAGAGAAGCCTCAGTGTCCTATAGGGCAGTGGCAGGCCCATAGCTGCTGGCTGGGCTTGTGATATCACAGCAGCCTCCATGCCCTTTAGGGCAGTGGCAGGCCCCTGACTGTTTACTGTGCTTCTGAGTTGACAGCAGCATCAGCACCTGATCGGGAAGTTGGAGGCCAATGGCTGCTGGCTGTGCTTGTCAGGTCACAGCAGCCTCCGTGCCTCATAGGCCAGTGGCAGGCCCTTCACTGCTGGCTGTGCTTGTGAGGTCACAGCAGCCTCAGTGTCTTATAGGGCAGTGGCAGGCCCCTGGCAGCTTGCCGCGTTTTGAGGTCACATTTGTCTCTGTATCTCATAGGACAGTGGCAGGCCCTTGGCTGCTGACTGTGCTTGTGAGGTCACAGTAGCCTCCGTGCCTCATAGGCCAGTGGAGGCCCGTAGCGGCTGGCTGTGCTTGTCAGGTCACAGCAGCCTCAGTGCCACACAGGGCAGTGGCAGGCTCCTGGCTGCTGGCTGTGCTTGTGAAGTAACAGCAGCCACCGTGCCTCCTAGGCCAGTGGCAGGCTCATGGCTGCTGGCTGTGCTTGTGAGGTCACAGCACCCTCAGTGCCTGATAGGCCCGTGGGAGGCCAATGGCTGCTTGGTGTGCTTGTGAGGTCACAGCAGCCTCCGTGCCTCATAGGCCTGTGGGAGGCCCGTAGCTGCTCCCTGGGCTCGTGAGGTCACAGCAGCCTCAGTGCTTCACAGGCCAGTGGCAGGCCCCTTGCTGCTGGCTCTGCTTGTGAGGTTACAGAAGCCTCAGTGCCTGATAGGCCAGCTTGAGGCCAATGACTGCTGGGTGGGCTTCTGAGGTCAGAGAAGCCTCAGTGCCCTATAGGGCAGTGGCAGGCCCATAGCTGCTGGCTGTGCTTGTAAGGTCACAGCAGTCCTATTTCCTGATAGGCCCGTGGAAGGCCCCGTCTGCTGGCTGCCTTTTGAGGTCACATTTGTCTCTGTACCTTATAGGGCAATGGCAGGCCTCTGGCTCCTCGCTGTGCTTGTCAGGTCACAGCAGCCTCCCTGCCCTATAGGGCAGTGGTAGGCCCATAGCTGCTGCCTGGGCTCGTGAGGTCATAGCAGCCTAAGTGCTTCACAGGCCAGTGGCAGGCCCCTGGCTGCTGGCTGTGCTTGTGAGGTTACAGAAGCCTCCCTGCCCTTGAGGGCAGTGGCAGGCCCATAGCTGCTGGCTGTGCTTGTCAGGTCACAACACTCCTACAGCCTGGTAGGCCAGTGGCAGACCCACAGCTGCTGGCTTTGCTTGTTACGTCACAGCAGCCTCAGTGTCTTATCGGGCAGTGGCAGGCCCCTGGCTGCTGGCTGTGCTTGTGAGGTCACAGCAGCCTCAGTGCTTCACAGGCCAGTGTCAGGCCCCTGGCTGCTGGCTGTGCTTGTGAGGTCACAGCAGCCTCCGTGCCGTTTATGGCATTGGCAGGCCCGTGACAGTGTGCTGTGCTTGTGAGGTCAGAGCAGTGTCAGCGCCTCATTGGGCAGTGGAAGGCCAATGGCTGCTGGCTGTGTTTGTGAGGTAACATCAGCCTCCGTTCCCTATAGGCCAGTGGCAGGCCCTTCACTGCTGGCTGTGCTTGTGAGGTCACAGCAGCCTCTGTGCCCTATAGGGCAGTGGCAGGCCCCTGGCTGTTTGCTGTGCTTGTGAGGTCACAGCAGTCTGAGTGCCTGATAGCCAGTGGGAGGCCCATAGCTGCTGGCTGTGCTCGTGAGGTCACAGCAGTCCTATTGCCTGATAGGCCAGTGCGAGGCCATTGGCTGCTGGCTGTCCTTTTGAGGTCACGGCAGTCCTATTGCCTGATAGGCCAGTGGCAGGCCTCTGCGTGCTGGCTGCATTTTGAGGTCACCTTTGTCTCAGTGCCTCATCAGGCAGTGGGATGCCCATGGCTGCTGACTCTGCTTGTGAGCTCACAGAAGTACCAGTGCCTGACAGGCCACTGGCAGGCCCCTGGCGGCTTCCTTTCCTTGTGAGGTCACATGAGCCTCTGTGTCTGATAGGGCAGTGGAAGGTGTTGTAGAGGCCTCCAAGTGCCTTTTTTTGCGGTGCAGGGGCCACCGAGTGCCTTTTTTTGCAATGTGGGGGCTTCCGAGTGCCTTTTTTTGTGGTGCTGGGGCCTCCAAGTGCCTTTATTTCCAGTGTACAGGCCTGCAAGTGGCTCTTTTCCCAGTGCAGGGGCCTCCGAGTGCCTTTTTTGGTGGTGCTGGGCCCTCCGAGTGCCTTGTTTCACATTGTAGCAGCCCCCGAGTGCCTTTTATTGTGCTGTAGGGGCCACCGAGTGCCTTTTCTTGTGGGTCAGGGGCCTCCGAGTGCCTTCTTTTGTGGTGCAGGGCCCTCCAAGTGCCTTTGTTTCTGGTGCAGGGGCCTCCAAGTGCCATTTTTTGCATTGTAGCAGCCTCCAAGTGCCTTTTTTTGTGGTGTAGGGGCCTCCGAGTGCCTTTTTTTCCAGTGTAGGGGCAGCCGAGTGCCTTTTTTTGTGGTGTAGGGGCCTCCGAGTGCCTTTTTTTTGCAGTGTAGGGGCCTCCGAGTGCCTTCTTATGTGGTGCAGGGGCCTCCAAGTGCCTTTATATCCGGTGTACAGGCCTGCTAGTGCCTCTTTTCCCAGTGCAGGAGCCTCCGAGTGCTTTTTTTTGTGGTGCAGGGCCCTCTGAGTGCCTTTTTCCGCGTTGTAGCAGCCTCCGAGTGCCTTTTTTTGCATTTTAGCATCCACCAAGTGCCTTTTTTTGTGCTGTAGGGGCCACTGAGTGCCTTTTCTTGTGGTGTAGGGGCAGCCGAGTGCCTTTTTTTCCAGTGTAGGGGCAGCCGAGTGCCTTTTTTTGTGGTGTGGTCCTCCGAGTGCCTTTCTTTTGTGGTGTCGAGGCCTCTGGGTGCATTTTTTTTTTGCAGTGTAGCGGCCTCCAAGTGCCTTTTCTTGCGGTGTGGAGGCCTCCGAGTGCCTTTTTTTGCGGTGTGGAGGCCTCTGAGTGCCTTTTTTTGCAATGCAGGGGCTACTGAGTGCCTTTTTTTGCTGAGCATGGGCCTCAGGGTGCATTTTTTTGCAGTGTAGTAGCCTCCAAGTGCCTTTTTTTGCAATGTGGGGGCCACCGAGTGCCTTTCTTGGTGGTGTAGGGGCCTCTGAGTGCCTTCTTTTGTGGTGCAGGAGCCTCCGAGTGCTTTTTGTGGTGGTGCTGGGCCCTCTGAGTGCCTTGTTTCACATTGTAGTAGCCCCCGAGTGCCTTTTTTTGCAGTGTAGGGGCCACTGAGTGCCTTTTTCTGGGGTGTAGAGGCCTCCGAGTGCCTGTTTTTCCAGTGTAAGGGCAGCTGAGTGCCTTTTTTTGTGCTGCAGGGCCCTCTGAGTGCCTTTCTTTCTGGTGTAGGGGCATCGGAGTGCCTGTTTTCGCATTGTAGCAGCCCCCGAGTACCTTTTTTTGTGGTGTCGGGGCCACCGAGTGCCTTTTTTTGCCGTGCATGGTCCTCCGAGTGCCTTTTTTGCAGTGTATTAGCCTCCAAGTGCCTTTTTTTGTGATGCAGCGGCCTCCGAGTGCCTTTTCTTGTGGTGTAGGGGCCTCCGAGTGCCTTCTTTTGTGGTGCAGGGCCCTCCAAGTGCCTTTGTTTCTGGTGAAGGG
The DNA here is from genome assembly GCF_036370855.1 of Dromaius novaehollandiae. Taxonomy (NCBI): domain Eukaryota; kingdom Metazoa; phylum Chordata; class Aves; order Casuariiformes; family Dromaiidae; genus Dromaius; species Dromaius novaehollandiae. Next base: position 374,626 of record NW_026991362.1, on the reverse strand, counting down.
GCCTCCGAGTGCCTTTTTTCCAGTGTAGCAGCCCCGAAGTGCCTTTTTTTGTGGTGTAGGGGCCTCCGAGTGCCTTTTTTTCCAGTGTAGGGGCAGCCGAGTGCCTTTTTTTGTGGTGTAGGGGCCTCCATGTGCCTTTTTTTTGTGGTGCAGGGGCCTCCAAGTGCCTTTTTTTGCGGTGCAGGGGCCTCAGGGTGCATTTTTTTGCAGTGTAGTAGCCTCCAAGTGCCTTTTTTTGCAATGTAGGGGCTTCCGAGTGACTTTTTTTGTGGTGCAGGGGCCTCCAAGTGCCTTTATTTCCAGTGCAGGAGCCTCCGAGTGCCTTATTTGGTGGTGCTGGGCCCTCCGGTGCACTGTTTCACATTGTAGCAGCCCCCAAGTGCCTTTTATTGTGCTGTAGGGTCCACCAAGTGCCTTTTCTTGTGGTTCAGAGGCCACCGAGTGCCTTTTCTTGTGGTTCAGGGGCCTCTGAGTGCCTTTTTTCACATTGCAGCAGCCCCCGAGTGCCTTTTTTTGTGCTGTAGGAGCCACCGAGTGCCTTTCCTTGTGGTTCAGGGGCCACCGAGTGCCTTTGTTTGAGGTGCACTGCTGTCTGAGTGCCTTTTTTTTGCAGTGAAGGGGCATCTAAGTGCCTTTTTCTCCGGCCTAGTGGCCTCCAAGTGCCTATTTTTGTGATGCAGGCTCCCAAAGTGCCCTTTTTTCCAGTATAGTGTCCTCCATGTGCATATTTTTGCAGTGCATCGCCTCCTAGTGCCCTTTTTTCCCAGTGCTCATGCCTCCAAGTGCCTTTTTTTCTGTTATGGTCCTTCAGTGTTCTGTGATATCACTTTACCCTCTGCCTGAAATGATATTGTCAGGTCCACCACTGCTGGATGAGATAGTCATGTCACTTCTGCCTCACGGCCTGGTAGGCCAGTCAGGCCCATCAGTCCTTGCTCTGCTTGTGAGGTTGCTTCTGCCTCTGTGCTTGATAGGGCAGTGGCAGGGCCATGCCTCCTGACTGGGCTTGTGAGGATACTTGTGTCTCCATGCCAAAAAGGGCAGTGGCAGGCCCATGGTTGCTGGTTGTGTCTTATGATGTCACTTTGACCTGCATGCCATTGCATGCATGGCATGCATGGCATGCACTGCCACGCCCATGGCTGCTGGTCTGCTTGGGTGTTCCCTTCTTTCTCCGTGCTTGACGCGCCATGGCAGGCCCTTCACTGCTGGCTGTGCTTGTGAGGTCACAGCAGCCTCAGTGCCTGATAGGCCAGTGGCAGGCCCCTGTCTGCTTGGCTGTGCTTGTGAGGTCACAGCAGCATCAGGACCTGATAGGCCAGTGGGAGGCCAATGGCTGCTGGCTGTGCTTGTGAGGTCACAGCAGCCTCAGTGCCTCAAAGGCCAGTGGCAGACCCACAGCTGCTGGCTGTGCTTGTCAGGTCAGAGAAGCCTCAGTGTCTTACAGGGCAGTGGCAGGCCCCTGGCTGCTGGCCGCGTTTTGAGGTCACATTTGTCTCTGTACCTCATAGGGCAGTGGCAGGCCCATAGCTGCTGGCTGTGCTTGTGAGGTCAGAGCAGTCCTATTGCCTGATAGGTCAGTGGCAGGCCCCTGGCTGCTGGCTGTGCTTGTGAGGTCAGAGAAGCCTCCCTGCCCTTGAGGGTGGTGGCAGTCCCAATGGCTGCTGGCTGTGCTTGTCAGGTCACAACACTCCTACAGCCTGATAGGCCAGTGGCAGACCCACAGCTGCTGGCTTTGCTTGTGACGTCACAGCAGCCTCAGTGCCTCATAGGCCAGGGGCAGGCCTGTAGCTGCTGGCTGTGCTTCTCAGGTCACAGCAGTCGTATTTCCTGATAGGCCTGTGGCAGGCCCCTGTCTGCTGGCTGCCTTTTGAGGTCACATTTGTCTCTGTACCTTATAGGGCAGTGGGAGGCCCGTGGCTCCTCGCTGTGCTTGTGAGGTCACAGCAGCCTCCTTTTCCTGTAGGCCAGAGGGAGGCCAAAGGCTGCTTGGTGTGCTGGTGAGGTCACAGCAGCCTCAGTGCTTGATCGTACAGTGGCAGGCCCTTGGCTGCTGGCTGTGCATCTGAGGTCACATCAGCCTCCATTCCCTGTAGGACAATGGCAGGCCCATAGCTGCTGGCTGTGCTTGTCAGGTCACAGCAGCCTCAGTGCTTCACAGGCCAGTGGCAGGCCTCTGGCTGCTGGCTGTGCTTGTGATGTTACAGAAGCCTCCCTGCCCTTGAGGGTGGTGGCAGGCCCCTGTCTGCTGGCTGTGCTTGTGAGGTCACAGCAGCCTCAGTGCCTCATAGGCCAGTGGGAGGCCAATGGCTGCTGGCTGTGCTTGTGAGGTCAGAGCAGTCCTATTCCCTGATAGGTGAGTGGCAGGCCAATGGCTGCTGGCTGTCCTTCTGAGGTCACAGCAGTCACATTGCCTCATAGGCCAGTGGCAGGCCTCTGGGTGCTGGCTGTTTTTGTGAGGTGACAGCAGCCTCAGTGGCTCATCGGCAGGTTGGATGCCATGGCTGCTGGCTGCTGGCTGTGCTTGTGAGGTCACAGCAGTCCTGTTGCCTGATAGGCCAGTGACAGCTCCATGCCTGCTGGCTGTGTTATGAGGTCATGTTTGTCTCGGGGCCTCATAGGGCAGTTGGATGCCCATGCCTGCTGGCCATGCTTGTGAGGTCACAGCAGTCCTGTTGCCTGATAGGCCAGTTCGAGGCCAATGACTGCTGGGTGGGCTTGTGAGGTCAGAGAAGCCTCAGTGTCCTATAGGCCAGTGGCAGGCCCATAGCTGCTGGCTGGGCTTGTGATATCACAGCAGCCTCCATGCCCTTTAGGGCAGTGGCAGGCCCCTGACTGTTTACTGTGCTTCTGAGTTGACAGCAGCATCAGCACCTGATCGGGAAGTTGGAGGCCAATGGCTGCTGGCTGTGCTTGTCAGGTCACAGCAGCCTCCGTGCCTCATAGGCCAGTGGCAGGCCCTTCACTGCTGGCTGTGCTTGTGAGGTCACAGCAGCCTCAGTGTCTTGTAGGGCAGTGGCAGGGCCCTGGCTGCTGGCCGCATTTTGAGGTCACATTTGTCTCTGTACCTCATAGGGCAGTGGCAGGCCCCTGGCTGCTGGCTGTGCTTGTGAGTTCACAGCAGTCCTATTGCCTGATAGGTCAGTGGCAGGCCCCTGGCTGCTGGCTGTCCTTTTGAGTTCACAGCAGTCTGAGTTACTGATAGGCAAGTGGCAGGCCTCTGGGTGCTGGCTGTTTTTGTGAGGTGACAGCAGCCTCAGTGCCTCATAGGCCAGTGCGATGCCCTGGCTGCTGGCTGTGCTGGTGAGGTCACAGCAGTCCTGTTGCCTGATAGGCCAGTGGGAGGCCCATGGCTGCTGGCTGCATTTTGAGGTCACCTTTGTCTTAGTGCCTCATTGGCCAGTGGGATGCCCATGGCTGCTGGTTGTACTTGTGAGGTCACAGCAGCCTCCGTGCCTGATAGGCCAGTTCGAGGCCAGTTCCACTGCTGGGTGGGCTTCTGAGGTCAGAGAAGCCTCAGTGCCCTATAGGGCAGTGGCAGGCCCATAGCTGCTCGCTGGGCTTCTGAGGTCACAGCAGCCTCTATGCCCTTTAGTGCAGTGGTAGGCATCGACTGTTACTGTGCTTCTCAGTTGACAGCAGCGTCAGCGCCTTATCGGGCAGTGGCAGTCCCCTGGCTGCTGGCTGTGCTTGTGAGGTTACAGAAGCCTCCCTGCCCTTGAGGGCAGTGGCAGGCCCATAGCTGCTGGCTGTGCTTGTCAGGTCACAACACTCCTACAGCCTGGTAGGCCAGTGGCAGACCCACAGCTGCTGGCTTTGCTTGTTACGTCACAGCAGCCTCAGTGTCTTATCGGGCAGTGGCAGGCCCCTGGCTGCTGGCTGTGCTTGTGAGGTCACAGCAGCCTCAGTGCTTCACAGGCCAGTGTCAGGCCCCTGGCTGCTGGCTGTGCTTGTGAGGTCACAGCAGCCTCCGTGCCGTTTATGGCATTGGCAGGCCCGTGACAGTGTGCTGTGCTTGTGAGGTCAGAGCAGTGTCAGCGCCTCATTGGGCAGTGGAAGGCCAATGGCTGCTGGCTGTGTTTGTGAGGTAACATCAGCCTCCGTTCCCTATAGGCCAGTGGCAGGCCCTTCACTGCTGGCTGTGCTTGTGAGGTCACAGCAGCCTCTGTGCCCTATAGGGCAGTGGCAGGCCCCTGGCTGTTTGCTGTGCTTGTGAGGTCACAGCAGTCTGAGTGCCTGATAGCCAGTGGGAGGCCCATAGCTGCTGGCTGTGCTCGTGAGGTCACAGCAGTCCTATTGCCTGATAGGCCAGTGCGAGGCCATTGGCTGCTGGCTGTCCTTTTGAGGTCACGGCAGTCCTATTGCCTGATAGGCCAGTGGCAGGCCTCTGCGTGCTGGCTGCATTTTGAGGTCACCTTTGTCTCAGTGCCTCATCAGGCAGTGGGATGCCCATGGCTGCTGACTCTGCTTGTGAGCTCACAGAAGTACCAGTGCCTGACAGGCCACTGGCAGGCCCCTGGCGGCTTCCTTTCCTTGTGAGGTCACATGAGCCTCTGTGTCTGATAGGGCAGTGGAAGGTGTTGTAGAGGCCTCCAAGTGCCTTTTTTTGCGGTGCAGGCGCCACCGAGTGCCTTTTTTTGCAATGTGGGGGCTTCCGAGTGCCTTTTTTTGTGGTGCTGGGGCCTCCAAGTGCCTTTATTTCCAGTGTACAGGCCTGCAAGTGGCTCTTTTCCCAGTGCAGGGGCCTCCGAGTGCCTTTTTTGGTGGTGCTGGGCCCTCCGAGTGCCTTGTTTCACATTGTAGCAGCCCCCGAGTGCCTTTTATTGTGCTGTAGGGGCCACCGAGTGCCTTTTCTTGTGGGTCAGGGGCCTCCGAGTGCCTTCTTTTGTGGTGCAGGGCCCTCCAAGTGCCTTTGTTTCTGGTGCAGGGGCCTCCAAGTGCCATTTTTTGCATTGTAGCAGCCTCCAAGTGCCTTTTTTTGTGGTGTAGGGGCCTCCGAGTGCCTTTTTTTCCAGTGTAGGGGCAGCCGAGTGCCTTTTTTTGTGGTGTAGGGGCCTCCGAGTGCCTTTTTTTTGCAGTGTAGGGGCCTCCGAGTGCCTTCTTATGTGGTGCAGGGGCCTCCAAGTGCCTTTATATCCGGTGTACAGGCCTGCTAGTGCCTCTTTTCCCAGTGCAGGAGCCTCCGAGTGCTTTTTTTTGTGGTGCAGGGCCCTCTGAGTGCCTTTTTCCGCGTTGTAGCAGCCTCCGAGTGCCTTTTTTTGCATTTTAGCATCCACCAAGTGCCTTTTTTTGTGCTGTAGGGGCCACTGAGTGCCTTTTCTTGTGGTGTAGGGGCAGCCGAGTGCCTTTTTTTCCAGTGTAGGGGCAGCCGAGTGCCTTTTTTTGTGGTGTGGTCCTCCGAGTGCCTTTCTTTTGTGGTGTCGAGGCCTCTGGGTGCATTTTTTTTTTGCAGTGTAGCGGCCTCCAAGTGCCTTTTTTTGCGGTGTGGAGGCCTCCGAGTGCCTTTTTTTGCGGTGTGGAGGCCTCTGAGTGCCTTTTTTTGCAATGCAGGGGCTACTGAGTGCCTTTTTTTGCTGAGCATGGGCCTCAGGGTGCATTTTTTTGCAGTGTAGTAGCCTCCAAGTGCCTTTTTTTGCAATGTGGGGGCCACCGAGTGCCTTTCTTGGTGGTGTAGGGGCCTCTGAGTGCCTTCTTTTGTGGTGCAGGAGCCTCCGAGTGCTTTTTGTGGTGGTGCTGGGCCCTCTGAGTGCCTTGTTTCACATTGTAGTAGCCCCCGAGTGCCTTTTTTTGCAGTGTAGGGGCCACTGAGTGCCTTTTTCTGGGGTGTAGAGGCCTCCGAGTACCTGTTTTTCCAGTGTAAGGGCAGCTGAGTGCCTTTTTTTGTGCTGCAGGGCCCTCTGAGTGCCTTTCTTTCTGGTGTAGGGGCATCGGAGTGCCTGTTTTCGCATTGTAGCAGCCCCCGAGTACCTTTTTTTGTGGTGTCGGGGCCACCGAGTGCCTTTTTTTGCCGTGCATGGTCCTCCGAGTGCCTTTTTTGCAGTGTATTAGCCTCCAAGTGCCTTTTTTTGTGATGCAGCGGCCTCCGAGTGCCTTTTCTTGTGGTGTAGGGGCCTCCGAGTGCCTTCTTTTGTGGTGCAGGGCCCTCCAAGTGCCTTTGTTTCTGGTGAAGGGGCCTCCGAGTGCCTTTTTTCCAGTGTAGCAGCCCCGAAGTGCCTTTTTTTGTGGTGTAGGGGCCTCCGAGTGCCTTTTTTTCCACTGTAGGGGCAGCCGAGTGCCTTTTTTTGTGGTGTAGGGGCCTCCATGTGCCTTTTTTTTGTGGTGCAGGGGCCTCCAAGTGCCTTTTTTTGCGGTGCAGGGGCCTCAGGGTGCATTTTTTTGCAGTGTAGTAGCCTCCAAGTGCCTTTTTTTGCAATGTAGGGGCTTCCGAGTGACTTTTTTTGTGGTGCAGGGGCCTCCAAGTGCCTTTATTTCCAGTGCAGGAGCCTCCGAGTGCCTTATTTGGTGGTGCTGGGCCCTCCGGTGCACTGTTTCACATTGTAGCAGCCCCCGAGTGCCTTTTATTGTGCTGTAGGGTCCACCAAGTGCCTTTTCTTGTGGTTCAGAGGCCACCGAGTGCCTTTTCTTGTGGTTCAGGGGCCTCTGAGTGCCTTTTTTCACATTGCAGCAGCCCCCGAGTGCCTTTTTTTGTGCTGTAGGAGCCACCGAGTGCCTTTCCTTGTGGTTCAGGGGCCACCGAGTGCCTTTGTTTGAGGTGCACTGCTGTCTGAGTGCCTTTTTTTTGCAGTGAAGGGGCATCTAAGTGCCTTTTTCTCCGGCCTAGTGGCCTCCAAGTGCCTATTTTTGTGATGCAGGCTCCCAAAGTGCCCTTTTTTCCAGTATAGTGTCCTCCATGTGCATATTTTTGCAGTGCATCGCCTCCTAGTGCCCTTTTTTCCCAGTGCTCATGCCTCCAAGTGCCTTTTTTTCTGTTATGGTCCTTCAGTGTTCTGTGATATCACTTTACCCTCTGCCTGAAATGATATTGTCAGGTCCACCACTGCTGGATGAGATAGTCATGTCACTTCTGCCTCACGGCCTGGTAGGCCAGTCAGGCCCATCAGTCCTTGCTCTGCTTGTGAGGTTGCTTCTGCCTCTGTGCTTGATAGGGCAGTGGCAGGGCCATGCCTCCTGACTGGGCTTGTGAGGATACTTGTGTCTCCATGCCAAAAAGGGCAGTGGCAGGCCCATGGTTGCTGGTTGTGTCTTATGATGTCACTTTGACCTGCATGCCATTGCATGCATGGCATGCATGGCATGCACTGCCACGCCCATGGCTGCTGGTCTGCTTGGGTGTTCCCTTCTTTCTCCGTGCTTGACGCGCCATGGCAGGCCCTTCACTGCTGGCTGTGCTTGTGAGGTCACAGCAGCCTCAGTGCCTGATAGGCCAGTGGCAGGCCCCTGTCTGCTTGGCTGTGCTTGTGAGGTCACAGCAGCGTCAGGACCTGATAGGCCAGTGGGAGGCCAATGGCTGCTGGCTGTGCTTGTGAGGTCACAGCAGCCTCAGTGCCTCAAAGGCCAGTGGCAGACCCACAGCTGCTGGCTGTGCTTGTCAGGTCAGAGAAGCCTCAGTGTCTTACAGGGCAGTGGCAGGCCCCTGGCTGCTGGCCGCGTTTTGAGGTCACATTTGTCTCTGTACCTCATAGGGCAGTGGCAGGCCCATAGCTGCTGGCTGTGCTTGTGAGGTCAGAGCAGTCCTATTGCCTGATAGGTCAGTGGCAGGCCCCTGGCTGCTGGCTGTGCTTGTGAGGTCAGAGAAGCCTCCCTGCCCTTGAGGGTGGTGGCAGTCCCAATGGCTGCTGGCTGTGCTTGTCAGGTCACAACACTCCTACAGCCTGATAGGCCAGTGGCAGACCCACAGCTGCTGGCTTTGCTTGTGACGTCACAGCAGCCTCAGTGTCTCATAGGCCAGTGGGAGGCCAATGGCTGCTGGCTGTGCTTGTGAGGTCACAGCAGCCTCCGTGCCTCATAGGCCAGTGGCAGACCCACAGCTGCTGGCTGTGCTTGTGACGTCACAGCAGCCTCTGTGCCTCATAGGCCAGGGGCAGGCCTGTAGCTGCTGGCTGTGCTTCTCAGGTCACAGCAGTCGTATTTCCTGATAGGCCTGTGGCAGGCCCCTGTCTGCTGGCTGCCTTTTGAGGTCACATTTGTCTCTGTACCTTATAGGGCAGTGGGAGGCCCGTGGCTCCTCGCTGTGCTTGTGAGGTCACAGCAGCCTCCTTTTCCTGTAGGCCAGAGGGAGGCCAAAGGCTGCTTGGTGTGCTGGTGAGGTCACAGCAGCCTCAGTGCTTGATCGTACAGTGGCAGGCCCTTGGCTGCTGGCTGTGCATCTGAGGTCACATCAGCCTCCATTCCCTGTAGGACAATGGCAGGCCCATAGCTGCTGGCTGTGCTTGTCAGGTCACAGCAGCCTCAGTGCTTCACAGGCCAGTGGCAGGCCTCTGGCTGCTGGCTGTGCTTGTGATGTTACAGAAGCCTCCCTGCCCTTGAGGGTGGTGGCAGGCCCCTGTCTGCTGGCTGTGCTTGTGAGGTCACAGCAGCCTCAGTGCCTCATAGGCCAGTGGGAGGCCAATGGCTGCTGGCTGTGCTTGTGAGGTCAGAGCAGTCCTATTCCCTGATAGGTGAGTGGCAGGCCAATGGCTGCTGGCTGTCCTTCTGAGGTCACAGCAGTCACATTGCCTCATAGGCCAGTGGCAGGCCTCTGGGTGCTGGCTGTTTTTGTGAGGTGACAGCAGCCTCAGTGGCTCATCGGCAGGTTGGATGCCATGGCTGCTGGCTGCTGGCTGTGCTTGTGAGGTCACAGCAGTCCTGTTGCCTGATAGGCCAGTGACAGCTCCATGCCTGCTGGCTGTGTTATGAGGTCATGTTTGTCTCGGGGCCTCATAGGGCAGTTGGATGCCCATGCCTGCTGGCCATGCTTGTGAGGTCACAGCAGTCCTGTTGCCTGATAGGCCAGTTCGAGGCCAATGACTGCTGGGTGGGCTTGTGAGGTCAGAGAAGCCTCAGTGTCCTATAGGCCAGTGGCAGGCCCATAGCTGCTGGCTGGGCTTGTGATATCACAGCAGCCTCCATGCCCTTTAGGGCAGTGGCAGGCCCCGACTGTTTACTGTGCTTCTGAGTTGACAGCAGCATCAGCACCTGATCGGGAAGTTGGAGGCCAATGGCTGCTGGCTGTGCTTGTCAGGTCACAGCAGCCTCCGTGCCTCATAGGCCAGTGGCAGGCCCTTCACTGCTGGCTGTGCTTGTGAGGTCACAGCAGCCTCAGTGTCTTATAGGGCAGTGGCAGGCCCCTGGCAGCTTGCCGCGTTTTGAGGTCACATTTGTCTCTGTATCTCATAGGACAGTGGCAGGCCCTTGGCTGCTGACTGTGCTTGTGAGGTCACAGTAGCCTCCGTGCCTCATAGGCCAGTGGAGGCCCGTAGCGGCTGGCTGTGCTTGTCAGGTCACAGCAGCCTCAGTGCCACACAGGGCAGTGGCAGGCTCCTGGCTGCTGGCTGTGCTTGTGAAGTAACAGCAGCCACCGTGCCTCCTAGGCCAGTGGCAGGCTCATGGCTGCTGGCTGTGCTTGTGAGGTCACAGCACCCTCAGTGCCTCAAAGGGCAGTGGGAGGCTTCTGGCTGCTGGCTGTGCTTGTGAGGTCATAGCACCCTCCATGCCTCCTAGGCCAGTGGCAGACTAATGGCCGCTGGCCGTGCTTGTGCGGTCACAGCAGTCTCAGTGCCTCCTAGGCTAGTGGCAGGCTCATGGCTGCTGGCTGTGCTTGTGAGGTCAGAGCAGCCTCAGTGCCTCCTAGGCCAAGGGCAGGCCACTGGCTGCTTTCTGTGCTTGTTAGGTCACAGCAGCCTCCGTGCCTCATAGGCCAGTGGCATACCCACAGCTGCTGGCTTTACTTGTTAGGTGAAATCAGCTTCAGTATCTTGTAGGGCAGTGGCAGGGCCCTGGCTGCTGGCCGCATTTTGAGGTCACATTTGTCTCTGTACCTCATAGGGCAGTGGCAGGCCCCTGGCTGCTGGCTGTGCTTGTGAGTTCACAGCAGTCCTATTGCCTGATAGGTCAGTGGCAGGCCCCTGGCTGCTGGCTGTCCTTTTGAGTTCACAGCAGTCTGAGTTACTGATAGGCAAGTGGCAGGCCTCTGGGTGCTGGCTGTTTTTGTGAGGTGACAGCAGCCTCAGTGCCTCATAGGCCAGTGCGATGCCCTGGCTGCTGGCTGTGCTGGTGAGGTCACAGCAGTCCTGTTGCCTGATAGGCCAGTGGGAGGCCCATGGCTGCTGGCTGCATTTTGAGGTCACCTTTGTCTTAGTGCCTCATTGGCCAGTGGGATGCCCATGGCTGCTGGTTGTACTTGTGAGGTCACAGCAGCCTCCGTGCCTGATAGGCCAGTGGCAGGCCCCTGTCTGCTTGGCTGTGCTTGTGAGGTCACAGCAGCGTCAGGACCTGATAGGCCAGTGGGAGGCCAATGGCTGCTGGCTGTGCTTGTGAGGTCACAGCAGCCTCCGTGCCTCATAGGCCAGTGGCAGACCCACAGCTGCTGGCTGTGCTTGTCAGGTCAGAGAAGCCTCAGTGTCTTACAGGGCAGTGGCAGGCCCCTGGCTGCTGGCCGCGTTTTGAGGTCACATTTGTCTCTGTACCTCATAGGGCAGTGGCAGGCCCATAGCTGCTGGCTGTGCTTGTGAGGTCAGAGCAGTCCTATTGCCTGATAGGTCAGTGGCAGGCCCCTGGCTGCTGGCTGTGCTTGTGAGGTCAGAGAAGCCTCCCTGCCCTTGAGGGTGGTGGCAGTCCCAATGGCTGCTGGCTGTGCTTGTCAGGTCACAACACTCCTACAGCCTGATAGGCCAGTGGCAGACCCACAGCTGCTGGCTTTGCTTGTGACGTCACAGCAGCCTCAGTGCCTCATAGGCCAGTGGGAGGCCAATGGCTGCTGGCTGTGCTTGTGAGGTCACAGCAGCCTCATTGCCTCATAGGCCAGTGGGAGGCCAATGGCTGCTGGCTGTGCTTGTTAGGTCACAGCAGCCTCCGTGCCTCATAGGCCAGTGGCAGACCCACAGCTGCTGGCTGTGCTTGTCAGGTCAGAGAAGCCTCAGTGTCTTACAGGGCAGTGGCAGGCCCCTGGCTGCTGGCCGCGTTTTGAGGTCACATTTGTCTCTGTACCTCATAGGGCAGTGGCAGGCCCATAGCTGCTGGCTGTGCTTGTGAGGTCAGAGCAGTCCTATTGCCTGATAGGTCAGTGGCAGGCCCCTGGCTGCTGGCTGTGCTTGTGAGGTCAGAGAAGCCTCCCTGCCCTTGAGGGTGGTGGCAGTCCCAATGGCTGCTGGCTGTGCTTGTCAGGTCACAACACTCCTACAGCCTGATAGGCCAGTGGCAGACCCACAGCTGCTGGCTTTGCTTGTGACGTCACAGCAGCCTCAGTGCCTCATAGGCCAGTGGGAGGCCAATGGCTGCTGGCTGTGCTTGTGAGGTCACAGCAGCCTCAGTGCCTCATAGGCCAGTGGCAGGCCAATGGCTGCTGGCTTTGCTTGTTAGGTCACAGCAGCCTCATTGCCTCATAGGCCAGTGGGAGGCCAATGGCTGCTGGCTGTGCTTGTTAGGTCACAGCAGCCTCCGTGCCTCATAGGCCAGTGGCAGACCCACAGCTGCTGGCTGTGCTTGTGACGTCACAGCAGCCTCTGTGCCTCATAGGCCAGGGGCAGGCCTGTAGCTGCTGGCTGTGCTTCTCAGGTCACAGCAGTCGTATTTCCTGATAGGCCTGTGGCAGGCCCCTGTCTGCTGGCTGCCTTTTGAGGTCACATTTGTCTCTGTACCTTATAGGGCAGTGGGAGGCCCGTGGCTCCTCGCTGTGCTTGTGAGGTCACAGCAGCCTCCTTTTCCTGTAGGCCAGAGGGAGGCCAAAGGCTGCTTGGTGTGCTGGTGAGGTCACAGCAGCCTCAGTGCTTGATCGTACAGTGGCAGGCCCTTGGCTGCTGGCTGTGCATCTGAGGTCACATCAGCCTCCATTCCCTGTAGGACAATGGCAGGCCCATAGCTGCTGGCTGTGCTTGTGAGGTCACAGCAGCCTCAGTGCTTCACAGGCCAGTGGCAGGCCTCTGGCTGCTGGCTGTGCTTGTGATGTTACAGAAGCCTCCCTGCCCTTGAGGGTGGTGGCAGGCCCCTGTCTGCTGGCTGTGCTTGTGAGGTCACAGCAGCCTCAGTGCCTCATAGGCCAGTGGGAGGCCAATGGCTGCTGGCTGTGCTTGTGAGGTCAGAGCAGTCCTATTCCCTGATAGGTCAGTGGCAGGCCAATGGCTGCTGGCTGTCCTTCTGAGGTCACAGCAGTCACATTGCCTCATAGGCCAGTGGCAGGCCTCTGGGTGCTGGCTGTTTTTGTGAGGTGACAGCAGCCTCAGTGGCTCATCGGCAGGTTGGATGCCATGGCTGCTGGCTGCTGGCTGTGCTTGTGAGGTCACAGCAGTCCTGTTGCCTGATAGGCCAGTGACAGCTCCATGCCTGCTGGCTGTGTTATGAGGTCATGTTTGTCTCGGGGCCTCATAGGGCAGTTGGATGCCCATGCCTGCTGGCCATGCTTGTGAGGTCACAGCAGTCCTGTTGCCTGATAGGCCAGTTTGAGGCCAATGACTGCTGGGTGGGCTTGTGAGGTCAGAGAAGCCTCAGTGTCCTATAGGCCAGTGGCAGGCCCATAGCTGCTGGCTGGGCTTGTGATATCACAGCAGCCTCCATGCCCTTTAGGGCAGTGGCAGGCCCCTGACTGTTTACTGTGCTTCTGAGTTGACAGCAGCATCAGCACCTGATCGGGAAGTTGGAGGCCAATGGCTGCTGGCTGTGCTTGTCAGGTCACAGCAGCCTCCGTGCCTCATAGGCCAGTGGCAGGCCCTTCACTGCTGGCTGTGCTTGTGAGGTCACAGCAGCCTCAGTGTCTTATAGGGCAGTGGCAGGCCCCTGGCAGCTTGCCGCGTTTTGAGGTCACATTTGTCTCTGTATCTCATAGGACAGTGGCAGGCCCTTGGCTGCTGACTGTGCTTGTGAGGTCACAGTAGCCTCCGTGCCTCATAGGCCAGTGGAGGCCCGTAGCGGCTGGCTGTGCTTGTCAGGTCACAGCAGCCTCAGTGCCACACAGGGCAGTGGCAGGCTCCTGGCTGCTGGCTGTGCTTGTGAAGTAACAGCAGCCACCGTGCCTCCTAGGCCAGTGGCAGGCTCATGGCTGCTGGCTGTGCTTGTGAGGTCACAGCACCCTCAGTGCCTCAAAGGGCAGTGGGAGGCTTCTGGCTGCTGGCTGTGCTTGTGAGGTCATAGCACCCTCCATGCCTCCTAGGCCAGTGGCAGACTAATGGCCGCTGGCCGTGCTTGTGCGGTCACAGCAGTCTCAGTGCCTCCTAGGCTAGTGGCAGGCTCATGGCTGCTGGCTGTGCTTGTGAGGTCAGAGCAGCCTCAGTGCCTCCTAGGCCAAGGGCAGGCCACTGGCTGCTTTCTGTGCTTGTTAGGTCACAGCAGCCTCCGTGCCTCATAGGCCAGTGGCATACCCACAGCTGCTGGCTTTACTTGTTAGGTGAAATCAGCTTCAGTATCTTGTAGGGCAGTGGCAGGGCCCTGGCTGCTGGCCGCATTTTGAGGTCACATTTGTCTCTGTACCTCATAGGGCAGTGGCAGGCCCCTGGCTGCTGGCTGTGCTTGTGAGGTCACAGCAGTCCTATTGCCTGATAGGTCAGTGGCAGGCCCCTGGCTGCTGGCTGTCCTTTTGAGTTCACAGCAGTCTGAGTTACTGATAGGCAAGTGGCAGGCCTCTGGGTGCTGGCTGTTTTTGTGAGGTGACAGCAGCCTCAGTGCCTCATAGGCCAGTGCGATGCCCTGGCTGCTGGCTGTGCTGGTGAGGTCACAGCAGTCCTGTTGCCTGATAGGCCAGTGGGAGGCCCATGGCTGCTGGCTGCATTTTGAGGTCACCTTTGTCTTAGTGCCTCATTGGCCAGTGGGATGCCCATGGCTGCTGGTTGTACTTGTGAGGTCACAGCAGCCTCCGTGCCTGATAGGCCAGTTCGAGGCCAGTTCCACTGCTGGGTGGGCTTCTGAGGTCAGAGAAGCCTCAGTGCCCTATAGGGCAGTGGCAGGCCCATAGCTGCTCGCTGGGCTTCTGAGGTCACAGCAGCCTCTATGCCCTTTAGTGCAGTGGCAGGCATCGACTGTTACTGTGCTTCTCAGTTGACAGCAGCGTCAGCGCCTCATCGGGCAGTGGTAGGCGAATGGCTGCTGGCTGTGTTTGTCAGGTTACATCAGCCTGGGTTTCCTATAGGCCAGTGGCAGATCCATAGCTGCTGGCTGTGCCTGTGAGGTCACAGCAGTCCAATTGCCTCATAGGCCAGTGGTAGGCCCTTGTCTACTGGCTGTGCTTGTGAGGTCACAGCAGCCTTATTACCTGATAGGCCCGTGGGAGACCAATGGCTGCTGGCTGTGCTTGCGAGGTCACAGAAGCCTTGGTTCCCTATAGGCCAGTGGCAGGCCCATGCCTGCTGGCTGCGTTGTGAGATCACGTTTGTCTCGGGGCCTCATAGGCCAGTGGCAGGCCCATAGCTGCTGCCTGTGCTTGTGAAGTCACAGCAGCCTCCTTTTCCTATAGGCCAGTGGCAGGCCCATAGCTGCTGCCTGTGCTTGTGAGGTCACAGCAGTCGTATTGCCTGATAGGCCTGTGGCAGGCCCTTGGCTGCTGGCTGTGCTTGTGAGGTCACAGCAGCCTCAGTGCCTGATAGGCCCGTGGGAGGCCAATGGCTGCTTGGTGTGCTTGTGAGGTCACAGCAGCCTCCGTGCCTCATAGGCCTGTGGGAGGCCCGTAGCTGCTCCCTGGGCTCGTGAGGTCACAGCAGCCTCAGTGCTTCACAGGCCAGTGGCAGGCCCCTTGCTGCTGGCTCTGCTTGTGAGGTTACAGAAGCCTCAGTGCCTGATAGGCCAGCTTGAGGCCAATGACTGCTGGGTGGGCTTCTGAGGTCAGAGAAGCCTCAGTGCCCTATAGGGCAGTGGCAGGCCCATAGCTGCTGGCTGTGCTTGTAAGGTCACAGCAGTCCTATTTCCTGATAGGCCCGTGGAAGGCCCCGTCTGCTGGCTGCCTTTTGAGGTCACATTTGTCTCTGTACCTTATAGGGCAATGGCAGGCCTCTGGCTCCTCGCTGTGCTTGTCAGGTCACAGCAGCCTCCCTGCCCTATAGGGCAGTGGTAGGCCCATAGCTGCTGCCTGGGCTCGTGAGGTCATAGCAGCCTAAGTGCTTCACAGGCCAGTGGCAGGCCCCTGGCTGCTGGCTGTGCTTGTGAGGTTACAGAAGCCTCCCTGCCCTTGAGGGCAGTGGCAGGCCCATAGCTGCTGGCTGTGCTTGTCAGGTCACAACACTCCTACAGCCTGGTAGGCCAGTGGCAGACCCACAGCTGCTGGCTTTGCTTGTTACGTCACAGCAGCCTCAGTGTCTTATCGGGCAGTGGCAGGCCCCTGGCTGCTGGCTGTGCTTGTGAGGTCACAGCAGCCTCAGTGCTTCACAGGCCAGTGTCAGGCCCCTGGCTGCTGGCTGTGCTTGTGAGGTCACAGCAGCCTCCGTGCCGTTTATGGCATTGGCAGGCCCGTGACAGTGTGCTGTGCTTGTGAGGTCAGAGCAGTGTCAGCGCCTCATTGGGCAGTGGAAGGCCAATGGCTGCTGGCTGTGTTTGTGAGGTAACATCAGCCTCCGTTCCCTATAGGCCAGTGGCAGGCCCTTCACTGCTGGCTGTGCTTGTGAGGTCACAGCAGCCTCTGTGCCCTATAGGGCAGTGGCAGGCCCCTGGCTGTTTGCTGTGCTTGTGAGGTCACAGCAGTCTGAGTGCCTGATAGCCAGTGGGAGGCCCATAGCTGCTGGCTGTGCTCGTGAGGTCACAGCAGTCCTATTGCCTGATAGGCCAGTGCGAGGCCATTGGCTGCTGGCTGTCCTTTTGAGGTCACGGCAGTCCTATTGCCTGATAGGCCAGTGGCAGGCCTCTGCGTGCTGGCTGCATTTTGAGGTCACCTTTGTCTCAGTGCCTCATCAGGCAGTGGGATGCCCATGGCTGCTGACTCTGCTTGTGAGCTCACAGAAGTACCAGTGCCTGACAGGCCACTGGCAGGCCCCTGGCGGCTTCCTTTCCTTGTGAGGTCACATGAGCCTCTGTGTCTGATAGGGCAGTGGAAGGTGTTGTAGAGGCCTCCAAGTGCCTTTTTTTGCGGTGCAGGCGCCACCGAGTGCCTTTTTTTGCAATGTGGGGGCTTCCGAGTGCCTTTTTTTGTGGTGCTGGGGCCTCCAAGTGCCTTTATTTCCAGTGTACAGGCCTGCAAGTGGCTCTTTTCCCAGTGCAGGGGCCTCCGAGTGCCTTTTTTGGTGGTGCTGGGCCCTCCGAGTGCCTTGTTTCACATTGTAGCAGCCCCCGAGTGCCTTTTTTTGTGCTGTAGGGGCCACCGAGTGCCTTTTCTTGTGGGTCAGGGGCCTCCGAGTGCCTTCTTTTGTGGTGCAGGGCCCTCCAAGTGCCTTTGTTTCTGGTGCAGGGGCCTCCAAGTGCCATTTTTTGCATTGTAGCAGCCTCCAAGTGCCTTTTTTTGTGGTGTAGGGGCCTCCGAGTGCCTTTTTTTCCAGTGTAGGGGCAGCCGAGTGCCTTTTTTTGTGGTGTAGGGGCCTCCGAGTGCCTTTTTTTTGCAGTGTAGGGGCCTCCGAGTGCCTTCTTATGTGGTGCAGGGGCCTCCAAGTGCCTTTATATCCGGTGTACAGGCCTGCTAGTGCCTCTTTTCCCAGTGCAGGAGCCTCCGAGTGCTTTTTTTTGTGGTGCAGGGCCCTCTGAGTGCCTTTTTCCGCGTTGTAGCAGCCTCCGAGTGCCTTTTTTTGCATTTTAGCATCCACCAAGTGCCTTTTTTTGTGCTGTAGGGGCCACTGAGTGCCTTTTCTTGTGGTGTAGGGGCAGCCGAGTGCCTTTTTTTCCAGTGTAGGGGCAGCCGAGTGCCTTTTTTTGTGGTGTGGTCCTCCGAGTGCCTTTCTTTTGTGGTGTCGAGGCCTCTGGGTGCATTTCTTTTTTGCAGTGTAGCGGCCTCCAAGTGCCTTTTCTTGCGGTGTGGAGGCCTCCGAGTGCCTTTTTTTGCGGTGTGGAGGCCTCTGAGTGCCTTTTTTTGCAATGCAGGGGCTACTGAGTGCCTTTTTTTGCTGAGCATGGGCCTCAGGGTGCATTTTTTTGCAGTGTAGTAGCCTCCAAGTGCCTTTTTTTGCAATGTGGGGGCCACCGAGTGCCTTTCTTGGTGGTGTAGGGGCCTCTGAGTGCCTTCTTTTGTGGTGCAGGAGCCTCCGAGTGCTTTTTGTGGTGGTGCTGGGCCCTCTGAGTGCCTTGTTTCACATTGTAGTAGCCCCCGAGTGCCTTTTTTTGCAGTGTAGGGGCCACTGAGTGCCTTTTTCTGGGGTGTAGAGGCCTCCGAGTGCCTGTTTTTCCAGTGTAAGGGCAGCTGAGTGCCTTTTTTTGTGCTGCAGGGCCCTCTGAGTGCCTTTCTTTCTGGTGTAGGGGCATCGGAGTGCCTGTTTTCGCATTGTAGCAGCCCCCGAGTACCTTTTTTTGTGGTGTCGGGGCCACCGAGTGCCTTTTTTTGCCGTGCATGGTCCTCCGAGTGCCTTTTTTGCAGTGTATTAGCCTCCAAGTGCCTTTTTTTGTGATGCAGCGGCCTCCGAGTGCCTTTTCTTGTGGTGTAGGGGCCTCCGAGTGCCTTCTTTTGTGGTGCAGGGCCCTCCAAGTGCCTTTGTTTCTGGTGAAGGGGCCTCCGAGTGCCTTTTTTCCAGTGTAGCAGCCCCGAAGTGCCTTTTTTTGTGGTGTAGGGGCCTCCGAGTGCCTTTTTTTCCACTGTAGGGGCAGCCGAGTGCCTTTTTTTGTGGTGTAGGGGCCTCCATGTGCCTTTTTTTTGTGGTGCAGGGGCCTCCAAGTGCCTTTTTTTGCGGTGCAGGGGCCTCAGGGTGCATTTTTTTGCAGTGTAGTAGCCTCCAAGTGCCTTTTTTTGCAATGTAGGGGCTTCCGAGTGACTTTTTTTGTGGTGCAGGGGCCTCTGAGTGCCTTTATTTCCAGTGCAGGAGCCTCCGAGTGCCTTATTTGGTGGTGCTGGGCCCTCCGGTGCACTGTTTCACATTGTAGCAGCCCCCAAGTGCCTTTTATTGTGCTGTAGGGTCCACCAAGTGCCTTTTCTTGTGGTTCAGAGGCCACCGAGTGCCTTTTCTTGTGGTTCAGGGGCCTCTGAGTGCCTTTTTTCACATTGCAGCAGCCCCCGAGTGCCTTTTTTTGTGCTGTAGGAGCCACCGAGTGCCTTTCCTTGTGGTTCAGGGGCCACCGAGTGCCTTTGTTTGAGGTGCACTGCTGTCTGAGTGCCTTTTTTTTGCAGTGAAGGGGCATCTAAGTGCCTTTTTCTCCGGCCTAGTGGCCTCCAAGTGCCTATTTTTGTGATGCAGGCTCCCAAAGTGCCCTTTTTTCCAGTATAGTGTCCTCCATGTGCATATTTTTGCAGTGCATCGCCTCCTAGTGCCCTTTTTTCCCAGTGCTCATGCCTCCAAGTGCCTTTTTTTCTGTTATGGTCCTTCAGTGTTCTGTGATATCACTTTACCCTCTGCCTGAAATGATATTGTCAGGTCCACCACTGCTGGATGAGATAGTCATGTCACTTCTGCCTCACGGCCTGGTAGGCCAGTCAGGCCCATCAGTCCTTGCTCTGCTTGTGAGGTTGCTTCTGCCTCTGTGCTTGATAGGGCAGTGGCAGGGCCATGCCTCCTGACTGGGCTTGTGAGGATACTTGTGTCTCCATGCCAAAAAGGGCAGTGGCAGGCCCATGGTTGCTGGTTGTGTCTTATGATGTCACTTTGACCTGCATGCCATTGCATGCATGGCATGCATGGCATGCACTGCCACGCCCATGGCTGCTGGTCTGCTTGGGTGTTCCCTTCTTTCTCCGTGCTTGACGCGCCATGGCAGGCCCTTCACTGCTGGCTGTGCTTGTGAGGTCACAGCAGCCTCAGTGCCTGATAGGCCAGTGGCAGGCCCCTGTCTGCTTGGCTGTGCTTGTGAGGTCACAGCAGCGTCAGGACCTGATAGGCCAGTGGGAGGCCAATGGCTGCTGGCTGTGCTTGTGAGGTCACAGCAGCCTCCGTGCCTCATAGGCCAGTGGCAGACCCACAGCTGCTGGCTGTGCTTGTCAGGTCAGAGAAGCCTCAGTGTCTTACAGGGCAGTGGCAGGCCCCTGGCTGCTGGCCGCGTTTTGAGGTCACATTTGTCTCTGTACCTCATAGGGCAGTGGCAGGCCCATAGCTGCTGGCTGTGCTTGTGAGGTCAGAGCAGTCCTATTGCCTGATAGGTCAGTGGCAGGCCCCTGGCTGCTGGCTGTGCTTGTGAGGTCAGAGAAGCCTCCCTGCCCTTGAGGGTGGTGGCAGTCCCAATGGCTGCTGGCTGTGCTTGTCAGGTCACAACACTCCTACAGCCTGATAGGCCAGTGGCAGACCCACAGCTGCTGGCTTTGCTTGTGACGTCACAGCAGTCTCAGTACCTCCTAGGCTAGTGGCAGGCCAATGGCTGCTGGCTGTGCTTGTGAGGTCACAGCAGCCTCAGTGGCCAGTGGCAGGCCAATGGCTGCTGGCTTTGCTTGTTAGGTCACAGCAGCCTCATTGCCTCATAGGCCAGTGGGAGGCCAATGGCTGCTGGCTGTGCTTGTTAGGTCACAGCAGCCTCCGTGCCTCATAGGCCAGTGGCAGACCCACAGCTGCTGGCTGTGCTTGTGACGTCACAGCAGCCTCTGTGCCTCATAGGCCAGGGGCAGGCCTGTAGCTGCTGGCTGTGCTTCTCAGGTCACAGCAGTCGTATTTCCTGATAGGCCTGTGGCAGGCCCCTGTCTGCTGGCTGCCTTTTGAGGTCACATTTGTCTCTGTACCTTATAGGGCAGTGGGAGGCCCGTGGCTCCTCGCTGTGCTTGTGAGGTCACAGCAGCCTCCTTTTCCTGTAGGCCAGAGGGAGGCCAAAGGCTGCTTGGTGTGCTGGTGAGGTCACAGCAGCCTCAGTGCTTGATCGTACAGTGGCAGGCCCTTGGCTGCTGGCTGTGCATCTGAGGTCACATCAGCCTCCATTCCCTGTAGGACAATGGCAGGCCCATAGCTGCTGGCTGTGCTTGTCAGGTCACAGCAGCCTCAGTGCTTCACAGGCCAGTGGCAGGCCTCTGGCTGCTGGCTGTGCTTGTGATGTTACAGAAGCCTCCCTGCCCTTGAGGGTGGTGGCAGGCCCCTGTCTGCTGGCTGTGCTTGTGAGGTCACAGCAGCCTCAGTGCCTCATAGGCCAGTGGGAGGCCAATGGCTGCTGGCTGTGCTTGTGAGGTCAGAGCAGTCCTATTCCCTGATAGGTGAGTGGCAGGCCAATGGCTGCTGGCTGTCCTTCTGAGGTCACAGCAGTCACATTGCCTCATAGGCAAGTGGCAGGCCTCTGGGTGCTGGCTGTTTTTGTGAGGTGACAGCAGCCTCAGTGGCTCATCGGCAGGTTGGATGCCATGGCTGCTGGCTGCTGGCTGTGCTTGTGAGGTCACAGCAGTCCTGTTGCCTGATAGGCCAGTTCGAGGCCAATGACTGCTGGGTGGGCTTGTGAGGTCAGAGAAGCCTCAGTGTCCTATAGGCCAGTGGCAGGCCCATAGCTGCTGGCTGGGCTTGTGATATCACAGCAGCCTCCATGCCCTTTAGGGCAGTGGCAGGCCCCTGACTGTTTACTGTGCTTCTGAGTTGACAGCAGCATCAGCACCTGATCGGGAAGTTGGAGGCCAATGGCTGCTGGCTGTGCTTGTCAGGTCACAGCAGCCTCCGTGCCTCATAGGCCAGTGGCAGGCCCTTCACTGCTGGCTGTGCTTGTGAGGTCACAGCAGCCTCAGTGTCTTATAGGGCAGTGGCAGGCCCCTGGCAGCTTGCCGCGTTTTGAGGTCACATTTGTCTCTGTATCTCATAGGACAGTGGCAGGCCCTTGGCTGCTGACTGTGCTTGTGAGGTCACAGTAGCCTCCGTGCCTCATAGGCCAGTGGAGGCCCGTAGCGGCTGGCTGTGCTTGTCAGGTCACAGCAGCCTCAGTGCCACACAGGGCAGTGGCAGGCTCCTGGCTGCTGGCTGTGCTTGTGAAGTAACAGCAGCCACCGTGCCTCCTAGGCCAGTGGCAGGCTCATGGCTGCTGGCTGTGCTTGTGAGGTCACAGCACCCTCAGTGCCTCAAAGGGCAGTGGGAGGCTTCTGGCTGCTGGCTGTGCTTGTGAGGTCATAGCACCCTCCATGCCTCCTAGGCCAGTGGCAGACTAATGGCCGCTGGCCGTGCTTGTGCGGTCACAGCAGTCTCAGTGCCTCCTAGGCTAGTGGCAGGCTCATGGCTGCTGGCTGTGCTTGTGAGGTCAGAGCAGCCTCAGTGCCTCCTAGGCCAAGGGCAGGCCACTGGCTGCTTTCTGTGCTTGTTAGGTCACAGCAGCCTCCGTGCCTCATAGGCCAGTGGCATACCCACAGCTGCTGGCTTTACTTGTTCGGTGAAATCAGCTTCAGTATCTTGTAGGGCAGTGGCAGGGCCCTGGCTGCTGGCCGCATTTTGAGGTCACATTTGTCTCTGTACCTCATAGGGCAGTGGCAGGCCCCTGGCTGCTGGCTGTGCTTGTGAGGTCACAGCAGTCCTATTGCCTGATAGGTCAGTGGCAGGCCCCTGGCTGCTGGCTGTCCTTTTGAGTTCACAGCAGTCTGAGTTACTGATAGGCAAGTGGCAGGCCTCTGGGTGCTGGCTGTTTTTGTGAGGTGACAGCAGCCTCAGTGCCTCATAGGCCAGTGCGATGCCCTGGCTGCTGGCTGTGCTGGTGAGGTCACAGCAGTCCTGTTGCCTGATAGGCCAGTGGGAGGCCCATGGCTGCTGGCTGCATTTTGAGGTCACCTTTGTCTTAGTGCCTCATTGGCCAGTGGGATGCCCATGGCTGCTGGTTGTACTTGTGAGGTCACAGCAGCCTCCGTGCCTGATAGGCCAGTTCGAGGCCAGTTCCACTGCTGGGTGGGCTTCTGAGGTCAGAGAAGCCTCAGTGCCCTATAGGGCAGTGGCAGGCCCATAGCTGCTCGCTGGGCTTCTGAGGTCACAGCAGCCTCTATGCCCTTTAGTGCAGTGGCAGGCATCGACTGTTACTGTGCTTCTCAGTTGACAGCAGCGTCAGCGCCTCATCGGGCAGTGGTAGGCGAATGGCTGCTGGCTGTGTTTGTCAGGTTACATCAGCCTGGGTTTCCTATAGGCCAGTGGCAGATCCATAGCTGCTGGCTGTGCCTGTGAGGTCACAGCAGTCCAATTGCCTCATAGGCCAGTGGTAGGCCCTTGTCTACTGGCTGTGCTTGTGAGGTCACAGCAGCCTTATTACCTGATAGGCCCGTGGGAGACCAATGGCTGCTGGCTGTGCTTGCGAGGTCACAGAAGCCTTGGTTCCCTATAGGCCAGTGGCAGGCCCATGCCTGCTGGCTGCGTTGTGAGATCACGTTTGTCTCGGGGCCTCATAGGCCAGTGGCAGGCCCATAGCTGCTGCCTGTGCTTGTGAAGTCACAGCAGCCTCCTTTTCCTATAGGCCAGTGGCAGGCCCATAGCTGCTGCCTGTGCTTGTGAGGTCACAGCAGTCGTATTGCCTGATAGGCCTGTGGCAGGCCCTTGGCTGCTGGCTGTGCTTGTGAGGTCACAGCAGCCTCAGTGCCTGATAGGCCCGTGGGAGGCCAATGGCTGCTTGGTGTGCTTGTGAGGTCACAGCAGCCTCCGTGCCTCATAGGCCTGTGGGAGGCCCGTAGCTGCTGCCTGGGCTCGTGAGGTCACAGCAGCCTCAGTGCTTCACAGGCCAGTGGCAGGCCCCTTGCTGCTGGCTCTGCTTGTGAGGTTACAGAAGCCTCAGTGCCTGATAGGCCAGCTTGAGGCCAATGACTGCTGGGTGGGCTTCTGAGGTCAGAGAAGCCTCAGTGCCCTATAGGGCAGTGGCAGGCCCATAGCTGCTGGCTGTGCTTGTAAGGTCACAGCAGTCCTATTTCCTGATAGGCCCGTGGAAGGCCCCGTCTGCTGGCTGCCTTTTGAGGTCACATTTGTCTCTGTACCTTATAGGGCAATGGCAGGCCTCTGGCTCCTCGCTGTGCTTGTCAGGTCACAGCAGCCTCCCTGCCCTATAGGGCAGTGGTAGGCCCATAGCTGCTGCCTGGGCTCGTGAGGTCATAGCAGCCTAAGTGCTTCACAGGCCAGTGGCAGGCCCCTGGCTGCTGGCTGTGCTTGTGAGGTTACAGAAGCCTCCCTGCCCTTGAGGGCAGTGGCAGGCCCATAGCTGCTGGCTGTGCTTGTCAGGTCACAACACTCCTACAGCCTGGTAGGCCAGTGGCAGACCCACAGCTGCTGGCTTTGCTTGTTACGTCACAGCAGCCTCAGTGTCTTATCGGGCAGTGGCAGGCCCCTGGCTGCTGGCTGTGCTTGTGAGGTCACAGCAGCCTCAGTGCTTCACAGGCCAGTGTCAGGCCCCTGGCTGCTGGCTGTGCTTGTGAGGTCACAGCAGCCTCCGTGCCGTTTATGGCATTGGCAGGCCCGTGACAGTGTGCTGTGCTTGTGAGGTCAGAGCAGTGTCAGCGCCTCATTGGGCAGTGGAAGGCCAATGGCTGCTGGCTGTGTTTGTGAGGTAACATCAGCCTCCGTTCCCTATAGGCCAGTGGCAGGCCCTTCACTGCTGGCTGTGCTTGTGAGGTCACAGCAGCCTCTGTGCCCTATAGGGCAGTGGCAGGCCCCTGGCTGTTTGCTGTGCTTGTGAGGTCACAGCAGTCTGAGTGCCTGATAGCCAGTGGGAGGCCCATAGCTGCTGGCTGTGCTCGTGAGGTCACAGCAGTCCTATTGCCTGATAGGCCAGTGCGAGGCCATTGGCTGCTGGCTGTCCTTTTGAGGTCACGGCAGTCCTATTGCCTGATAGGCCAGTGGCAGGCCTCTGCGTGCTGGCTGCATTTTGAGGTCACCTTTGTCTCAGTGCCTCATCAGGCAGTGGGATGCCCATGGCTGCTGACTCTGCTTGTGAGCTCACAGAAGTACCAGTGCCTGACAGGCCACTGGCAGGCCCCTGGCGGCTTCCTTTCCTTGTGAGGTCACATGAGCCTCTGTGTCTGATAGGGCAGTGGAAGGTGTTGTAGAGGCCTCCAAGTGCCTTTTTTTGCGGTGCAGGGGCCACCGAGTGCCTTTTTTTGCAATGTGGGGGCTTCCGAGTGCCTTTTTTTGTGGTGCTGGGGCCTCCAAGTGCCTTTATTTCCAGTGTACAGGCCTGCAAGTGGCTCTTTTCCCAGTGCAGGGGCCTCCGAGTGCCTTTTTTGGTGGTGCTGGGCCCTCCGAGTGCCTTGTTTCACATTGTAGCAGCCCCCGAGTGCCTTTTATTGTGCTGTAGGGGCCACCGAGTGCCTTTTCTTGTGGGTCAGGGGCCTCCGAGTGCCTTCTTTTGTGGTGCAGGGCCCTCCAAGTGCCTTTGTTTCTGGTGCAGGGGCCTCCAAGTGCCATTTTTTGCATTGTAGCAGCCTCCAAGTGCCTTTTTTTGTGGTGTAGGGGACTCCGAGTGCCTTTTTTTCCAGTGTAGGGGCAGCCGAGTGCCTTTTTTTGTGGTGTAGGGGCCTCCGAGTGCCTTTTTTTTGCAGTGTAGGGGCCTCCGAGTGCCTTCTTATGTGGTGCAGGGGCCTCCAAGTGCCTTTATATCCGGTGTACAGGCCTGCTAGTGCCTCTTTTCCCAGTGCAGGAGCCTCCGAGTGCTTTTTTTTGTGGTGCAGGGCCCTCTGAGTGCCTTTTTCCGCGTTGTAGCAGCCTCCGAGTGCCTTTTTTTGCATTTTAGCATCCACCAAGTGCCTTTTTTTGTGCTGTAGGGGCCACTGAGTGCCTTTTCTTGTGGTGTAGGGGCAGCCGAGTGCCTTTTTTTCCAGTGTAGGGGCAGCCGAGTGCCTTTTTTTGTGGTGTGGTCCTCCGAGTGCCTTTCTTTTGTGGTGTCGAGGCCTCTGGGTGCATTTTTTTTTTGCAGTGTAGCGGCCTCCAAGTGCCTTTTCTTGCGGTGTGGAGGCCTCCGAGTGCCTTTTTTTGCGGTGTGGAGGCCTCTGAGTGCCTTTTTTTGCAATGCAGGGGCTACTGAGTGCCTTTTTTTGCTGAGCATGGGCCTCAGGGTGCATTTTTTTGCAGTGTAGTAGCCTCCAAGTGCCTTTTTTTGCAATGTGGGGGCCACCGAGTGCCTTTCTTGGTGGTGTAGGGGCCTCTGAGTGCCTTCTTTTGTGGTGCAGGAGCCTCCGAGTGCTTTTTGTGGTGGTGCTGGGCCCTCTGAGTGCCTTGTTTCACATTGTAGTAGCCCCCGAGTGCCTTTTTTTGCAGTGTAGGGGCCACTGAGTGCCTTTTTCTGGGGTGTAGAGGCCTCCGAGTGCCTGTTTTTCCAGTGTAAGGGCAGCTGAGTGCCTTTTTTTGTGCTGCAGGGCCCTCTGAGTGCCTTTCTTTCTGGTGTAGGGGCATCGGAGTGCCTGTTTTCGCATTGTAGCAGCCCCCGAGTACCTTTTTTTGTGGTGTCGGGGCCACCGAGTGCCTTTTTTTGCCGTGCATGGTCCTCCGAGTGCCTTTTTTGCAGTGTATTAGCCTCCAAGTGCCTTTTTTTGTGATGCAGCGGCCTCCGAGTGCCTTTTCTTGTGGTGTAGGGGCCTCCGAGTGCCTTCTTTTGTGGTGCAGGGCCCTCCAAGTGCCTTTGTTTCTGGTGCAGGGGCCTCCGAGTGCCTTTTTTCCAGTGTAGCAGCCCCGAAGTGCCTTTTTTTGTGGTGTAGGGGCCTCCGAGTGCCTTTTTTTCCACTGTAGGGGCAGCCGAGTGCCTTTTTTTGTGGTGTAGGGGCCTCCATGTGCCTTTTTTTTGTGGTGCAGGGGCCTCCAAGTGCCTTTTTTTGCGGTGCAGGGGCCTCAGGGTCCATTTTTTGCAGTGTAGTAGCCTCCAAGTGCCTTTTTTTGCAATGTAGGGGCTTCCGAGTGACTTTTTTTGTGGTGCAGGGGCCTCCAAGTGCCTTTATTTCCAGTGCAGGAGCCTCCGAGTGCTTTTTGTGGTGGTGCTGGGCCCTGTGAGTGCCTTGTTTCACATTGTAGCAGCCCCCAAGTGCCTTTTATTGTGCTGTAGGGTCCACCAAGTGCCTTTTCTTGTGGTTCAGAGGCCACCGAGTGCCTTTTCTTGTGGTTCAGGGGCCTCTGAGTGCCTTTTTTCACATTGCAGCAGCCCCCGAGTGCCTTTTTTTGTGCTGTAGGAGCCACCGAGTGCCTTTCCTTGTGGTTCAGGGGCCACCGAGTGCCTTTGTTTGAGGTGCACTGCTGTCTGAGTGCCTTTTTTTTGCAGTGAAGGGGCATCTAAGTGCCTTTTTCTCCGGCCTAGTGGCCTCCAAGTGCCTATTTTTGTGATGCAGGCTCCCAAAGTGCCCTTTTTTCCAGTATAGTGTCCTCCATGTGCATATTTTTGCAGTGCATCGCCTCCTAGTGCCCTTTTTTCCCAGTGCTCATGCCTCCAAGTGCCTTTTTTTCTGTTATGGTCCTTCAGTGTTCTGTGATATCACTTTACCCTCTGCCTGAAATGATATTGTCAGGTCCACCACTGCTGGATGAGATAGTCATGTCACTTCTGCCTCACGGCCTGGTAGGCCAGTCAGGCCCATCAGTCCTTGCTCTGCTTGTGAGGTTGCTTCTGCCTCTGTGCTTGATAGGGCAGTGGCAGGGCCATGCCTCCTGACTGGGCTTGTGAGGATACTTGTGTCTCCATGCCAAAAAGGGCAGTGGCAGGCCCATGGTTGCTGGTTGTGTCTTATGATGTCACTTTGACCTGCATGCCATTGCATGCATGGCATGCATGGCATGCACTGCCACGCCCATGGCTGCTGGTCTGCTTGGGTGTTCCCTTCTTTCTCCGTGCTTGACGCGCCATGGCAGGCCCTTCACTGCTGGCTGTGCTTGTGAGGTCACAGCAGCCTCAGTGCCTGATAGGCCAGTGGCAGGCCCCTGTCTGCTTGGCTGTGCTTGTGAGGTCACAGCAGCGTCAGGACCTGATAGGCCAGTGGGAGGCCAATGGCTGCTGGCTGTGCTTGTGAGGTCACAGCAGCCTCCGTGCCTCATAGGCCAGTGGCAGACCCACAGCTGCTGGCTGTGCTTGTCAGGTCAGAGAAGCCTCAGTGTCTTACAGGGCAGTGGCAGGCCCCTGGCTGCTGGCCGCGTTTTGAGGTCACATTTGTCTCTGTACCTCATAGGGCAGTGGCAGGCCCATAGCTGCTGGCTGTGCTTGTGAGGTCAGAGCAGTCCTATTGCCTGATAGGTCAGTGGCAGGCCCCTGGCTGCTGGCTGTGCTTGTGAGGTCAGAGAAGCCTCCCTGCCCTTGAGGGTGGTGGCAGTCCCAATGGCTGCTGGCTGTGCTTGTCAGGTCACAACACTCCTACAGCCTGATAGGCCAGTGGCAGACCCACAGCTGCTGGCTTTGCTTGTGACGTCACAGCAGTCTCAGTGCCTCATAGGCTAGTGGCAGGCCAATGGCTGCTGGCTGTGCTTGTCAGGTCACAGCAGCCTCAGTGCCTCATAGGCCAGTGGCAGGCCAATGGCTGCTGGCTTTGCTTGTTAGGTCACAGCAGCCTCATTGCCTCATAGGCCAGTGGGAGGCCAATGGCTGCTGGCTGTGCTTGTTAGGTCACAGCAGCCTCCGTGCCTCATAGGCCAGTGGCAGACCCACAGCTGCTGGCTGTGCTTGTGACGTCACAGCAGCCTCTGTGCCTCATAGGCCAGGGGCAGGCCTGTAGCTGCTGGCTGTGCTTCTCAGGTCACAGCAGTCGTATTTCCTGATAGGCCTGTGGCAGGCCCCTGTCTGCTGGCTGCCTTTTGAGGTCACATTTGTCTCTGTACCTTATAGGGCAGTGGGAGGCCCGTGGCTCCTCGCTGTGCTTGTGAGGTCACAGCAGCCTCCTTTTCCTGTAGGCCAGAGGGAGGCCAAAGGCTGCTTGGTGTGCTGGTGAGGTCACAGCAGCCTCAGTGCTTGATCGTACAGTGGCAGGCCCTTGGCTGCTGGCTGTGCATCTGAGGTCACATCAGCCTCCATTCCCTGTAGGACAATGGCAGGCCCATAGCTGCTGGCTGTGCTTGTCAGGTCACAGCAGCCTCAGTGCTTCACAGGCCAGTGGCAGGCCTCTGGCTGCTGGCTGTGCTTGTGATGTTACAGAAGCCTCCCTGCCCTTGAGGGTGGTGGCAGGCCCCTGTCTGCTGGCTGTGCTTGTGAGGTCACAGCAGCCTCAGTGCCTCATAGGCCAGTGGGAGGCCAATGGCTGCTGGCTGTGCTTGTGAGGTCAGAGCAGTCCTATTCCCTGATAGGTGAGTGGCAGGCCAATGGCTGCTGGCTGTCCTTCTGAGGTCACAGCAGTCACATTGCCTCATAGGCCAGTGGCAGGCCTCTGGGTGCTGGCTGTTTTTGTGAGGTGACAGCAGCCTCAGTGGCTCATCGGCAGGTTGGATGCCATGGCTGCTGGCTGCTGGCTGTGCTTGTGAGGTCACAGCAGTCCTGTTGCCTGATAGGCCAGTGACAGCTCCATGCCTGCTGGCTGTATTATGAGGTCATGTTTGTCTCGGGGCCTCATAGGGCAGTTGGATGCCCATGCCTGCTGGCCATGCTTGTGAGGTCACAGCAGTCCTGTTGCCTGATAGGCCAGTTCGAGGCCAATGACTGCTGGGTGGGCTTGTGAGGTCAGAGAAGCCTCAGTGTCCTATAGGCCAGTGGCAGGCCCATAGCTGCTGGCTGGGCT
Source organism: Dromaius novaehollandiae (assembly GCF_036370855.1). Taxonomy (NCBI): domain Eukaryota; kingdom Metazoa; phylum Chordata; class Aves; order Casuariiformes; family Dromaiidae; genus Dromaius; species Dromaius novaehollandiae. Next base: position 345,807 of record NW_026991362.1, on the reverse strand, counting down.
TGTGATATCACAGCAGCCTCCATGCCCTTTAGGGCAGTGGCAGGCCCCTGACTGTTTACTGTGCTTCTGAGTTGACAGCAGCATCAGCACCTGATCGGGAAGTTGGAGGCCAATGGCTGCTGGCTGTGCTTGTCAGGTCACAGCAGCCTCAGTGTCTTATAGGGCAGTGGCAGGCCCCTGGCAGCTTGCCGCGTTTTGAGGTCACATTTGTCTCTGTATCTCATAGGACAGTGGCAGGCCCTTGGCTGCTGACTGTGCTTGTGAGGTCACAGTAGCCTCCGTGCCTCATAGGCCAGTGGAGGCCCGTAGCGGCTGGCTGTGCTTGTCAGGTCACAGCAGCCTCAGTGCCACACAGGGCAGTGGCAGGCTCCTGGCTGCTGGCTGTGCTTGTGAAGTAACAGCAGCCACCGTGCCTCCTAGGCCAGTGGCAGGCTCATGGCTGCTGGCTGTGCTTGTGAGGTCACAGCACCCTCAGTGCCTCAAAGGGCAGTGGGAGGCTTCTGGCTGCTGGCTGTGCTTGTGAGGTCATAGCACCCTCCATGCCTCCTAGGCCAGTGGCAGACTAATGGCCGCTGGCCGTGCTTGTGCGGTCACAGCAGTCTCAGTGCCTCCTAGACTAGTGGCAGGCTCATGGCTGCTGGCTGTGCTTGTGAGGTCAGAGCAGCCTCAGTGCCTCCTAGGCCAAGGGCAGGCCACTGGCTGCTTTCTGTGCTTGTTAGGTCACAGCAGCCTCCGTGCCTCATAGGCCAGTGGCAGACCCACAGCTGCTGGCTGTGCTTGTGAGTTCACAGCAGTCCTATTGCCTGATAGGTCAGTGGCAGGCCCCTGGCTGCTGGCTGTCCTTTTGAGTTCACAGCAGTCTGAGTTACTGATAGGCAAGTGGCAGGCCTCTGGGTGCTGGCTGTTTTTGTGAGGTGACAGCAGCCTCAGTGCCTCATAGGCCAGTGCGATGCCCTGGCTGCTGGCTGTGCTGGTGAGGTCACAGCAGTCCTGTTGCCTGATAGGCCAGTGGGAGGCCCATGGCTGCTGGCTGCATTTTGAGGTCACCTTTGTCTTAGTGCCTCATTGGCCAGTGGGATGCCCATGGCTGCTGGTTGTACTTGTGAGGTCACAGCAGCCTCCGTGCCTGATAGGCCAGTTCGAGGCCAGTTCCACTGCTGGGTGGGCTTCTGAGGTCAGAGAAGCCTCAGTGCCCTATAGGGCAGTGGCAGGCCCATAGCTGCTCGCTGGGCTTCTGAGGTCACAGCAGCCTCTATGCCCTTTAGTGCAGTGGCAGGCATCGACTGTTACTGTGCTTCTCAGTTGACAGCAGCGTCAGCGCCTCATCGGGCAGTGGTAGGCGAATGGCTGCTGGCTGTGTTTGTCAGGTTACATCAGCCTGGGTTTCCTATAGGCCAGTGGCAGATCCATAGCTGCTGGCTGTGCCTGTGAGGTCACAGCAGTCCAATTGCCTCATAGGCCAGTGGTAGGCCCTTGTCTACTGGCTGTGCTTGTGAGGTCACAGCAGCCTTATTACCTGATAGGCCCGTGGGAGACCAATGGCTGCTGGCTGTGCTTGCGAGGTCACAGAAGCCTTGGTTCCCTATAGGCCAGTGGCAGGCCCATGCCTGCTGGCTGCGTTGTGAGATCACGTTTGTCTCGGGGCCTCATAGGCCAGTGGCAGGCCCATAGCTGCTGCCTGTGCTTGTGAAGTCACAGCAGCCTCCTTTTCCTATAGGCCAGTGGCAGGCCCATAGCTGCTGCCTGTGCTTGTGAGGTCACAGCAGTCGTATTGCCTGATAGGCCTGTGGCAGGCCCTTGGCTGCTGGCTGTGCTTGTGAGGTCACAGCAGCCTCAGTGCCTGATAGGCCCGTGGGAGGCCAATGGCTGCTTGGTGTGCTTGTGAGGTCACAGCAGCCTCCGTGCCTCATAGGCCTGTGGGAGGCCCGTAGCTGCTGCCTGGGCTCGTGAGGTCACAGCAGCCTCAGTGCTTCACAGGCCAGTGGCAGGCCCCTTGCTGCTGGCTCTGCTTGTGAGGTTACAGAAGCCTCAGTGCCTGATAGGCCAGCTTGAGGCCAATGACTGCTGGGTGGGCTTCTGAGGTCAGAGAAGCCTCAGTGCCCTATAGGGCAGTGGCAGGCCCATAGCTGCTGGCTGTGCTTGTAAGGTCACAGCAGTCCTATTTCCTGATAGGCCCGTGGAAGGCCCCGTCTGCTGGCTGCCTTTTGAGGTCACATTTGTCTCTGTACCTTATAGGGCAATGGCAGGCCTCTGGCTCCTCGCTGTGCTTGTCAGGTCACAGCAGCCTCCCTGCCCTATAGGGCAGTGGTAGGCCCATAGCTGCTGCCTGGGCTCGTGAGGTCATAGCAGCCTAAGTGCTTCACAGGCCAGTGGCAGGCCCCTGGCTGCTGGCTGTGCTTGTGAGGTTACAGAAGCCTCCCTGCCCTTGAGGGCAGTGGCAGGCCCATAGCTGCTGGCTGTGCTTGTCAGGTCACAACACTCCTACAGCCTGGTAGGCCAGTGGCAGACCCACAGCTGCTGGCTTTGCTTGTTACGTCACAGCAGCCTCAGTGTCTTATCGGGCAGTGGCAGGCCCCTGGCTGCTGGCTGTGCTTGTGAGGTCACAGCAGCCTCAGTGCTTCACAGGCCAGTGTCAGGCCCCTGGCTGCTGGCTGTGCTTGTGAGGTCACAGCAGCCTCCGTGCCGTTTATGGCATTGGCAGGCCCGTGACAGTGTGCTGTGCTTGTGAGGTCAGAGCAGTGTCAGCGCCTCATTGGGCAGTGGAAGGCCAATGGCTGCTGGCTGTGTTTGTGAGGTAACATCAGCCTCCGTTCCCTATAGGCCAGTGGCAGGCCCTTCACTGCTGGCTGTGCTTGTGAGGTCACAGCAGCCTCTGTGCCCTATAGGGCAGTGGCAGGCCCCTGGCTGTTTGCTGTGCTTGTGAGGTCACAGCAGTCTGAGTGCCTGATAGCCAGTGGGAGGCCCATAGCTGCTGGCTGTGCTCGTGAGGTCACAGCAGTCCTATTGCCTGATAGGCCAGTGCGAGGCCATTGGCTGCTGGCTGTCCTTTTGAGGTCACGGCAGTCCTATTGCCTGATAGGCCAGTGGCAGGCCTCTGCGTGCTGGCTGCATTTTGAGGTCACCTTTGTCTCAGTGCCTCATCAGGCAGTGGGATGCCCATGGCTGCTGACTCTGCTTGTGAGCTCACAGAAGTACCAGTGCCTGACAGGCCAGTGGCAGGCCCCTGGCGGCTTCCTTTCCTTGTGAGGTCACATGAGCCTCTGTGTCTGATAGGGCAGTGGAAGGTGTTGTAGAGGCCTCCAAGTGCCTTTTTTTGCGGTGCAGGGGCCACCGAGTGCCTTTTTTTGCAATGTGGGGGCTTCCGAGTGCCTTTTTTTGTGGTGCTGGGGCCTCCAAGTGCCTTTATTTCCAGTGTACAGGCCTGCAAGTGGCTCTTTTCCCAGTGCAGGGGCCTCCGAGTGCCTTTTTTGGTGGTGCTGGGCCCTCCGAGTGCCTTGTTTCACATTGTAGCAGCCCCCGAGTGCCTTTTATTGTGCTGTAGGGGCCACCGAGTGCCTTTTCTTGTGGGTCAGGGGCCTCCGAGTGCCTTCTTTTGTGGTGCAGGGCCCTCCAAGTGCCTTTGTTTCTGGTGCAGGGGCCTCCAAGTGCCATTTTTTGCATTGTAGCAGCCTCCAAGTGCCTTTTTTTGTGGTGTAGGGGACTCCGAGTGCCTTTTTTTCCAGTGTAGGGGCAGCCGAGTGCCTTTTTTTGTGGTGTAGGGGCCTCCGAGTGCCTTTTTTTTGCAGTGTAGGGGCCTCCGAGTGCCTTCTTATGTGGTGCAGGGGCCTCCAAGTGCCTTTATATCCGGTGTACAGGCCTGCTAGTGCCTCTTTTCCCAGTGCAGGAGCCTCCGAGTGCTTTTTTTTGTGGTGCAGGGCCCTCTGAGTGCCTTTTTCCGCGTTGTAGCAGCCTCCGAGTGCCTTTTTTTGCATTTTAGCATCCACCAAGTGCCTTTTTTTGTGCTGTAGGGGCCACTGAGTGCCTTTTCTTGTGGTGTAGGGGCAGCCGAGTGCCTTTTTTTCCAGTGTAGGGGCAGCCGAGTGCCTTTTTTTGTGGTGTGGTCCTCCGAGTGCCTTTCTTTTGTGGTGTCGAGGCCTCTGGGTGCATTTTTTTTTTGCAGTGTAGCGGCCTCCAAGTGCCTTTTCTTGCGGTGTGGAGGCCTCCGAGTGCCTTTTTTTGCGGTGTGGAGGCCTCTGAGTGCCTTTTTTTGCAATGCAGGGGCTACTGAGTGCCTTTTTTTGCTGAGCATGGGCCTCAGGGTGCATTTTTTTGCAGTGTAGTAGCCTCCAAGTGCCTTTTTTTGCAATGTGGGGGCCACCGAGTGCCTTTCTTGGTGGTGTAGGGGCCTCTGAGTGCCTTCTTTTGTGGTGCAGGAGCCTCCGAGTGCTTTTTGTGGTGGTGCTGGGCCCTCTGAGTGCCTTGTTTCACATTGTAGTAGCCCCCGAGTGCCTTTTTTTGCAGTGTAGGGGCCACTGAGTGCCTTTTTCTGGGGTGTAGAGGCCTCCGAGTGCCTGTTTTTCCAGTGTAAGGGCAGCTGAGTGCCTTTTTTTGTGCTGCAGGGCCCTCTGAGTGCCTTTCTTTCTGGTGTAGGGGCATCGGAGTGCCTGTTTTCGCATTGTAGCAGCCCCCGAGTACCTTTTTTTGTGGTGTCGGGGCCACCGAGTGCCTTTTTTTGCCGTGCATGGTCCTCCGAGTGCCTTTTTTGCAGTGTATTAGCCTCCAAGTGCCTTTTTTTGTGATGCAGCGGCCTCCGAGTGCCTTTTCTTGTGGTGTAGGGGCCTCCGAGTGCCTTCTTTTGTGGTGCAGGGCCCTCCAAGTGCCTTTGTTTCTGGTGCAGGGGCCTCCGAGTGCCTTTTTTCCAGTGTAGCAGCCCCGAAGTGCCTTTTTTTGTGGTGTAGGGGCCTCCGAGTGCCTTTTTTTCCACTGTAGGGGCAGCCGAGTGCCTTTTTTTGTGGTGTAGGGGCCTCCATGTGCCTTTTTTTTGTGGTGCAGGGGCCTCCAAGTGCCTTTTTTTGCGGTGCAGGGGCCTCAGGGTCCATTTTTTGCAGTGTAGTAGCCTCCAAGTGCCTTTTTTTGCAATGTAGGGGCTTCCGAGTGACTTTTTTTGTGGTGCAGGGGCCTCCAAGTGCCTTTATTTCCAGTGCAGGAGCCTCCGAGTGCTTTTTGTGGTGGTGCTGGGCCCTGTGAGTGCCTTGTTTCACATTGTAGCAGCCCCCAAGTGCCTTTTATTGTGCTGTAGGGTCCACCAAGTGCCTTTTCTTGTGGTTCAGAGGCCACCGAGTGCCTTTTCTTGTGGTTCAGGGGCCTCTGAGTGCCTTTTTTCACATTGCAGCAGCCCCCGAGTGCCTTTTTTTGTGCTGTAGGAGCCACCGAGTGCCTTTCCTTGTGGTTCAGGGGCCACCGAGTGCCTTTGTTTGAGGTGCACTGCTGTCTGAGTGCCTTTTTTTTGCAGTGAAGGGGCATCTAAGTGCCTTTTTCTCCGGCCTAGTGGCCTCCAAGTGCCTATTTTTGTGATGCAGGCTCCCAAAGTGCCCTTTTTTCCAGTATAGTGTCCTCCATGTGCATATTTTTGCAGTGCATCGCCTCCTAGTGCCCTTTTTTCCCAGTGCTCATGCCTCCAAGTGCCTTTTTTTCTGTTATGGTCCTTCAGTGTTCTGTGATATCACTTTACCCTCTGCCTGAAATGATATTGTCAGGTCCACCACTGCTGGATGAGATAGTCATGTCACTTCTGCCTCACGGCCTGGTAGGCCAGTCAGGCCCATCAGTCCTTGCTCTGCTTGTGAGGTTGCTTCTGCCTCTGTGCTTGATAGGGCAGTGGCAGGGCCATGCCTCCTGACTGGGCTTGTGAGGATACTTGTGTCTCCATGCCAAAAAGGGCAGTGGCAGGCCCATGGTTGCTGGTTGTGTCTTATGATGTCACTTTGACCTGCATGCCATTGCATGCATGGCATGCATGGCATGCACTGCCACGCCCATGGCTGCTGGTCTGCTTGGGTGTTCCCTTCTTTCTCCGTGCTTGACGCGCCATGGCAGGCCCTTCACTGCTGGCTGTGCTTGTGAGGTCACAGCAGCCTCAGTGCCTGATAGGCCAGTGGCAGGCCCCTGTCTGCTTGGCTGTGCTTGTGAGGTCACAGCAGCGTCAGGACCTGATAGGCCAGTGGGAGGCCAATGGCTGCTGGCTGTGCTTGTGAGGTCACAGCAGCCTCCGTGCCTCATAGGCCAGTGGCAGACCCACAGCTGCTGGCTGTGCTTGTCAGGTCAGAGAAGCCTCAGTGTCTTACAGGGCAGTGGCAGGCCCCTGGCTGCTGGCCGCGTTTTGAGGTCACATTTGTCTCTGTACCTCATAGGGCAGTGGCAGGCCCATAGCTGCTGGCTGTGCTTGTGAGGTCAGAGCAGTCCTATTGCCTGATAGGTCAGTGGCAGGCCCCTGGCTGCTGGCTGTGCTTGTGAGGTCAGAGAAGCCTCCCTGCCCTTGAGGGTGGTGGCAGTCCCAATGGCTGCTGGCTGTGCTTGTCAGGTCACAACACTCCTACAGCCTGATAGGCCAGTGGCAGACCCACAGCTGCTGGCTTTGCTTGTGACGTCACAGCAGTCTCAGTGCCTCATAGGCTAGTGGCAGGCCAATGGCTGCTGGCTGTGCTTGTCAGGTCACAGCAGCCTCAGTGCCTCATAGGCCAGTGGCAGGCCAATGGCTGCTGGCTTTGCTTGTTAGGTCACAGCAGCCTCATTGCCTCATAGGCCAGTGGGAGGCCAATGGCTGCTGGCTGTGCTTGTTAGGTCACAGCAGCCTCCGTGCCTCATAGGCCAGTGGCAGACCCACAGCTGCTGGCTGTGCTTGTGACGTCACAGCAGCCTCTGTGCCTCATAGGCCAGGGGCAGGCCTGTAGCTGCTGGCTGTGCTTCTCAGGTCACAGCAGTCGTATTTCCTGATAGGCCTGTGGCAGGCCCCTGTCTGCTGGCTGCCTTTTGAGGTCACATTTGTCTCTGTACCTTATAGGGCAGTGGGAGGCCCGTGGCTCCTCGCTGTGCTTGTGAGGTCACAGCAGCCTCCTTTTCCTGTAGGCCAGAGGGAGGCCAAAGGCTGCTTGGTGTGCTGGTGAGGTCACAGCAGCCTCAGTGCTTGATCGTACAGTGGCAGGCCCTTGGCTGCTGGCTGTGCATCTGAGGTCACATCAGCCTCCATTCCCTGTAGGACAATGGCAGGCCCATAGCTGCTGGCTGTGCTTGTCAGGTCACAGCAGCCTCAGTGCTTCACAGGCCAGTGGCAGGCCTCTGGCTGCTGGCTGTGCTTGTGATGTTACAGAAGCCTCCCTGCCCTTGAGGGTGGTGGCAGGCCCCTGTCTGCTGGCTGTGCTTGTGAGGTCACAGCAGCCTCAGTGCCTCATAGGCCAGTGGGAGGCCAATGGCTGCTGGCTGTGCTTGTGAGGTCAGAGCAGTCCTATTCCCTGATAGGTGAGTGGCAGGCCAATGGCTGCTGGCTGTCCTTCTGAGGTCACAGCAGTCACATTGCCTCATAGGCCAGTGGCAGGCCTCTGGGTGCTGGCTGTTTTTGTGAGGTGACAGCAGCCTCAGTGGCTCATCGGCAGGTTGGATGCCATGGCTGCTGGCTGCTGGCTGTGCTTGTGAGGTCACAGCAGTCCTGTTGCCTGATAGGCCAGTGACAGCTCCATGCCTGCTGGCTGTATTATGAGGTCATGTTTGTCTCGGGGCCTCATAGGGCAGTTGGATGCCCATGCCTGCTGGCCATGCTTGTGAGGTCACAGCAGTCCTGTTGCCTGATAGGCCAGTTCGAGGCCAATGACTGCTGGGTGGGCTTGTGAGGTCAGAGAAGCCTCAGTGTCCTATAGGCCAGTGGCAGGCCCATAGCTGCTGGCTGGGCTTGTGATATCACAGCAGCCTCCATGCCCTTTAGGGCAGTGGCAGGCCCCTGACTGTTTACTGTGCTTCTGAGTTGACAGCAGCATCAGCACCTGATCGGGAAGTTGGAGGCCAATGGCTGCTGGCTGTGCTTGTCAGGTCACAGCAGCCTCAGTGTCTTATAGGGCAGTGGCAGGCCCCTGGCAGCTTGCCGCGTTTTGAGGTCACATTTGTCTCTGTATCTCATAGGACAGTGGCAGGCCCTTGGCTGCTGACTGTGCTTGTGAGGTCACAGTAGCCTCCGTGCCTCATAGGCCAGTGGAGGCCCGTAGCGGCTGGCTGTGCTTGTCAGGTCACAGCAGCCTCAGTGCCACACAGGGCAGTGGCAGGCTCCTGGCTGCTGGCTGTGCTTGTGAAGTAACAGCAGCCACCGTGCCTCCTAGGCCAGTGGCAGGCTCATGGCTGCTGGCTGTGCTTGTGAGGTCACAGCACCCTCAGTGCCTCAAAGGGCAGTGGGAGGCTTCTGGCTGCTGGCTGTGCTTGTGAGGTCATAGCACCCTCCATGCCTCCTAGGCCAGTGGCAGACTAATGGCCGCTGGCCGTGCTTGTGCGGTCACAGCAGTCTCAGTGCCTCCTAGACTAGTGGCAGGCTCATGGCTGCTGGCTGTGCTTGTGAGGTCAGAGCAGCCTCAGTGCCTCCTAGGCCAAGGGCAGGCCACTGGCTGCTTTCTGTGCTTGTTAGGTCACAGCAGCCTCCGTGCCTCATAGGCCAGTGGCAGACCCACAGCTGCTGGCTGTGCTTGTGAGTTCACAGCAGTCCTATTGCCTGATAGGTCAGTGGCAGGCCCCTGGCTGCTGGCTGTCCTTTTGAGTTCACAGCAGTCTGAGTTACTGATAGGCAAGTGGCAGGCCTCTGGGTGCTGGCTGTTTTTGTGAGGTGACAGCAGCCTCAGTGCCTCATAGGCCAGTGCGATGCCCTGGCTGCTGGCTGTGCTGGTGAGGTCACAGCAGTCCTGTTGCCTGATAGGCCAGTGGGAGGCCCATGGCTGCTGGCTGCATTTTGAGGTCACCTTTGTCTTAGTGCCTCATTGGCCAGTGGGATGCCCATGGCTGCTGGTTGTACTTGTGAGGTCACAGCAGCCTCCGTGCCTGATAGGCCAGTTCGAGGCCAGTTCCACTGCTGGGTGGGCTTCTGAGGTCAGAGAAGCCTCAGTGCCCTATAGGGCAGTGGCAGGCCCATAGCTGCTCGCTGGGCTTCTGAGGTCACAGCAGCCTCTATGCCCTTTAGTGCAGTGGCAGGCATCGACTGTTACTGTGCTTCTCAGTTGACAGCAGCGTCAGCGCCTCATCGGGCAGTGGTAGGCGAATGGCTGCTGGCTGTGTTTGTCAGGTTACATCAGCCTGGGTTTCCTATAGGCCAGTGGCAGATCCATAGCTGCTGGCTGTGCCTGTGAGGTCACAGCAGTCCAATTGCCTCATAGGCCAGTGGTAGGCCCTTGTCTACTGGCTGTGCTTGTGAGGTCACAGCAGCCTTATTACCTGATAGGCCCGTGGGAGACCAATGGCTGCTGGCTGTGCTTGCGAGGTCACAGAAGCCTTGGTTCCCTATAGGCCAGTGGCAGGCCCATGCCTGCTGGCTGCGTTGTGAGATCACGTTTGTCTCGGGGCCTCATAGGCCAGTGGCAGGCCCATAGCTGCTGCCTGTGCTTGTGAAGTCACAGCAGCCTCCTTTTCCTATAGGCCAGTGGCAGGCCCATAGCTGCTGCCTGTGCTTGTGAGGTCACAGCAGTCGTATTGCCTGATAGGCCTGTGGCAGGCCCTTGGCTGCTGGCTGTGCTTGTGAGGTCACAGCAGCCTCAGTGCCTGATAGGCCCGTGGGAGGCCAATGGCTGCTTGGTGTGCTTGTGAGGTCACAGCAGCCTCCGTGCCTCATAGGCCTGTGGGAGGCCCGTAGCTGCTGCCTGGGCTCGTGAGGTCACAGCAGCCTCAGTGCTTCACAGGCCAGTGGCAGGCCCCTTGCTGCTGGCTGTGCTTGTGAGGTCACAGCAGCCTCAGTGCCTGATAGGCCAGCTTGAGGCCAATGACTGCTGGGTGGGCTTCTGAGGTCAGAGAAGCCTCAGTGCCCTATAGGGCAGTGGCAGGCCCATAGCTGCTGGCTGTGCTTGTAAGGTCACAGCAGTCCTATTTCCTGATAGGCCCGTGGAAGGCCCCGTCTGCTGGCTGCCTTTTGAGGTCACATTTGTCTCTGTACCTTATAGGGCAATGGCAGGCCTCTGGCTCCTCGCTGTGCTTGTCAGGTCACAGCAGCCTCCCTGCCCTATAGGGCAGTGGTAGGCCCATAGCTGCTGCCTGGGCTCGTGAGGTCATAGCAGCCTAAGTGCTTCACAGGCCAGTGGCAGGCCCCTGGCTGCTGGCTGTGCTTGTGAGGTTACAGAAGCCTCCCTGCCCTTGAGGGCAGTGGCAGGCCCATAGCTGCTGGCTGTGCTTGTCAGGTCACAACACTCCTACAGCCTGGTAGGCCAGTGGCAGACCCACAGCTGCTGGCTTTGCTTGTTACGTCACAGCAGCCTCAGTGTCTTATCGGGCAGTGGCAGGCCCCTGGCTGCTGGCTGTGCTTGTGAGGTCACAGCAGCCTCAGTGCTTCACAGGCCAGTGTCAGGCCCCTGGCTGCTGGCTGTGCTTGTGAGGTCACAGCAGCCTCCGTGCCGTTTATGGCATTGGCAGGCCCGTGACAGTGTGCTGTGCTTGTGAGGTCAGAGCAGTGTCAGCGCCTCATTGGGCAGTGGAAGGCCAATGGCTGCTGGCTGTGTTTGTGAGGTAACATCAGCCTCCGTTCCCTATAGGCCAGTGGCAGGCCCTTCACTGCTGGCTGTGCTTGTGAGGTCACAGCAGCCTCTGTGCCCTATAGGGCAGTGGCAGGCCCCTGGCTGTTTGCTGTGCTTGTGAGGTCACAGCAGTCTGAGTGCCTGATAGCCAGTGGGAGGCCCATAGCTGCTGGCTGTGCTCGTGAGGTCACAGCAGTCCTATTGCCTGATAGGCCAGTGCGAGGCCATTGGCTGCTGGCTGTCCTTTTGAGGTCATGGCAGTCCTATTGCCTGATAGGCCAGTGGCAGGCCTCTGCGTGCTGGCTGCATTTTGAGGTCACCTTTGTCTCAGTGCCTCATCAGGCAGTGGGATGCCCATGGCTGCTGACTCTGCTTGTGAGCTCACAGAAGTACCAGTGCCTGACAGGCCACTGGCAGGCCCCTGGCGGCTTCCTTTCCTTGTGAGGTCACATGAGCCTCTGTGTCTGATAGGGCAGTGGAAGGTGTTGTAGAGGCCTCCAAGTGCCTTTTTTTGCGGTGCAGGCGCCACCGAGTGCCTTTTTTTGCGGTGCAGGGGCCACCGAGTGCCTTTTTTTGCGGTGCAGGGGCCACCGAGTGCCTTTTTTTGCAATGTGGGGGCTTCCGAGTGCCTTTTTTTGTGGTGCTGGGGCCTCCAAGTGCCTTTATTTCCAGTGTACAGGCCTGCAAGTGGCTCTTTTCCCAGTGCAGGGGCCTCCGAGTGCCTTTTTTGGTGGTGCTGGGCCCTCCGAGTGCCTTGTTTCACATTGTAGCAGCCCCCGAGTGCCTTTTATTGTGCTGTAGGGGCCACCGAGTGCCTTTTCTTGTGGGTCAGGGGCCTCCGAGTGCCTTCTTTTGTGGTGCAGGGCCCTCCAAGTGCCTTTGTTTCTGGTGCAGGGGCCTCCAAGTGCCATTTTTTGCATTGTAGCAGCCTCCAAGTGCCTTTTTTTGTGGTGTAGGGGACTCCGAGTGCCTTTTTTTCCAGTGTAGGGGCAGCCGAGTGCCTTTTTTTGTGGTGTAGGGGCCTCCGAGTGCCTTTTTTTCCACTGTAGGGGCAGCCGAGTGCCTTTTTTTGTGGTGTAGGGGCCTCCGAGTGCCTTTTTTTTGCAGTGTAGGGGCCTCCGAGTGCCTTCTTATGTGGTGCAGGGGCCTCCAAGTGCCTTTATATCCGGTGTATAGGCCTGCGAGTGCCTCTTTTCCCAGTGCAGGAGCCTCCGAGTGCTTTTTTTTGTGGTGCAGGGCCCTCTGAGTGCCTTTTTCCGCGTTGTAGCAGCCTCCGAGTGCCTTTTTTTGCATTTTAGCATCCACCAAGTGCCTTTTTTTGTGCTGTAGGGGCCACTGAGTGCCTTTTCTTGTGGTGTAGGGGCAGCCGAGTGCCTTTTTTTCCAGTGTAGGGGCAGCCGAGTGCCTTTTTTTGTGGTGTGGTCCTCCGAGTGCCTTTCTTTTGTGGTGTCGAGGCCTCTGGGTGCATTTCTTTTTTGCAGTGTAGCGGCCTCCGAGTGCCTTTTTTTGCGGTGTGGAGGCCTCCGAGTGCCTTTTTTTGCGGTGTGGAGGCCTCTGAGTGCCTTTTTTTGCAATGCAGGGGCTACTGAGTGCCTTTTTTTGCTGAGCATGGGCCTCAGGGTGCATTTTTTTGCAGTGTAGTAGCCTCCAAGTGCCTTTTTTTGCAATGTGGGGGCCACCGAGTGCCTTTCTTGGTGGTGTAGGGGCCTCTGAGTGCCTTCTTTTGTGGTGCAGGAGCCTCCGAGTGCTTTTTGTGGTGGTGCTGGGCCCTCTGAGTGCCTTGTTTCACGTTGTAGCAGCCCCCGAGTGCCTTTTATTGTACTGTAGGGTCCACCAAGTGCCTTTTCTTGTGGTTCAGAGGCCACCGAGTGCCTTTTCTTGTGGTTCAGGGGCCTCTGAGTGCCTTTTTTCACATTGTAGCAGCCCCCGAGTGCCTTTTTTTGTGCTGTAGGAGCCACCGAGTGCCTTTCCTTGTGGTTCAGGGGCCACCGAGTGCTGTTATTTTTGGGTGTGTGGTCCTCCATGTACCTTTTTTTTGCGGTGTAGTGGCCCCGAGAGCCTTTTCTTGTGGTTCAGGGGCCTCCAAGTGCCTTTTTTTGCATTGTAGCAGCCCCCAAGTGCCTTTTTTTGTGGTGTAGGGGCCTCCAAGTGCATTTTTTTCCGTTGCCGGTGCCTCCGAGTGCCTTTCTCTGTGGTGTAGCGGCCTCCAAGTGCCTTTTTTTCCTGTGTACAGGCCTGCAAGTGCCTCTTTTTCCAGTGCAGAAGCCTCTGAGTGCTTCTTTTGGTGGTGCAGGGCCCTCCGAGTGCCTTTTTTTCCAGAGTAGGGGCCTCCAAGTGCCTTTTTTTGTGGTGTAGGGGCCTCCAAGTGCATTTTTTTCCGTTTCCGGTGCCTCCGAGTGCCTTTCTCTGTGGTGTAGCGGCCTCCAAGTGCCTTTTTTTCCTGTGTACAGGCCTGCAAGTGCCTCTTTTTCCAGTGCAGGAGCCTCTGAGTGCTTCTTTTGGTGGTGCAGGGCCCTCCGAGTGCCTTGTTTCACATTGTAGTAGCCCCCGAGTGCCTTTTTTTGCAGCGTAGGGGCCACTGAGTGCCTTTTTCTGGGGTGTAGAGGCCTCCGAGTGCCTGTTTTTCCAGTGTAAGGGCAGCTGAGTGCCTTTTTTTGTGCTGCAGGGCCCTCTGAGTGCCTTTCTTTCTGGTGTAGGGGCATCGGAGTGCCTGTTTTCGCATTGTAGCAGCCCCCGAGTACCTTTTTTTGTGGTGTCGGGGCCACCGAGTGCCTTTTTTTGCCGTGCATGGTCCTCCGAGTGCCTTTTTTGCAGTGTATTAGCCTCCAAGTGCCTTTTTTTGTGATGCAGCGGCCTCCGAGTGCCTTTTCTTGTGGTGTAGGGGCCTCCGAGTGCCTTCTTTTGTGGTGCAGGGCCCTCCAAGTGCCTTTGTTTCTGGTGAAGGGGCCTCCGAGTGCCTTTTTTCCAGTGTAGCAGCCCCGAAGTGCCTTTTTTTGTGGTGTAGGGGCCTCCGAGTACCTTTTTTTCCACTGTAGGGGCAGCCGAGTGCCTTTTTTTGTGGTGTAGGGGCCTCCATGTGCCTTTTTTTTGTGGTGCAGGGGCCTCCAAGTGCCTTTTTTGCGGTGCAGGGGCCTCAGGGTGCATTTTTTTGCAGTGTAGTAGCCTCCAAGTGCCTTTTTTTGCAATGTAGGGGCCTCCAAGTGACTTTTTTTGTGGTGCAGGGGCCTCCAAGTGCCTTTATTTCCAGTGCAGGAGCCTCCGAGTGCCTTTTTTGGTGGTGCTGGGCCCTCCGGTGCACTGTTTCACATTGTAGCAGCCCCCAAGTGCCTTTTTTTGTGCTGTAGGAGCCACCGAGTGCCTTTTCTTGTGGTTCAGGGGCCACCGAGTGCCTTTGTTTGAGGTGCACTGCTGTCTGAGTGCCTTTTTTTTGCAGTGAAGGGGCATCTAAGTGCCTTTTTCTCCGGCCTAGTGGCCTCCAAGTGCCTATTTTTGTGATGCAGGCTCCCAAAGTGCCCTTTTTTCCAGTATAGTGTCCTCCATGTGCATATTTTTGCAGTGCATCGCCTCCTAGTGCCCTTTTTTCCCAGTGCTCATGCCTCCAAGTGCCTTTTTTTCTGTTATGGTCCTTCAGTGTTCTGTGATATCACTTTACCCTCTGCCTGAAATGATATTGTCAGGTCCACCACTGCTGGATGAGATAGTCATGTCACTTCTGCCTCACGGCCTGGTAGGCCAGTCAGGCCCATCAGTCCTTGCTCTGCTTGTGAGGTTGCTTCTGCCTCTGTGCTTGATAGGGCAGTGGCAGGGCCATGCCTCCTGACTGGGCTTGTGAGGATACTTGTGTCTCCATGCCAAAAAGGGCAGTGGCAGGCCCATGGTTGCTGGTTGTGTCTTATGATGTCACTTTGACCTGCATGCCATTGCATGCATGGCATGCATGGCATGCACTGCCACGCCCATGGCTGCTGGTCTGCTTGGGTGTTCCCTTCTTTCTCCGTGCTTGACGCGCCATGGCAGGCCCTTCACTGCTGGCTGTGCTTGTGAGGTCACAGCAGCCTCAGTGCCTGATAGGCCAGTGGCAGGCCCCTGTCTGCTTGGCTGTGCTTGTGAGGTCACAGCAGCGTCAGGACCTGATAGGCCAGTGGGAGGCCAATGGCTGCTGGCTGTGCTTGTGAGGTCACAGCAGCCTCCGTGCCTCATAGGCCAGTGGCAGACCCACAGCTGCTGGCTGTGCTTGTCAGGTCAGAGAAGCCTCAGTGTCTTACAGGGCAGTGGCAGGCCCCTGGCTGCTGGCCGCGTTTTGAGGTCACATTTGTCTCTGTACCTCATAGGGCAGTGGCAGGCCCATAGCTGCTGGCTGTGCTTGTGAGGTCAGAGCAGTCCTATTGCCTGATAGGTCAGTGGCAGGCCCCTGGCTGCTGGCTGTGCTTGTGAGGTCAGAGAAGCCTCCCTGCCCTTGAGGGTGGTGGCAGTCCCAATGGCTGCTGGCTGTGCTTGTCAGGTCACAACACTCCTACAGCCTGATAGGCCAGTGGCAGACCCACAGCTGCTGGCTTTGCTTGTGACGTCACAGCAGCCTCAGTGCCTCCTAGGCCAGTGGGAGGCCAATGGCTGCTGGCTGTGCTTGTGAGGTCACAGCAGCCTCATTGCCTCATAGGCCAGTGGCAGGCCAATGGCTGCTGGCTTTGCTTGTTAGGTCACAGCAGCCTCCGTGCCTCATAGGCCAGTGGCAGACCCACAGCTGCTGGCTGTGCTTGTGACGTCACAGCAGCCTCTGTGCCTCATAGGCCAGGGGCAGACCCACAGCTGCTGGCTTTACTTGTTCGGTGAAATCAGCTTCAGTATCTTGTAGGGCAGTGGCAGGGCCCTGGCTGCTGGCCGCATTTTGAGGTCACATTTGTCTCTGTACCTCATAGGGCAGTGGCAGGCCCCTGGCTGCTGGCTGTGCTTGTGAGGTCACAGCAGTCCTATTGCCTGATAGGTCAGTGGCAGGCCCCTGGCTGCTGGCTGTCCTTTTGAGTTCACAGCAGTCTGAGTTACTGATAGGCAAGTGGCAGGCCTCTGGGTGCTGGCTGTTTTTGTGAGGTGACAGCAGCCTCAGTGCCTCATAGGCCAGTGCGATGCCCTGGCTGCTGGCTGTGCTGGTGAGGTCACAGCAGTCCTGTTGCCTGATAGGCCAGTGGGAGGCCCATGGCTGCTGGCTGCATTTTGAGGTCACCTTTGTCTTAGTGCCTCATTGGCCAGTGGGATGCCCATGGCTGCTGGTTGTACTTGTGAGGTCACAGCAGCCTCCGTGCCTGATAGGCCAGTTCGAGGCCAGTTCCACTGCTGGGTGGGCTTCTGAGGTCAGAGAAGCCTCAGTGCCCTATAGGGCAGTGGCAGGCCCATAGCTGCTCGCTGGGCTTCTGAGGTCACAGCAGCCTCTATGCCCTTTAGTGCAGTGGCAGGCATCGACTGTTACTGTGCTTCTCAGCTGACAGCAGCGTCAGCGCCTCATCGGGCAGTGGTAGGCGAATGACTGCTGGCTGTGTTTGTCAGGTTACATCAGCCTGGGTTTCCTATAGGTCAGTGGCAGATCCATAGCTGCTGGCTGTGCCTGTGAGGTCACAGCAGTCCAATTGCCTCATAGGCCAGTGGTAGGCCCTTGTCTACTGGCTGTGCTTGTGAGGTCACAGCAGCCTTATTACCTGATAGGCCCGTGGGAGACCAATGGCTGCTGGCTGTGCTTGCGAGGTCACAGAAGCCTTGGTTCCCTATAGGCCAGTGGCAGGCCCATGCCTGCTGGCTGCGTTGTGAGATCACGTTTGTCTCGGGGCCTCATAGGCCAGTGGCAGGCCCATAGCTGCTGCCTGTGCTTGTGAAGTCACAGCAGCCTCCTTTTCCTATAGGCCAGTGGCAGGCCCATAGCTGCTGCCTGTGCTTGTGAGGTCACAGCAGTCGTATTGCCTGATAGGCCTGTGGCAGGCCCTTGGCTGCTGGCTGTGCTTGTGAGGTCACAGCAGCCTCAGTGCCTGATAGGCCCGTGGGAGGCCAATGGCTGCTTGGTGTGCTTGTGAGGTCACAGCAGCCTCCGTGCCTCATAGGCCTGTGGGAGGCCCGTACCTGCTGCCTGGGCTCGTGAGGTCACAGCAGCCTCCGTGCTTCACAGGCCAGTGGCAGGCCCCTTGCTGCTGGCTCTGCTTGTGAGGTTACAGAAGCCTCAGTGCCTGATAGGCCAGCTTGAGGCCAATGACTGCTGGGTGGGCTTCTGAGGTCAGAGAAGCCTCAGTGCCCTATAGGGCAGTGGCAGGCCCATAGCTGCTGGCTGTGCTTGTAAGGTCACAGCAGTCCTATTTCCTGATAGGCCCGTGGAAGGCCCCGTCTGCTGGCTGCCTTTTGAGGTCACATTTGTCTCTGTACCTTATAGGGCAATGGCAGGCCTCTGGCTCCTCGCTGTGCTTGTCAGGTCACAGCAGCCTCCCTGCCCTATAGGGCAGTGGTAGGCCCATAGCTGCTGCCTGGGCTCGTGAGGTCATAGCAGCCTAAGTGCTTCACAGGCCAGTGGCAGGCCCCTGGCTGCTGGCTGTGCTTGTGAGGTTACAGAAGCCTCCCTGCCCTTGAGGGCAGTGGCAGGCCCATAGCTGCTGGCTGTGCTTGTCAGGTCACAACACTCCTACAGCCTGGTAGGCCAGTGGCAGACCCACAGCTGCTGGCTTTGCTTGTTACGTCACAGCAGCCTCAGTGTCTTATCGGGCAGTGGCAGGCCCCTGGCTGCTGGCTGTGCTTGTGAGGTCACAGCAGCCTCAGTGCTTCACAGGCCAGTGTCAGGCCCCTGGCTGCTGGCTGTGCTTGTGAGGTCACAGCAGCCTCCGTGCCGTTTATGGCATTGGCAGGCCCGTGACAGTGTGCTGTGCTTGTGAGGTCAGAGCAGTGTCAGCGCCTCATTGGGCAGTGGAAGGCCAATGGCTGCTGGCTGTGCTTGTGAGGTAACATCAGCCTCCGTTCCCTATAGGCCAGTGGCAGGCCCTTCACTGCTGGCTGTGCTTGTGAGGTCACAGCAGCCTCTGTGCCCTATAGGGCAGTGGCAGGCCCCTGGCTGTTTGCTGTGCTTGTGAGGTCACAGCAGTCTGAGTGCCTGATAGCCAGTGGGAGGCCCATAGCTGCTGGCTGTGCTCGTGAGGTCACAGCAGTCCTATTGCCTGATAGGCCAGTGCGAGGCCATTGGCTGCTGGCTGTCCTTTTGAGGTCATGGCAGTCCTATTGCCTGATAGGCCAGTGGCAGGCCTCTGCGTGCTGGCTGCATTTTGAGGTCACCTTTGTCTCAGTGCCTCATCAGGCAGTGGGATGCCCATGGCTGCTGACTCTGCTTGTGAGCTCACAGAAGTACCAGTGCCTGACAGGCCACTGGCAGGCCCCTGGCGGCTTCCTTTCCTTGTGAGGTCACATGAGCCTCTGTGTCTGATAGGGCAGTGGAAGGTGTTGTAGAGGCCTCCAAGTGCCTTTTTTTGCGGTGCAGGGGCCACCGAGTGCCTTTTTTTGCGGTGCAGGGGCCACCGAGTGCCTTTTTTTGCAATGTGGGGGCTTCCGAGTGCCTTTTTTTGTGGTGCTGGGGCCTCCAAGTGCCTTTATTTCCAGTGTACAGGCCTGCAAGTGGCTCTTTTCCCAGTGCAGGGGCCTCCGAGTGCCTTTTTTGGTGGTGCTGGGCCCTCCGAGTGCCTTGTTTCACATTGTAGCAGCCCCCGAGTGCCTTTTATTGTGCTGTAGGGGCCACCGAGTGCCTTTTCTTGTGGGTCAGGGGCCTCCGAGTGCCTTCTTTTGTGGTGCAGGGCCCTCCAAGTGCCTTTGTTTCTGGTGCAGGGGCCTCCAAGTGCCATTTTTTGCATTGTAGCAGCCTCCAAGTGCCTTTTTTTGTGGTGTAGGGGCCTCCGAGTGCCTTTTTTTCCACTGTAGGGGCAGCCGAGTGCCTTTTTTTGTGGTGTAGGGGCCTCCGAGTGCCTTTTTTTTGCAGTGTAGGGGCCTCCGAGTGCCTTCTTATGTGGTGCAGGGGCCTCCAAGTGCCTTTATATCCGGTGTATAGGCCTGCTAGTGCCTCTTTTCCCAGTGCAGGAGCCTCCGAGTGCTTTTTTTTGTGGTGCAGGGCCCTCTGAGTGCCTTTTTCCGCGTTGTAGCAGCCTCCGAGTGCCTTTTTTTGCATTTTAGCATCCACCAAGTGCCTTTTTTTGTGCTGTAGGGGCCACTGAGTGCCTTTTCTTGTGGTGTAGGGGCAGCCGAGTGCCTTTTTTTCCAGTGTAGGGGCAGCCGAGTGCCTTTTTTTGTGGTGTGGTCCTCCGAGTGCCTTTCTTTTGTGGTGTCGAGGCCTCTGGGTGCATTTTTTTTTTGCAGTGTAGCGGCCTCCAAGTGCCTTTTCTTGCGGTGTGGAGGCCTCCGAGTGCCTTTTTTTGCGGTGTGGAGGCCTCTGAGTGCCTTTTTTTGCAATGCAGGGGCTACTGAGTGCCTTTTTTTGCTGAGCATGGGCCTCAGGGTGCATTTTTTTGCAGTGTAGTAGCCTCCAAGTGCCTTTTTTTGCAATGTGGGGGCCACCGAGTGCCTTTCTTGGTGGTGTAGGGGCCTCTGAGTGCCTTCTTTTGTGGTGCAGGAGCCTCCGAGTGCTTTTTGTGGTGGTGCTGGGCCCTCTGAGTGC
Organism: Dromaius novaehollandiae; assembly: GCF_036370855.1. Taxonomy (NCBI): domain Eukaryota; kingdom Metazoa; phylum Chordata; class Aves; order Casuariiformes; family Dromaiidae; genus Dromaius; species Dromaius novaehollandiae. The sequence goes on along the minus strand of NW_026991362.1, from coordinate 326,424 downwards.
CTTGTTTCACGTTGTAGCAGCCCCCGAGTGCCTTTTATTGTGCTGTAGGGTCCACCAAGTGCCTTTTCTTGTGGTTCAGAGGCCACCGAGTGCCTTTTCTTGTGGTTCAGGGGCCTCTGAGTGCCTTTTTTCACATTGTAGCAGCCCCCGAGTGCCTTTTATTGTGCTGTAGGAGCCACCGAGTGCCTTTCCTTGTGGTTCAGGGGCCACCGAGTGCTGTTATTTTTGGGTGTGTGGTCCTCCATGTACCTTTTTTTTGCGGTGTAGTGGCCCCGAGAGCCTTTTCTTGTGGTTCAGGGGCCTCCAAGTGCCTTTTTTTGCATTGTAGCAGCCCCCAAGTGCCTTTTTTTTGTGGTGTAGGGGCCTCCGAGTGCCTTTTTTTCCAGTGTAGGGGCCTCCAAGTGCCTTTTTTTGTGGTGTAGGGGCCTCCGAGTGCATTTTTTTCCGTTGCCGGTGCCTCCGAGTGCCTTTCTCTGTGGTGTAGCGGCCTCCAAGTGCCTTTTTTTCCGGTGTACAGGCCTGCAAGTGCCTCTTTTTCCAGTGCAGGAGCCTCTGAGTGCTTCTTTTGGTGGTGCAGGGCCCTCCGAGTGCCTTGTTTCACATTGTAGTAGCCCCCGAGTGCCTTTTTTTGCAGTGTAGGGGCCACTGAGTGCCTTTTTCTGGGGTGTAGAGGCCTCCGAGTGCCTGTTTTTCCAGTGTAAGGGCAGCTGAGTGCCTTTTTTTGTGCTGCAGGGCCCTCTGAGTGCCTTTCTTTCTGGTGTAGGGGCATCGGAGTGCCTGTTTTCGCATTGTAGCAGCCCCCGAGTACCTTTTTTTGTGGTGTCGGGGCCACCGAGTGCCTTTTTTTGCCGTGCATGGTCCTCCGAGTGCCTTTTTTGCAGTGTATTAGCCTCCAAGTGCCTTTTTTTGTGATGCAGCGGCCTCCGAGTGCCTTTTCTTGTGGTGTAGGGGCCTCCGAGTGCCTTTTCTTGTGGTGTAGGGGCCTCCGAGTGCCTTCTTTTGTGGTGCAGGGCCCTCCAAGTGCCTTTGTTTCTGGTGAAGGGGCCTCCGAGTGCCTTTTTTCCAGTGTAGCAGCCCCGAAGTGCCTTTTTTTGTGGTGTAGGGGCAGCCGAGTGCCTTTTTTTCCACTGTAGGGGCAGCCGAGTGCCTTTTTTTGTGGTGTAGGGGCCTCCATGTGCCTTTTTTTGCGGTGCAGGGGCCTCAGGGTGCATTTTTTTGCAGTGTAGTAGCCTCCAAGTGCCTTTTTTTGCAATGTAGGGGCCTCCAAGTGACTTTTTTTGTGGTGCAGGGGCCTCCAAGTGCCTTTATTTCCAGTGCAGGAGCCTCCGAGTGCCTTTTTTGGTGGTGCTGGGCCCTCCGGTGCACTGTTTCACATTGTAGCAGCCCCCAAGTGCCTTTTTTTGTGCTGTAGGAGCCACCGAGTGCCTTTCCTTGTGGTTCAGGGGCCACCGAGTGCCTTTGTTTGAGGTGCACTGCTGTCTGAGTGCCTTTTTTTGCAGTGAAGGGGCATCTAAGTGCCTTTTTCTCCGGCCTAGTGGCCTCCAAGTGCCTATTTTTGTGATGCAGGCTCCCAAAGTGCCCTTTTTTCCAGTATAGTGTCCTCCATGTGCATATTTTTGCAGTGCATCGCCTCCTAGTGCCCTTTTTTCCCAGTGCTCATGCCTCCAAGTGCCTTTTTTTCTGTTATGGTCCTTCAGTGTTCTGTGATATCACTTTACCCTCTGCCTGAAATGATATTGTCAGGTCCACCACTGCTGGATGAGATAGTCATGTCACTTCTGCCTCACGGCCTGGTAGGCCAGTCAGGCCCATCAGTCCTTGCTCTGCTTGTGAGGTTGCTTCTGCCTCTGTGCTTGATAGGGCAGTGGCAGGGCCATGCCTCCTGGCTGGGCTTGTGAGGATACTTGTGTCTCCATGCCAAAAAGGGCAGTGGCAGGCCCATAGCTGCTGGCTGTGCTTGTGAGGTCAGAGCAGTCCTATTGCCTGATAGGTCAGTGGCAGGCCCCTGGCTGCTGGCTGTGCTTGTGAGGTCAGAGAAGCCTCCCTGCCCTTGAGGGTGGTGGCAGTCCCAATGGCTGCTGGCTGTGCTTGTCAGGTCACAACACTCCTACAGCCTGATAGGCCAGTGGCAGACCCACAGCTGCTGGCTTTGCTTGTGAGGTCACAGCAGCCTCAGTGCCTCATAGGCCAGTGGGAGGCCAATGGCTGCTGGCTGTGCTTGTGAGGTCACAGCAGCCTCATTGCCTCATAGGCCAGTGGCAGGCCAATGGCTGCTGGCTGTGCTTGTTAGGTCACAGCAGCCTCCGTGCCTGATAGGCCAGTGGCAGACCCACAGCTGCTGGCTGTGCTTGTGACGTCACAGCAGCCTCTGTGCCTCATAGGCCAGGGGCAGGCCTGTAGCTGCTGGCTGTGCTTCTCAGGTCACAGCAGTCGTATTTCCTGATAGGCCTGTGGCAGGCCCCTGTCTGCTGGCTGCCTTTTGAGGTCACATTTGTCTCTGTACCTTATAGGGCAGTGGGAGGCCCGTGGCTCCTCGCTGTGCTTGTGAGGTCACAGCAGCCTCCTTTTCCTGTAGGCCAGAGGGAGGCCAAAGGCTGCTTGGTGTGCTGGTGAGGTCACAGCAGCCGCAGTGCTTGATCGTACAGTGGCAGGCCCTTGGCTGCTGGCTGTGCATCTGAGGTCACATCAGCCTCCATTCCCTGTAGGACAATGGCAGGCCCATAGCTGCTGGCTGTGCTTGTCAGGGCGCAGCAGCCTCAGTGCCTGATAGGCCCGTGGAAGGCCCCTGTCTGCTGGCTGCCTTTTGAGGTCACATTTGTCTCTGTACCTTATAGGGCAATGGCAGGCCTCTGGCTCCTCGCTGTGCTTGTGAGGTCACAGCAGCCTCAGTGCCCTATAGGGCAGTGGCAGGCCCATAGCTGCTGTCTGTGCTTGTGAGGTCACAGCAGCCTCAGTGCTTCACAGGCCAGTGGCAGGCCCTTCACTGCTGGCTGTGCTTGTGCGGTCACAGCAGTCTCAGTGCCTCCTAGGCTAGTGGCAGGCTCATGGCTGCTGGCTGTGCTTGTGAGGTCAGACCAGCCTCAGTGCCTCCTAGGCCAAGGGCAGGCCACTGGCTGCTTTCTGTGCTTGTTAGGTCACAGCAGCCTCCGTGCCTCATAGGCCAGTGGCATACCCACAGCTGCTGGTTTTACTTGTTCGGTGAAATCAGCTTCAGTATCTTGTAGGGCAGTGGCAGGGCCCTGTCTGCTGGCTGTGCTTGTGAGGTCACAGCAGTCCTATTGCCTGATAGGTCAGTGGCAGGCCCCTGGCTGCTGGCTGTCCTTTTGAGTTCACAGCAGTCTGAGTTACTGATAGGCAAGTGGCCCGCCTCTGGGTGCTGGCTGTTTTTGTGAGGTGACAGCAGCCTCAGTGCCTCATAGGCCAGTGCGATGCCCTGGCTGCTGGCTGTGCTGGTGAGGTCACAGCAGTCCTGTTGCCTGATAGGCCAGTGGGAGGCCCATGGCTGCTGGCTGCATTTTGAGGTCACCTTTGTCTTAGTGCCTCATTGGCCAGTGGGATGCCCATGGCTGCTGGTTGTACTTGTGAGGTCACAGCAGCCTCCGTGCCTGATAGGCCAGTTCGAGGCCAGTTCCACTGCTGGGTGGGCTTCTGAGGTCAGAGAAGCCTCCGTGCCCTATAGGGCAGTGGCAGGCCCATAGCTGCTCGCTGGGCTTCTGAGGTCACAGCAGCCTCTATGCCCTTTAGTGCAGTGGCAGGCATCGACTGTTACTGTGCTTCTCAGTTGACAGCAGCGTCAGCGCCTCATCGGGCAGTGGTAGGCGAATGGCTGCTGGCTGTGTTTGTCAGGTTACATCAGCCTGGGTTTCCTATAGGCCAGTGGCAGATCCATAGCTGCTGGCTGTGCCTGTGAGGTCACAGCAGTCCAATTGCCTCATAGGCCAGTGGTAGGCCCTTGTCTACTGGCTGTGCTTGTGAGGTCACAGCAGCCTTATTACCTGATAGGCCCGTGGGAGACCAATGGCTGCTGGCTGTGCTTGCGAGGTCACAGAAGCCTTGGTTCCCTATAGGCCAGTGGCAGGCCCATGCCTGCTGGCTGCGTTGTGAGATCACGTTTGTCTCGGGGCCTCATAGGCCAGTGGCAGGCCCATAGCTGCTGCCTGTGCTTGTGAGGTCACAGCAGTCGTATTGCCTGATAGGCCTGTGGGAGGCCCGTAGCTGCTGGCTGTGCTTGTGAGGTCACAGCAGCCTCAGTGCTTCACAGGCCAGTGGCAGGCCCCTTGCTGCTGGCTCTGCTTGTGAGGTTACAGAAGCCTCAGTGCCTGATAGGCCAGCTTGAGGCCAATGACTGCTGGGTGGGCTTCTGAGGTCAGAGAAGCCTCAGTGCCCTATAGGGCAGTGGCAGGCCCATAGCTGCTGGCTGTGCTTGTAAGGTCACAGCAGTCCTATTTCCTGATAGGCCCGTGGAAGGCCCTGTCTGCTGGCTGCCTTTTGAGGTCACATTTGTCTCTGTACCTTATAGGGCAATGGCAGGCCTCTGGCTCCTCGCTGTGCTTGTCAGGTCACAGCAGCCTCCCTGCCCTATAGGGCAGTGGTAGGCCCATAGCTGCTGCCTGGGCTCGTGAGGTCATAGCAGCCTAAGTGCTTCACAGGCCAGTGGCAGGCCCCTGGCTGCTGGCTGTGCTTGTCAGGTCACAACACTCCTACAGCCTGGTAGGCCAGTGGCAGACCCACAGCTGCTGGCTTTGCTTGTTACGTCACAGCAGCCTCAGTGTCTTATCGGGCAGTGGCAGGCCCCTGGCTGCTGGCTGTGCTTGTGAGGTCACAGCAGCCTCCGTGCCGTTTATGGCAGTGGCAGGCCCGTGACAGTGTGCTGTGCTTGTGAGGTCAGAGCAGTGTCAGCGCCTCATTGGGCAGTGGAAGGCCAATGGCTGCTGGCTGTGCTTGTGAGGTTACAGAAGCCTCCGTTCCCTATAGGCCAGTGGCAGGCCCTTCACTGCTGGCTGTGCTTGTGAGGTCACAGCAGCCTCTGTGCCCTATAGGGCAGTGGCAGGCCCCTGGCTGTTTGCTGTGCTTGTGAGGTCACAGCAGTCTGAGTGCCTGATAGCCAGTGGGAGGCCCATAGCTGCTGGCTGTGCTCGTGAGGTCACAGCAGTCCTATTGCCTGATAGGCCAGTGCGAGGCCATTGGCTGCTGGCTGTCCTTTTGAGGTCATGGCAGTCCTATTGCCTGATAGGCCAGTGGCAGGCCTCTGCGTGCTGGCTGCATTTTGAGGTCACCTTTGTCTCAGTGCCTCATCAGGCAGTGGGATGCCCATGGCTGCTGACTCTGCTTGTGAGCTCACAGAAGTACCAGTGCCTGACAGGCCACTGGCAGGCCCCTGGCGGCTTCCTTTCCTTGTGAGGTCACATGAGCCTCTGTGTCTGATAGGGCAGTGGAAGGTGTTGTAGAGGCCTCCAAGTGCCTTTTTTTGTGGTGCAGGGGCCACCGAGTGCCTTTTTTTGTGGTGCAGGGGCCACCGAGTGCCTTTTTTTGTGGTGCAGGGGCCACCGAGTGCCTTTTTTTGCAATGTGGGGGCTTCCGAGTGCCTTTTTTTGTGGTGCTGGGGCCTCCAAGTGCCTTTATTTCCAGTGTACAGGCCTGCAAGTGGCTCTTTTCCCAGTGCAGGGGCCTCCGAGTGCCCTTTTTGGTGGTGCTGGGCCCTCCTAGTGCCTTGTTTCACATTGTAGCAGCCCCCGAGTGCCTTTTTTTGTGCTGTAGGGGCCACCGAGTGCCTTTTCTTGTGGTTCAGGGGCCACCGAGTGCTGTTATTTTTGGGTGTGTGGTCCTCCATGTACCTTTTTTTGCGGTGTAGTGGCCCCGAGAGCCTTTTCTTGTGGTTCAGGGGCCTCCAAGTGCCTTTTTTTGCATTGTAGCAGCCCCCAAGTGCCTTTTTTTTGTGGTGTAGGGGCCTCCGAGTGCCTTTTTTTCCAGTCTAGGGGCCTCCAAGTGCCTTTTTTTGTGGTGTAGGGGCCTCCGAGTGCATTTTTTTCCGTTGCCGGTGCCTCCGAGTGCCTTTCTCTGTGGTGTAGCGGCCTCCAAGTGCCTTTTTTTCCGGTGTACAGGCCTGCAAGTGCCTCTTTTTCCAGTGCAGGAGCCTCTGAGTGCTTCTTTTGGTGGTGCAGGGCCCTCCGAGTGCCTTGTTTCACATTGTAGTAGCCCCCGAGTGCCTTTTTTTGCAGTGTAGGGGCCACTGAGTGCCTTTTTCTGGGGTGTAGAGGCCTCCGAGTGCCTGTTTTTCCAGTGTAAGGGCAGCTGAGTGCCTTTTTTTGTGCTGCAGGGCCCTCTGAGTGCCTTTCTTTCTGGTGTAGGGGCATCGGAGTGCCTGTTTTCGCATTGTAGCAGCCCCCGAGTACCTTTTTTTGTGGTGTCGGGGCCACCGAGTGCCTTTTTTTGCCGTGCATGGTCCTCCGAGTGCCTTTTTTGCAGTGTATTAGCCTCCAAGTGCCTTTTTTTGTGATGCAGCGGCCTCCGAGTGCCTTTTCTTGTGGTGTAGGGGCCTCCGAGTGCCTTTTCTTGTGGTGTAGGGGCCTCCGAGTGCCTTCTTTTGTGGTGCAGGGCCCTCCAAGTGCCTTTGTTTCTGGTGAAGGGGCCTCCGAGTGCCTTTTTTCCAGTGTAGCAGCCCTGAAGTGCCTTTTTTTGTGGTGTAGGGGCCTCCGAGTGCCTTTTTTTCCACTGTAGGGGCAGCCGAGTGCCTTTTTTTGTGGTGTAGGGGCCTCCATGTGCCTTTTTTTGCGGTGCAGGGGCCTCAGGGTGCATTTTTTTGCAGTGTAGTAGCCTCCAAGTGCCTTTTTTTGCAATGTAGGGGCCTCCAAGTGACTTTTTTTGTGGTGCAGGGGCCTCCAAGTGCCTTTATTTCCAGTGCAGGAGCCTCCGAGTGCCTTTTTTGGTGGTGCTGGGCCCTCCGGTGCACTGTTTCACATTGTAGCAGCCCCCAAGTGCCTTTTTTTGTGCTGTAGGAGCCACCGAGTGCCTTTCCTTGTGGTTCAGGGGCCACCGAGTGCCTTTGTTTGAGGTGCACTGCTGTCTGAGTGCCTTTTTTTTGCAGTGAAGGGGCATCTAAGTGCCTTTTTCTCCGGCCTAGTGGCCTCCAAGTGCCTATTTTTGTGATGCAGGCTCCCAAAGTGCCCTTTTTTCCAGTATAGTGTCCTCCATGTGCATATTTTTGCAGTGCATCGCCTCCTAGTGCCCTTTTTTCCCAGTGCTCATGCCTCCAAGTGCCTTTTTTTCTGTTATGGTCCTTCAGTGTTCTGTGATATCACTTTACCCTCTGCCTGAAATGATATTGTCAGGTCCACCACTGCTGGATGAGATAGTCATGTCACTTCTGCCTCACGGCCTGGTAGGCCAGTCAGGCCCATCAGTCCTTGCTCTGCTTGTGAGGTTGCTTCTGCCTCTGTGCTTGATAGGGCAGTGGCAGGGCCATGCCTCCTGGCTGGGCTTGTGAGGATACTTGTGTCTCCATGCCAAAAAGGGCAGTGGCAGGCCCATAGCTGCTGGCTGTGCTTGTGAGGTCAGAGCAGTCCTATTGCCTGATAGGTCAGTGGCAGGCCCCTGGCTGCTGGCTGTGCTTGTGAGGTCAGAGAAGCCTCCCTGCCCTTGAGGGTGGTGGCAGTCCCAATGGCTGCTGGCTGTGCTTGTCAGGTCACAACACTCCTACAGCCTGATAGGCCAGTGGCAGACCCACAGCTGCTGGCTTTGCTTGTGACGTCACAGCAGCCTCAGTGCCTCATAGGCCAGTGGGAGGCCAATGGCTGCTGGCTGTGCTTGTGAGGTCACAGCAGCCTCATTGCCTCATAGGCCAGTGGCAGGCCAATGGCTGCTGGCTGTGCTTGTTAGGTCACAGCAGCCTCCGTGCCTCATAGGCCAGTGGCAGACCCACAGCTGCTGGCTGTGCTTGTGACGTCACAGCAGCCTCTGTGCCTCATAGGCCAGGGGCAGGCCTGTAGCTGCTGGCTGTGCTTCTCAGGTCACAGCAGTCGTATTTCCTGATAGGCCTGTGGCAGGCCCCTGTCTGCTGGCTGCCTTTTGAGGTCACATTTGTCTCTGTACCTTATAGGGCAGTGGGAGGCCCGTGGCTCCTCGCTGTGCTTGTGAGGTCACAGCAGCCTCCTTTTCCTGTAGGCCAGAGGGAGGCCAAAGGCTGCTTGGTGTGCTGGTGAGGTCACAGCAGCCGCAGTGCTTGATCGTACAGTGGCAGGCCCTTGGCTGCTGGCTGTGCATCTGAGGTCACATCAGCCTCCATTCCCTGTAGGACAATGGCAGGCCCATAGCTGCTGGCTGTGCTTGTCAGGTCGCAGCAGCCTCAGTGCCTGATAGGCCCGTGGAAGGCCCCTGTCTGCTGGCTGCCTTTTGAGGTCACATTTGTCTCTGTACCTTATAGGGCAATGGCAGGCCTCTGGCTCCTCGCTGTGCTTGTGAGGTCACAGCAGCCTCAGTGCCCTATAGGGCAGTGGCAGGCCCATAGCTGCTGTCTGTGCTTGTGAGGTCACAGCAGCCTCAGTGCTTCACAGGCCAGTGGCAGGCCCTTCACTGCTGGCTGTGCTTGTGCGGTCACAGCAGTCTCAGTGCCTCCTAGGCTAGTGGCAGGCTCATGGCTGCTGGCTGTGCTTGTGAGGTCAGACCAGCCTCAGTGCCTCCTAGGCCAAGGGCAGGCCACTGGCTGCTTTCTGTGCTTGTTAGGTCACAGCAGCCTCCGTGCCTCATAGGCCAGTGGCATACCCACAGCTGCTGGTTTTACTTGTTCGGTGAAATCAGCTTCAGTATCTTGTAGGGCAGTGGCAGGGCCCTGTCTGCTGGCTGTGCTTGTGAGGTCACAGCAGTCCTATTGCCTGATAGGTCAGTGGCAGGCCCCTGGCTGCTGGCTGTCCTTTTGAGTTCACAGCAGTCTGAGTTACTGATAGGCAAGTGGCCCGCCTCTGGGTGCTGGCTGTTTTTGTGAGGTGACAGCAGCCTCAGTGCCTCATAGGCCAGTGCGATGCCCTGGCTGCTGGCTGTGCTGGTGAGGTCACAGCAGTCCTGTTGCCTGATAGGCCAGTGGGAGGCCCATGGCTGCTGGCTGCATTTTGAGGTCACCTTTGTCTTAGTGCCTCATTGGCCAGTGGGATGCCCATGGCTGCTGGTTGTACTTGTGAGGTCACAGCAGCCTCCGTGCCTGATAGGCCAGTTCGAGGCCAGTTCCACTGCTGGGTGGGCTTCTGAGGTCAGAGAAGCCTCAGTGCCCTATAGGGCAGTGGCAGGCCCATAGCTGCTCGCTGGGCTTCTGAGGTCACAGCAGCCTCTATGCCCTTTAGTGCAGTGGCAGGCATCGACTGTTACTGTGCTTCTCAGTTGACAGCAGCGTCAGCGCCTCATCGGGCAGTGGTAGGCGAATGGCTGCTGGCTGTGTTTGTCAGGTTACATCAGCCTGGGTTTCCTATAGGCCAGTGGCAGATCCATAGCTGCTGGCTGTGCCTGTGAGGTCACAGCAGTCCAATTGCCTCATAGGCCAGTGGTAGGCCCTTGTCTACTGGCTGTGCTTGTGAGGTCACAGCAGCCTTATTACCTGATAGGCCTGTGGGAGACCAATGGCTGCTGGCTGTGCTTGCGAGGTCACAGAAGCCTTGGTTCCCTATAGGCCAGTGGCAGGCCCATGCCTGCTGGCTGCGTTGTGAGATCACGTTTGTCTCGGGGCCTCATAGGCCAGTGGCAGGCCCATAGCTGCTGCCTGTGCTTGTGAAGTCACAGCAGCCTCCTTTTCCTATAGGCCAGTGGCAGGCCCATAGCTGCTGCCTGTGCTTGTGAGGTCACAGCAGTCGTATTGCCTGATAGGCCTGTGGCAGGCCCTTGGCTGCTGGCTGTGCTTGTGAGGTCACAGCAGCCTCAGTGCCTGATAGGCCCGTGGGAGGCCAATGGCTGCTTGGTGTGCTTGTGAGGTCACAGCAGCCTCCGTGCCTCATAGGCCTGTGGGAGGCCCGTAGCTGCTGCCTGGGCTCGTGAGGTCACAGCAGCCTCCGTGCTTCACAGGCCAGTGGCAGGCCCCTTGCTGCTGGCTCTGCTTGTGAGGTTACAGAAGCCTCAGTGCCTGATAGGCCAGCTTGAGGCCAATGACTGCTGGGTGGGCTTCTGAGGTCAGAGAAGCCTCAGTGCCCTATAGGGCAGTGGCAGGCCCATAGCTGCTGGCTGTGCTTGTAAGGTCACAGCAGTCCTATTTCCTGATAGGCCCGTGGAAGGCCCCGTCTGCTGGCTGCCTTTTGAGGTCACATTTGTCTCTGTACCTTATAGGGCAATGGCAGGCCTCTGGCTCCTCGCTGTGCTTGTCAGGTCACAGCAGCCTCCCTGCCCTATAGGGCAGTGGTAGGCCCATAGCTGCTGCCTGGGCTCGTGAGGTCATAGCAGCCTAAGTGCTTCACAGGCCAGTGGCAGGCCCCTGGCTGCTGGCTGTGCTTGTCAGGTCACAACACTCCTACAGCCTGGTAGGCCAGTGGCAGACCCACAGCTGCTGGCTTTGCTTGTTACGTCACAGCAGCCTCAGTGTCTTATCGGGCAGTGGCAGGCCCCTGGCTGCTGGCTGTGCTTGTGAGGTCACAGCAGCCTCCGTGCCGTTTATGGCAGTGGCAGGCCCGTGACAGTGTGCTGTGCTTGTGAGGTCAGAGCAGTGTCAGCGCCTCATTGGGCAGTGGAAGGCCAATGGCTGCTGGCTGTGCTTGTGAGGTTACAGAAGCCTCCGTTCCCTATAGGCCAGTGGCAGGCCCTTCACTGCTGGCTGTGCTTGTGAGGTCACAGCAGCCTCTGTGCCCTATAGGGCAGTGGCAGGCCCCTGGCTGTTTGCTGTGCTTGTGAGGTCACAGCAGTCTGAGTGCCTGATAGCCAGTGGGAGGCCCATAGCTGCTGGCTGTGCTCGTGAGGTCACAGCAGTCCTATTGCCTGATAGGCCAGTGCGAGGCCATTGGCTGCTGGCTGTCCTTTTGAGGTCATGGCAGTCCTATTGCCTGATAGGCCAGTGGCAGGCCTCTGCGTGCTGGCTGCATTTTGAGGTCACCTTTGTCTCAGTGCCTCATCAGGCAGTGGGATGCCCATGGCTGCTGACTCTGCTTGTGAGCTCACAGAAGTACCAGTGCCTGACAGGCCACTGGCAGGCCCCTGGCGGCTTCCTTTCCTTGTGAGGTCACATGAGCCTCTGTGTCTGATAGGGCAGTGGAAGGTGTTGTAGAGGCCTCCAAGTGCCTTTTTTTGCGGTGCAGGGGCCACCGAGTGCCTTTTTTTGTGGTGCAGGGGCCACCGAGTGCCTTTTTTTGTGGTGCAGGGGCCACCGAGTGCCTTTTTTTGCAATGTGGGGGCTTCCGAGTGCCTTTTTTTGTGGTGCTGGGGCCTCCAAGTGCCTTTATTTCCAGTGTACAGGCCTGCAAGTGGCTCTTTTCCCAGTGCAGGGGCCTCCGAGTGCCCTTTTTGGTGGTGCTGGGCCCTCCTAGTGCCTTGTTTCACATTGTAGCAGCCCCCGAGTGCCTTTTTTTGTGCTGTAGGGGCCACCGAGTGCCTTTTCTTGTGGTTCAGGGGCCACCGAGTGCTGTTATTTTTGGGTGTGTGGTCCTCCATGTACCTTTTTTTTGCGGTGTAGTGGCCCCGAGAGCCTTTTCTTGTGGTTCAGGGGCCTCCAAGTGCCTTTTTTTGCATTGTAGCAGCCCCCAAGTGCCTTTTTTTTGTGGTGTAGGGGCCTCCGAGTGCCTTTTTTTCCAGTGTAGGGGCCTCCAAGTGCCTTTTTTTGTGGTGTAGGGGCCTCCGAGTGCATTTTTTTCCGTTGCCGGTGCCTCCGAGTGCCTTTCTCTGTTGTGTAGCGGCCTCCAAGTGCCTTTTTTTCCGGTGTACAGGCCTGCAAGTGCCTCTTTTTCCAGTGCAGGAGCCTCTGAGTGCTTCTTTTGGTGGTGCAGGGCCCTCCGAGTGCCTTGTTTCACATTGTAGTAGCCCCCGAGTGCCTTTTTTTGCAGTGTAGGGGCCACTGAGTGCCTTTTTCTGGGGTGTAGAGGCCTCCGAGTGCCTGTTTTTCCAGTGTAAGGGCAGCTGAGTGCCTTTTTTTGTGCTGCAGGGCCCTCTGAGTGCCTTTCTTTCTGGTGTAGGGGCATCGGAGTGCCTGTTTTCGCATTGTAGCAGCCCCCGAGTACCTTTTTTTGTGGTGTCGGGGCCACCGAGTGCCTTTTTTTGCTGTGCATGGTCCTCCGAGTGCCTTTTTTGCAGTGTATTAGCCTCCAAGAGCCTTTTTTTGTGATGCAGCGGCCTCCGAGTGCCTTTTCTTGTGGTGTAGGGGCCTCCGAGTGCCTTCTTTTGTGGTGCAGGGCCCTCCAAGTGCCTTTGTTTCTGGTGAAGGGGCCTCCGAGTGCCTTTTTTCCAGTGTAGCAGCCCCGAAGTGCCTTTTTTTGTGGTGTAGGGGCCTCCGAGTGCCTTTTTTTCCACTGTAGGGGCAGCCGAGTGCCTTTTTTTGTGGTGTAGGGGCCTCCATGTGCCTTTTTTTTGTGGTGCAGGGGCCTCCAAGTGCCTTTTTTTGCGGTGCAGGGGCCTCCAAGTGCCTTTTTTTGCGGTGCAGGGGCCTCCAAGTGCCTTTTTTTGCAGTGTAGTAGCCTCCAAGTGCCTTTTTTTGCAATGTAGGGGCTTCCGAGTGACTTTTTTTGTGGTGCAGGGCCTCCAAGTGCCTTTATTTCCAGTGCAGGAGCCTCCGAGTGCCTTTTTTGGTGGTGCTGGGCCCTCCGGTGCACTGTTTCACATTGTAGCAGCCCCCAAGTGCCTTTTATTGTGCTGTAGGGTCCACCAAGTGCCTTTTCTTGTGGTTCAGAGGCCACCGAGTGCCTTTTCTTGCGGTTCAGGGGCCTCTGAGTGCCTTTTTTCACATTGCAGCAGCCCCCGAGTGCCTTTTTTTGTGCTGTAGGAGCCACCGAGTGCCTTTCCTTGTGGTTCAGGGGCCACCGAGTGCCTTTGTTTGAGGTGCACTGCTCTCTGAGTGCCTTTTTTTGCAGTGAAGGGGCATCTAAGTGCCTTTTTTCTGGTCTAGCCGCCTCCAAGTGCCTATTTTTGTGATGCAGGCTCCCAAAGTGCCTTTTTTCCAGTATAATGTCCTCCGTGGGCATATTTTTTGCAGTGCATCGCCTCCTAGTGCCCTTTTTTCCCAGTGCTCGTGCCTCCAAGTGCCTTTTTTCTGTTATGGTCCTTCAGTGTTCTGTGATATCACTTTACCCTCTGCCTGAAATGATATTGTCAGGCCCACCACTGCTGGATGAGATAGTCATGTCACTTCTGCCTCACGGCCTGGTAGGCCAGTCAGGCCCATCAGTCCTCGCTCTGCTTGTGAGGTTGCTTCTGCCTCTGTGCTTGATAGGCCAGTGGCAGGGCCATGCCTCCTGGCTGGGCTTGTGAGGATACTTGTGTCTCCATGCCAAAAAGGGCAGTGGCAGGCCCATGGTTGCTGGTTGTGTCTTATGATGTCACTTTGACCTGCATGCCATTGCATGCATGGCATGCATGGGCATGCACTGCCACGCCCATGGCTGCTGGTCTGCTTGGGTGTTCCCTTCTTTCTCCGTGCTTGATGCGCCATGGCAGGCCCTTCACTGCTGGCTGTGCTTGTGAGGTCCCTTTGACCTCAGGGCCTGATGAGGCACTCAGAGCGCCATGAGTCCTGCCTGTGCTTCTGAGCTCACTTCTGCCTCAGTGCCTGATTGGCACGTGGCAGGCCACTGGCTGCTTGCTGAGCTAGTGAGGTCATTTTTACCAGCAGCCCTAAACTTAGCGCTATGGGATGTTCAGAATCCTCCGTGACAGCCTCTAAGACTATTGCCAGTGGAAATTCTTTTGGGGAGACTTTTAGCCACAGTGGGCAACTCAGGCTAAAAGCAACCGCTTGGGTAGAGATGAGCGAATTACACTTACAAAAGGTAGGGGAAAAGCTCAGTGGGCCCACTCAGTACCAGGTGACGTGCAAGCACATGCTAGCCAGCCTGGACGTAAGGGGTTGGTACAGATAGTCACCTGAAAGTCCGAAGTGCAACCAAATCGAGGGAGGCCCCTACACTGTACTGTGGAGTTCTTATTTCACTGTTAAACTTCCAGGGAAAGAAAATTGGCTCCAATCAGTCAGATGTAAAGTGGCTGAGTGGACCGGAAGCTCTTGGAAGCACCACATGAGCTAAGCCGTCCGGGACATTAAATGTTACAAAGTGTGGCGTGTAACACTTGCTTGTGTTGTTAGTTGTTGTCGTGACCTTTGTGCTTGCACTGGAGTATTGTTTAACCGCCCTAGCAAAAAACCAACCTGGGGGTAAAATGTGTTGTAGCCAAAATCGAGGAGAAGCAATTTGGGAAGCAAATGAGGAATGCTCTTGTTCCTACTTGTATCAAATAGCGCATCCACAGAGTTGACAGCATGTTGCAGTACTGGCCTGCCACGTTGAAGGTGAGGCAAAAGCCCTGGAGGAGCATCCCATACGGATAGAAATGGGACCAAGACATTACCCAAACTGAGAAGTCCAGTGTGTCACTAACTACAAATTGTAGTGACTCTCGCCTGGTGCCGGAGAGACGATTGCACTAACTTCCGCCTTCCATTGCCCGGGTCCCGGCAGACCCCGGTGATGTGTTCTAACGAACGCTCTTGTAATGGGAGTGTAACTTGTAAGTCTACGCCATTAGTTCTACCCTGCACTCTCAGGAGCAGGCTTTCAACACTCTCTCCTGCTTTAACCACTTCCCCAATGCTCTCCATTTTAACTTTCCCTGCAGTCACTGCAGGAACAGCCCGGCCATCTCCGCAGAGCTCCCACGCAGTTAAATCAACCAGAACACAAAAGTTACTGTTGAACCCTTTGTGGTCTCTAAAACTTGTAGCGTTACTCAGGCAAGAGAACATGTCTATGATTAAACCATCCTGTCTGCCATTTTTAAATATAGCTTACACCGCATGGCTGGAATGGTTACGCAAGTGGACCTGAAGCGCCAAATGGCGAGAAAGAAAGGATGTCAGTGGTGTTACAGGGCCAGGATTAGGAGTTCTAAATAGCATCGATGCTGAGGCATTAGTGAATAAGTGCCACAAACAGAGATGTGTCCAGATTAGACAAAGCAAAGCCATTACGATCATCTCTGTTACCTCTTGGACGTAATCAACGGTGGTCCTCTCAGATTTCTACCTCAGTGGGAGCTCAAAGAAGGCAAGCTCATCAGCTTCCTTAGTTGCATCAGGAGGAGGTGAAACTAATGTTTCTTTGGCGGTCCATTGTATCCAAGCCAAATGGACACAATCGGGACCAGTTGCAACAACTCGGGCAGGTGAGAAAGGGCTCCTACCCAGTGAAATTCGCAAAGCAGGACTCCTTCCAAAGGAGTTCAGTGTTAAGGAATCTTGGACTGCCACCATCTAGAGTTAATCGGAGTCAGGCCCGGGCAGCCCCATGACATTGCCTCCCGTGCCTCACTTACACCACGTCCACTCACAGCTGCCTCCTAAGACTGCCCGCCTGCTCAGCTGCCTGTCTGAACAGCCCACGCTGACCGGCAAGAGCTGTTGCCAAGCAAGCTTGACCTGCATGCGTAGGGCAGCCCCACAGCACTTTCACAGCTGCCTTCCTCGCCGGTTGACACTTACAGCAGGGCTATTCCCTCCGAACGCCTAGGAGTGCCACACTGCTCCAACGCCTCCACTGACAGTCAGGGCTCACAGGCAGGAGCTAGTCCCAGCCAAGCTTGCCCTGCATGCCTAAGGCAGTCCCACAACAGGATAACGGCTTGCCTTCCCTTCCTGTCGACATTAATAGCACCGCTATTCCCTCCTTCCTCCTAGCAATGCCACGTTGCTCAAATGCCTGTCCAACGAGCAAGGGCCGCTAGGCAAGAGCTCTGGGCATGCCAAGCTTGCCTCGGGCAGCCCACAGCATATTCCCTGCTCTCTTTCTAGGTGAGGGCCTTTTGGCCTTTACCCCCTGGCTACTCCCAACTTAGTCCTAAGAATGCCAAAATGCTCAGATGCCTTTGTGAGCAAGCAGGGCTCAAAAGCAAGAGCTCGTCCCCACCACACAAAACCTGCTAAGCCACAGCAGGCCCACTACACCTTCACAGTTGCCTTCCTCTCCTGGCCACACTTAAAGGCTGCGTACTCACGCCTTACTCCGAGGAGTGCCACATTGCGCAAACGCCTCTCTCTCCTTTGTCAGTCCTCACAGGCAAGAATTCTGGACACAAGTTGGAAAAGAGCTTCTGGCAGCCGCACAAGATATGCGCAGCTCACCGTTCACTTGTGTTGCCGATCACACCAGGCATATTCAGCGCTTCCTCCAATGAATGCCAGAATAGTCAGTGGCGCGTCCGAGCAGCCAGGGCTTACAGACAAGAGCCTTCATCCCTGAGGCCACCGCACAGTATGTTCCCGAGTGGCCATCCTCGCCTGGCAAAACAGAGGGGCTTGCTCGCTCTAAGTGTGGAGGGAAGAGGTGGGCAAGCTGCGAACCTGTTGTAGAGCTGCCTTAGCTATGCAGCTCAAGCCTGTGAGCGCTGGCTGTTCGGACAGCCGTCGGAGCAGTCTGTCGGGCTTAGGAAGAAGCTGTGAGTACGCCTGGTGTAACTGTCGACAAGGGAGGATGGTGAGCCCGGCTCGTTTTGTGGCCCTGCCAGAGACAAGCTTCTCCTGCCCAGATCTCTTGCCTATGAGTGCCGGCTCTCCGGAGAAGCCTCTGAGCAACCGAGCCCTCTTAAGAGTAAGCATGGTGTAATTGTTGATGGGGAGGATGGCGAAATGTGACTTCCAGAGACAAGCTTGTTGTGCCAAGAACGCTCGCCTGTGAGTAATGACAGGGGAGAAAGGCATTTGAGCAGTGTGCCACTCCTAGCAGCAGGTTGGAATCGGCGCGCTGTAACTGTCAGCAGGCGAAGAAGGCAAGTCAGGAACATGTTGTGGAGCTGCCCTAAGCATGCAGTGCAAGCTTGCTGGGGCAACCCTTTTGCCTGTGAGCTCTGGCTGTTCGGACAGTCGTCTGAGCAGTCTGGCATTCTTAGGCAGAAGCTGTGAGTACGCCTGGTGTAATTGTCGATGGGAGGAGGATGGCGAGACGGGCTCATTTTGCTGTGCTCCCAGAGACAAGCTTGTCGTGCCTAGCGCTCTTGCCCGTGAGCTTTCTAAAGCGTAAGCCTGGTGTAATTGTCGACAGGTCTCACAGGCATGAGTGATGGACTCCCCCCGCCCCAGGATTGCTCTGCATGCTTAGGGCAGCCCGACAACACATTCACGGCTCGCCTTCTTTGCCGGTCGACTCTTACGAGCTTTCTTAAGAGTAAGCATGGTAGTCGGCAGGGGGCACAGGCAGGAAAGCTAGCCAACCAAGCTTCCTTTTCATGCTTAGGGCAGCCCCGCAACACAGTCACAGCTGCCTTCCTCGCCGGTCAACACTTACAGCAGGGCTATTCCTCCTGAATGCCTAGGCGTGCCACACAGCTCAAGCGCCACCGACAGTCAGGGCTCACAGGCGGGAGCTAGTCCCAGCCAAGCTTGCCCTGCATGCCTAAGGCAGTCCCACAACAGGATAACTGCTTGCCTTCTTCTGTCGACATTAAAAGCACGTCGGCTCCCACCTTCCTCTTAGGAATGCCACATTGCTCAAATGCCTGTCCAACGAGCAAGGGCTGCTGGGCATGCCAGGCTTCCCTTTGGCAGCCCACAAAATATTCCATTGCTCTCTTCCTAAGTGCGCGCCTTTTGGCCCTTTACACCATGGCTACTCACAAGCCTTATTCCCGAGAATGCCGGCTGGCTCCGACACCCGTCGTGGCAGAAGTGGATTCAGAGGGAGAGCTCTGGGCGCTACAGGCTTGCCTCGGGCAGCCTCACAAAAAAATCCAGGTCTCGCTTTCCTTCCCTGTGGCCATTACAGCAGGACTCTTCCCACCTCACTCCTGAGATAGGCACAGGTATCACATGCTTCTCCCACTTGTCAGCACTCACAGGGAAGAGTTCTTCAGTTCTTCTGCGTCCACGTCTCGCCTTCTTTGCCTCTTGACAAAGCAGGCCTACTCCCACCTTACTGCTCGGAGTGCCACACTGCTCCAATGCTTCTCTCCGCGTCAATACGCACAAGGAAGAATTCTGGACACCAGCTGGAAAAGAGCTTCTGGCAGCTCCAGAAGACATACCATCGCACCATCCTCCCCAGTCAACAATTACACAAGGCTTTCTCCTAAGAATGCCAGCCTGCTCAGACGCCTGTCCAAAGAGCAGAAATGGGTTCAGAGGCGAATGTGCTGGCACGACAGGCTTGCTTCGGGCAGCCTCAGAAAAAATCCAGGTCTCGCTTTCCGTCCCTGTGGACACATACAGCAGGACTCTTCCCACCTCCCTCCTAGGCGTGCCACAAGTATCACCCGCCTCTCCCACTTGTCAGCACTCACAGGCAAGAGCTCTGGGCACACCAAACTGGCTTCCGGCAGTCTCGCAAAAAGCCCCCCTCTCGCCATCCTCCCCCTTGATAAGAAGACCAGGCCAACTCAAAGCTTCCTCCTAAGAATGCCAGAAGACTCAGATAAGCCAGGGCTCACAGGCAAGAGCTCTTCCCAAGCAAGCTGGCCCTTCATCCCTAAGGCCACTGCACAGCATGTTCACCATCCGGGGGGGGGCCTTCGTATGCTGGCGACACATACAGCGGGGTTTGCTTGCTCTGTGGCGAGGAGAGAAGAGGTAGGCAAAGTGCGAACCTGTTGTAGAGCCGCCTTAGATATGCAGATCAGGTCTGTGAGCTCTGGCTATTCGGAAAGGTGTCAGAGCAGTCTGGCACTCTCAGGAGGAAGTTGTGAGTACGCCTGGTGTAATTGTCAACGGGGAGGATGGCGAGATGTGGACTTCTAGTGGGACTGCCAGAAAGAAGCTTGTTGTGTCCAGAGCGCTTGCCTGTGATGGGCTCATCTGATGGTGCTGTGCAAGACAAGCTTGGTGTGCCCAGATCTCATGCCTGTGCATTCTGACAGGTGGAGAGGCGTTTAAGCAGTGTAGCACAAATAGGCGTAAGGTGGGAAAAGGCCTTGTGTTATCGTCGACAGGCGAATAAGGCGAGACTGGGAATTTTGGCGACAATGCCCGAAGAAAGCTGTCCTTGCCCAGAGCGCTTGCCTGTGAGCCTTTGCTTTTCAGACAGGTGTCTGAGTATTTTAGCATTCTTCAGAATAAGGTGCGAGCAGAAGTGGTGTGTCGACCAGGTCGTTGTGGGGGGTTGGTACTCATGGGAACATTCTGCGGGGCTGCCTGAGGAAAGCTTGGCATGCCCAGAGCTCTTTCCTATGAAAGCTTGCTGGTCTCAGACCCCTGTCCCAGCAGCCAGGGCTCACAAGGCAAGAGCTCTTCCCAAGCACGCTTGACTTTCATCCCTAAGGCAGCCGCACAACACAACCAGGAGTGGCCGTCCCCTCCTGGCGGTACTTACAGACGGCTTTGCTTGCTCTGTGCTGGGAGAAGAGGTAGGCAAACTGTTGGAGAGCTGGCTGAGATGTGCAGCTCGGGTCTGTGCGCTCTGGCTGTTTGGACAGGCAGATGAGCAGTCTGGCATTCTAAGTTGGAAGCTATGAGGACACCTGGTGTAATTGTCGATGGGGAGGATGGCGAGACGGGCTCGTCTTGTGGAGCGGCACGAGACAAGCTTGTCATTTCCAGAGCGCTCGCCTGTGAGCACTGACGAGGAGAGAAGCATTTGAGCAGTGTGGCACTCCTAGCAGTAAGGCGGGAATAGGCTGCTGCATGTGTTGACGGGCAAAGAAGGGGAGCCGGGAACGTGATGTTGGGCTGCCCTGAGCATGCGGAGCAAGCTTGGTGGGGGGCAGCTCTTTTGCCTGTGAGCGCAGTCGACAGTTACACCAGGCTGACGCCTAAGAAAGTAAGCTTGCTCGGACGCGTGTCCGGAGAGCCGGCACTCATGGGCAAGAGCTCTGGACACAACAAGCTTGTCTCGGGACGGCCCATGGGCAAGCCTGATTCTCCATCTTCCCTCGTCGACAATTGCACCAGGCGATCTCACAGCTGCCTCCTAAGAATGCCAGCCTGCTCAGCTGCCTGTCTGAACAGCCAGAGCTCACAGGCTTGAGTTGCATATCTAAGGCGGCTCTACAACAGTTTCGCTCTTTGCCTACCTCCACACAGCGTAAGCAAGCCCCGCTGTAAGTGTCGCCAGGAGAGGAAAGGCCCCCCCCCCCGTGAAGGGCTGTGCGGCTGCCTTAGGGCTAAAAGTCAAGCGTGCTTGGGAAGAGCTCTTGCCTGTGAACGCTGGCTGTTCGGGCAGGCGTCTGAGCATTTTGGCATTCATAGGAGGAAGCTTTGAGTTGGCCTGGTGTTATAATCGAGGGGAGGATGGCGAGATGGGCAGAGCGTCGAGAGACAAGCCTGTCGTGTTTGGCATCCTTTCGGATGGCGAGAAAGGCTGCCGGAAGCACAATTGGCTTGCCCAGAGCTCTTGCCTCTGAACCCCTTCCAGATGGAAGCTTGTCCTGCCCAGAGGTCTTGCCTGTGAGCGCTTGCTGTTCGTACAGGCAGCAGAGCAGGCGGGCATTCTTTGGAGGAAGCTGTGAGTGGATGTGGTGTAAGCGTCCACGGGGAGGATGGTGAGAAGGGCAGAGCTTCGAGAGACAAGCTTGTCGTGTCCAGAGCGCTTGACTGTGAGTACTGACAGGGGCGAGATACACGTTTGAGCAGAGTTGCACTCCCAGCAGTACGATGCAACTGCAGTGTCGACAGCATCTGCGAGGCCTGGGTGTTCGGACAGTTGTCTGAGAAGTCTGGCATTCTTAGGAGGAGGCTTTGAATACGCCTGCTGTAAGTGTCGACGGAGAGCCAGGTCATCTCGCAGGGCTGCCAGAGACAAGCTTGGCGTGCCCAGACCTCTTGCCCATGAGTGGCGGCTCTCTGGACAGGTGTCCGAGCAGGATGGCTTTCTTAGGAGTCAGCCTGGTGTAGTTGTCGCTTGCACTCACAGGCAAGAGAGCTGCCCCACCAAGCTTGCTCCTCATGCTCAGGGCAGCCCAACAACACGTTCCCGGCTCGCGTTCTTTGCCCGTAGACACATACAGCAGGCCTATTCCCGCCTTACTGCTAGGAGTGCCACACTGCTCAAACACCTCTCTCCTCACCAGTACACACAGGCAAGCGCTCTAGGCACGAAAAGGTTGTCCCTTGAAGTCCCCATCTCGCCCGTCGACAATTGCAACAGTGCACGCACAGCTTCTGCCTAAGAATGCCAGGCTGCTCTGATGCCTCTTGGACCGGCAGGAGTTCACAGGCAAGAGCTCTGGGCACGGCCAGCTTGCTTCGAGCAGTCTCGCAAAAAGTTCCCCGTCTCGCCTTTCTCCTGTGTTGGCAATGTTCTCCTGTGTGGGCTATGCCCACCTTACTGCTAGGAGTGTCACATTGTTTAAACGTCTCTCCCTTGTCTTTTCCCACAGGCATGAGCTCTGGGCATGCCAAGCTTGTCTCGGGCAGCCCTACAAGACGAGTCCGTCTCGCCATCCTCCCCATCGATAATAAGACCAGGCATACTCAAAGCTTCCGCCTAAGAATGCCAGACGGCTGTCCGAACAACCAGAGCTCACGACGTTGATCTGCGGCCCTCCGACAGGTTCGCAGTTTGCCTACCTCTTCTCTCCCCACTTAGAACAAGCAAGCCCCCGCTTTACGTGCTGCCAGGAGAGAACGGCCACTCGGGAACGTGCTATGCGGTGGCCAGAGCCCAGGCTGTTCGGACAGGTGTCTGAGCAGTCTGGCATTCTTAGGAGGAAGCTCTGAGTATGCCTGGTGTAATTGCCGACGGGGAAGAAGGCGAGATGTGGACTTCCAGTGGGACTGCCAGAAAGAAGCTTGTTGTGTCCAGAGCGCTTGCCTGTGACTGCCGCCTGTCCAGAGAGGCATCTGAGCAGGCTTGCTCTCTTAAGATTCAGCCTGCTGTAATTGTCGACTGCGCTCACAGGGAAGAGCACTGCCCCAGCAAGCTTGCTCCGCATGCTCAGGGCAGCCCAACAACACGTTCCCGGCTCCCTTCCTTTGCCTGTCGGCACGTACAGCAGGCCTATTCCACCTTACTGCTAGGAGTGCCACACTGCTCAAACGGCTCTCTCCTCGTCAGTACGCACAGGCAAGCGCACCGGACATGACAAGCTTGTCTCTCGAAGCTCACAAGAAACCTCATCTCGCCCTCCTCCCCTTCGACAATTGCAACAGACATACTCACAACTTCCTCCTTAGAATGCCAGACTGCTCTGACACCTTCCCGACTAGCCAGAGCTGACAGCCCTAAGCTGCATATCTAAGGCGGCTCTACAACAGATGTGTACAGGTTCGCACTTTGCCTACCTCGTCTCGCCACACTTAGAGCAAACAAGCCCCGCTGTAAGTGGCGCCAGGAAAGGAAGGCCACTTGTGAATGTGCTGTGCAGTGGCCTTAGGAATGAAGGGCCAGCTTGCTTGGGAAGAGCTCTTGCCTGTGAGCCTTGGCTGTATCTGAGTCTTCTGGCATTCTTAGGAGGAAGCTTTGAGTTGGCCTGGTCTTCTTATCGATGGAGGAGGATGGCGAGAGAGGGACTTTTTGCGAGGCTGTCGGAAGCCGGTTTGGTGTGACTAGAACTCTTGCCTGTGAGTGCTGACAAGTGGGAGAGGCATGTGATACCTGTGCCTCTCCCAGGAGTGAGGTGGGAAGAGTCCAGCTGTTAAGTGTCCACAGGGAAGGAAAGCGAGCCCTGGATTTTTTTGTGAGCAGGCATTTGAGCAACGTGGCATTGCTAGGAGGAAGGCGGGAGTAGCGGTGCTATTAATGTTGACAGGAAGGGAAGGCAAGCCATTATCCTGTTGTGGGACTGCCTTAGGCATGCAGGGCAAGCTTGGCTGGGACTAGCTCCCGCCTGTGAGCCCTGACTGTCGGTGGAGGCGTTGGAGCAGTGTGGCACTCCTAGGCGTTCGGGGGGAATAGCCCTGCTATAAGTGTCAACCGGCGAGGAAGGCAGCTGTGAAAGTGCTGTGGGGCTGCCCTAAGCATGAAAAGGAAGCTTGGTTGGCTAGCTTTCCTGCCTGTGCCCCCTGCCGACTACCATGCTTACTCTTAAGAAAGCTCGTAAGAGTCGACCGGCAAAGAAGGCGAGCCGTGAATGTGTTGTCGGGCTGCCCTAAGCATGCAGAGCAATCCTGGGGCGGGGGGAGTCCATCACTCATGCCTGTGAGACCTGTCGACAATTACACCAGGCTTACGCTTTAGAAAGCTCACGGGCAAGAGCGCTGGGCACGACAAGCTTGTCTCTGGGAGCACAGCAAAATGAGCCCGTCTCGCCATCCTCCTCCCATCGACAATTACACCAGGCGTACTCACAGCTTCTGCCTAAGAATGCCAGACTGCTCAGACGACTGTCCGAACAGCCAGAGCTCACAGGCAAAAGAGTTGCCCCAGCAAGCTTGCACTGCATGCTTAGGGCAGCTCCACAACACGTTCATGACTTGCCTTCTTCGCCTGCTGACAGTTACAGCGCGCCGATTCCAACCTGCTGCTAGGAGTGGCACACTGCTCAAATGCCTTTCTCCCCTGTCATTACTCACAGGCGAGCGTTCTTGGCACAACAAGCTTGTCTCTGGAAGTCACATTTCGCCATCCTCCCCATCAACAATTACACCATGCTTACTCTTAAGAGGGCTCGGCTGCTCAGAGGCTTCTCCGGAGAGCCGGCACTCATAGGCAAGAGATCTGGGCAGGAGAAGCTTGTCTCTGGCAGGGCCACAAAACGAGCCGGGCTCACCATCCTCCCTTGTCGACAGTTACACCAGGCGTACTCACAGCTTCTTCCTAAGCCCGACAGACTGCTCCGACGGCTGTCCGAACAGCCAGCGCTCACAGGCTTGAGCTGCATAGCTAAGGCAGCTCTACAACAGGTTCGCAGCTTGCCCACCTCTTCCCTCCACACTTAGAGCGAGCAAGCCCCTCTGTTTTGCCAGGCGAGGATGGCCACTCAGGAACATACTGTGCGGTGGCCTCAGGGATGAAGGCTCTTGTCTGTGAGCCCTGGCTGCTCGGACGCGCCACTGACTATTCTGGCATTCATTGGAGGAAGCGCTGCGTATGCCTGGTGTGATCGGCAACACAAGTGAACGGTGAGCTGCGCATATCTTGTGCGGCTGCCAGAAGCTCTTTTCCAACTTGTGTCCAGAATTCTTGTCTGTGAGGACTGACAAAGGAGAGAGAGGCATTTGCGCAATGTGGCACTCCTCGGAGTAAGGCGTGAGTACGCATCCTTTAAGTGTGGCCAGGAGAGGAAGGCAACTGTGAAGGTGTAGTGGGCCTGCTGTGGCTTAGCAGGTTTTGTGTGGTGGGGACGAGCTCTTGCTTTTGAGCCCTGCTTGCTCACAAAGGCATCTGAGCATTTTGGCATTCTTAGGACTAAGTTGGGAGTAGCCAGGGGGTAAAGGCCAAAAGGCCCTCACCTAGAAGAGAGCAGGGAATATGCTGTGGGCTGCCCGAGGCAAGCTTGGCATGCCCAGAGCTCTTGCCTAGCGGCCCTTGCTGTTCGGACAGGCGTCTGAGCAGCTGGGCATTCTTAGGAGGAAGCTGTGAGTACGCCTGCTGTAATTGTTGACGGGGGAGGAAGGCGAGATGGGTACCTCTTGTGGGGCTGCCCAAGGCTAGTTTCGCATACCCGCGCTCTTGCCCAGCAGCCCTTGCTCGTTGGACAGGCATTTGAGCAACGTGGCATTGCTAGGAGGAAGGCGGGAGTAGCGGTGCTATTAATGTTGACAGGAAGGGAAGGCAAGCCATTATCCTGTTGTGGGACTGCCTTAGGCATGCAGGGCAAGCTTGGCTGGGACTAGCTCCTGCCTGTGAGCCCTAACTGTCAGTGGAGGCGTTGGAGCAGTGTGGCACTCCTAGGCGTTCGGAGGGAATAGCCCTGCTGTAAGTGTCAACCGGCGAGGAAGGCAGCTGTGAAAGTGCTGTGGGGCTGCCCTACGCATGCAGGTCAAGCTTGCTTGGCAACAGCTCTTGCCTGTCAGCGTGGGCTGTTCAGACAGGCAGCTGAGCAGGCGGGCAGTCTTAGGAGGCAGCTGTGAGTGGACGTGGTGTAAGTGAGGCACGGGAGGCAATGTCATGGGGCTGCCCGGGCCTGACTCTGATTAACTCTAGATGGTGGCAGTCCAAGATTCCTTAACACTGAACTCCTTTGGAAGGAGTCCTGCTTTGCGAATTTCACTGGGTGGGAGCCCTTTCTCACCTGCCCGAGTTGTTGCAACTGGTCCCGATTGTGTCCATTTGGCTTGGATACAATGGACCGCCAAAGAAACATTAGTTTCAGCTCCTCCTGATGCAACTAAGGAAGCTGATGAGCTTGCCTTCTTTGAGCTCCCACTGAGGTAGAAATCTGAGAGGAGCACCGTTGATTACTTCCAAGAGGTAACAGAGATGATCGTAATGGCTTGGCTTTGCTAATGTAGCCACATCTCTGTTTGTGGCACTTACTTATTCACTAATGCCTCAGCATCGATGCTATTTAGAACTCCTAATCCTGGCCCTGTAACACCACTGACATCCTTTCTTTCTCGCCATTTGGTGTGTCAGGTCCGCTTGCGTAACCATTCCAGCCATGCGGTGTAAGCTATATTTAAAAATGGCAGACAGGATAGTTTAATCATAGACATGTTCTCTTGCCTGAGTAACGCTACAAGTTTTAGAGACCACAAAGGGTTCAACAGTAACTTTTGTGTTCCGGTTGATTTAACTGCGTGGGAGCTCTGCGGAGATGGTCGAGCTGTTCCTGCAGTGACCGCAGGGAAAGTTAAAATGGAGAGCATTGGGGAAGTGGTTAAAGCAGGAGAGAGTGTTGAAAGCTCGTTCCTGAGAGTGCAGGGTAGAACTAATGGAGTAGACTTACAAGTTACACTCCCATTACAAGAGCATTCGTTAGAACACATCACCGGGGTCTGCCGGGACCCGGGCAATGGAAGGCGGAAGTTCTCAGTGAAATCGTCTCTCCGGCACCAGGCGAGAGTCACTACAATTTGTAGTTAGTGACACACTGGACTTCTCAGTTTGGGTAATGTCTTGGTCCCATTTCCATCCGTATGGGATGCTCCTCCAGGGCTTTTGCCTCACCTTCAACGTGGCAGGCCAGTACTGCAACATGCTGTCAACTCTGTGGATGCGCTATTTGATACAAGTAGGAACAAGAGCATTCCTCATTTGCTTCCCAAATTGCTTCTCCTCGATTTTGGCTACAACACATTTTACCCCCAGGTTGGTTTTTTGCTAGGGCGGTTAAACAATACTCCAGTGCAAGCACAAAGGTCACGACAACAACTAACAGCACAAGCGTTACACGCCACACTTTGTATCATTTAATGTCCCGGACGGCTTAGCTCATGTGGTGCTTCCAAGAGCTTCCGGT